>NC_136737.1:31164133-31629133 GCF_936440315.1 Barbus barbus
GTCTGAGACTCAAGGTTCCATATTTGACAACTATTTTGTAATAAAAGTGAAATGTGACAGATATGTAATAATTTGTGACAGGAGAAAGCAAAAAATCTCCCAGGAACTTGATTTTTTTTATATCAACTTCAAATTTCTAGTAATTTTAGAGTCCAATTTAATTGTAAAATATATATTTTTGTATAAAATGTAAAAAAAATGCTTGGTGCAGACTCACACATCTTAAACCTTTTTACATTTTCACTTCAGCGTTAACCCGCTGAGTATTTTCTTTAAAAAGCAACCAAGCTTTGGTCTGTGTACCAAAACATTTAAGAATTACAACCATTCAGTGCATTTTCACATCTATTGAGGGTGACAGTTAACAGATTTTAAAGAGCTCAAGCATCAAAAGCACCAGATGGCATAAAGGCAGTGTCTGCTTATAATAAAAATAACGTTATTGTCATTAATATAGTTAACGTTATAGTTGTTCTTGGTGTGAACAGGCTGTAATGCTTGTTAGCATCTAGCACTACTGACACTGTATGGCACATTTGATGTGAATTTGGCCATCTCGTTACTTTTGCATGTCCTTTCAGTCCTTTTGCAAAGTCTGCATTGGTGTGTGGATGCCATTTTGGTGAACTACCCGATAGTCAATGCGGCTTTACCAAAGTGTGGATTTGAGGCAAGAATGGCATTTGGAATGGAGCTAGAGAAATCATACAAGTCATATTTTTGATTGGAACAGTGTTACTCTCTGTCGCCCCCTTCAGTCCCACACCGGCACAACAGCGCGCTTGCTGCCGCTCAGCAGGGTGGGTATGAGATCCCAGCCCGCCTCAGGACCCTCCATAACCTGGTGATCCAGTACGCCTCTCAGGGCCGCTACGAGGTGGCCGTGCCTCTCTGCAAACAGGCTCTGGAGGACCTGGAGAAAACCTCTGGACACGACCATCCCGATGTAGCCACCATGCTCAACATCCTGGCTCTGGTCTACAGGTGTGTGTTTGCTTATGTGTAAATGCATTTGGAGTCAATTATTTACTCACTCCCATACCAAACCTGTATGTTCTTATGAAACACACAAAAAAGAGACATTTTAAAAAATGACAGTAAATCGGCCTTGTAGCTTTCAAGCATTATAAAAGACTCAAAAGCATAATTAAAATGGTCAATATGGCTATGTTTAAATATAGGACAGATTTCAGTATTTTCATTGAACAAATAATGACTTATTACTTCAGAAAACATGTAATTTAGTGCACAAGTCATTTGGACTACTATTGTGTCACTTTTATAGTGCATTAGCTTCATCTTCAATGCTCCAGTTTCCATTATTTGTAAATGCATTGATAAAACAACCGGTACATCATTTTTCAGAATTTCTTCTTTTGTGTTCCACTGAAGAACTAAAGTAATTTGTTGGGTTTAGAGTGATGTGATTGTGAGTAAATGAGGACAGAACTTACTTTCTTTAACCAGCAAGACTTCCCTCAACCAGCTTTACCAGAAAAGATTGAATAAAGTAAGTCCGCAGATTCTGTCTGGGCCTATTTATGTGTTGGGATGTACTTAATCATTCTTCATCAAATTATGTCATATTTTATATATATATATATTTATAAATTCCTCATTGTTTTCAGTATCCTCTATCAGAAATGGCAATTCTGTTAGTTTGCAAATTTGCCTAATTTGTTATGTTGTCATGGAAAAGTAATTCTCCTTTATTGAATTTAGAATGATATTTAAGTGAAATATATGGAAGCCCGTTTCCGCCACTTAATAAAAAATTAAATAAGGTATTTGTGACTTTTTATCACATGTGTGATACATGATACAATCTCGCGATTGCATGATATAAAATTCAATTCTGAGGAAAAACTGTATATCTCACAAGTCTGGCTTATGACTTTCTTCTCAGAATTGTAAGATATAAACTCGCAATTGCCAGTTATAAAGTCCAATTCTGAGGGGAAAAAAATACTATTTTTTACAATTGTGAGTTTATATCATGCAATTCTAAGAAAAAAGTCAGAATTGTGAATTTATATCCCGCACTTACCTTTTTAATGTTTTATTCAGTGGTGGAAATTGGCTTCCATAGAAAGATTGCCCACTAAATCTACTGAAATAAGCATCTCGAAATAAGACTTTATTGTGTTTCTTTTCACTCAGGGACCAGAATAAATACAAGGAAGCTGCTCATCTCCTTAATGATGCCCTGTCAATCAGAGAAAAGACCCTGGGCAAGGACCACCCAGCTGTAAGTACAACAAAACACATATTACCCTAAACAAAAAGGAGAAATAAGGTTGTGCATGGGATGTCTTTTAGTATATTTGCTTCTGAATGTCTTAAACGTCTTCCAAGATTCAGTGCCTTGAAGGCCTTGCAAACTTCAAATCAAGTAAATAGATCTATAAACCCATAGGAAAGAAGGTGACTGTTAAAACCTCTGGACTTTTCACATAATTGTGTAAAGCATGGCAAGAAAATTGGAGTCTGTGATTCCTAAAAACGATTTTGCCATATTTATAACAAATGGTCCATGTTCTGTCTGGATCCACACTCTACCCTGTAATCAGTGTCCATATTTCATGACTAATCCAGGTGGCGGCCACCCTCAACAACCTGGCGGTCCTGTACGGAAAGAGAGGAAAATACAAGGAAGCAGAACCACTGTGCAAGAGAGCCTTGGAGATCAGAGAGAAGGTACTCTCACATAAACCTGGCCTGTTTGTGTTGTGTCAGCTGATTAAAATGATATTTGAATAGTCGGCCATATTGTAATTATCTCTCTCTCTTTCATTGCTCAGGTGTTGGGGCGGGATCACCCAGACGTGGCCAAGCAGCTGAATAATCTGGCTCTGCTCTGTCAGAATCAGGGGAAGTATGAGGAGGTGGAGTATTATTACTGCAGGGCTCTGGATATCTACGAGAAAAAACTGGGACCTGACGACCCCAATGTTGCCAAGACCAAAAACAACCTGGTGAATATAATCAGCACTCATGTTTGCACAACGAATCAGATTCTTTCATTGTTAAGAGATCGATTTTAAAACCCTGGAGCACAAAACCAGTCTTAAGTCGCTGGAGGATATTTGTAGAAATAACGAAAAATGCATTGTATGGGTCAAAATGATCAATTTTTATTTTATGCCAGAAATCATCAGGATATTAAATAAAGATCATGTGCCATGAAGATATTTTGTAAATTTCCTACTGTAAATATATCAAAACTTAATTATTGATTAGTAATATGCATTGCTAAGAGCTTCATTTGAACAACTTTAAAGGAGATTTTCTCAATATTTAGATTTTTTTGCACCCTCAGATTCCAGATTTTCTAATAGTTGCATCTCAGCCAAATATTGTCCTCCGATCCTAACAAACATACATCAAAGCTTATTTATTCAGCTGACCCTTATGACTGGTTTTGTGGTCCAGGGTCACATACTGTACTTCATCTATAACCTGTAATAGAAATAACTGTACACATTTCTGTTTTTAAGGGTATGCCGTAATTGTAAAATAGCATCTTTATTATTTTTCCTGCAGGCCTCATGCTATCTGAAACAGGGCAAGTATAAGGAAGCTGAGATCCTCTACAAAGAGATCCTGACGCGCGCCCACGAGAAAGAGTTTGGATCTGTAGATGGTACGATCATTGCTTGATTATGGCTCTTCATTATTCATTAGCTGACAGCCTGCATGCTTTCTCACAAAAGGGATTTTTCTTTCTTTTTTCGGCAATGCTATAAAACTGTTGTCATTGCTGAATGATACGTATTGATGACTTCACCAGCCATCCCTCGACTCTTGATATCGTGACCTTTCCGCACACCTGACCTCTGGTTTACTACCATTCACTGAGCCGTGGATTTCACAGAAATCCAGGAGCAAACACAACTGATAAAACATCTTTTTAATACCAAAAAATATAGGATTAGTTCACATTCAGATGGGTTTGGGACTAAATTTTGCATGTTCTTGGCGTATATGTATATATGTTTTGCCGTGAAGATGAATTGACTTTCAAATATGGACGCTATATTAGTGAACTGCTTGCCTGTGCCAGGCAAAATATTCAATGTGGATGTCTCAAAAATAAATGTGAAAGCAGAAGTTCAAAGCACATTAGTGTACGAACAACTGAACAGATGGTTTGTATCTGTGATTTCCCTCTCTTTTACTTCTTGGAAATTGTACAACTTTCAGGTGAAGTTCTGTGTTACGTAATTTGTTCTTTTATTTTCAAAATCTCATCCTTTTTTTTTGTAATTTTATTTTGTGTTCTTGAATATCAGAAAATTGATTATCCGTTCAGAATAGGCCAATTTGTGTGTTGTTTATATGATTTTGTTAATCATTTTAATGTTGATTTCACACTTGATTTCAATAAATCAACTTGATTGATTTTTTCATTTTTCTATATTTTCTGTTTCATATGTTCGTGCCAAATTTATTTTGTGCTCTTGACAGTTTTAATACATGTTCACCTGGTGGACTGTTGGTAAATGACAAAACTTCAAGAATGTAGTTACTGCAGTATTGTTAGATCCCAGGCGTATGGAAGCCCGTTTCCGTCACTGAAAATAAGGGTCATTGCGATTTTTTGTCTCACAATTATTGTTATTTTTTTCCCAGAATTGCATGATATAAACTAACTATTCCAATTATAATGTCAGAATTATGATATATGCTTATAGTTATCGCAAAACTTGCAATTCTAACTTTTTTCTCGCAATTCAGACTTTTTTCTTACAATTGTGACTCATTTTCTCAGACTTGTGAGATAAAAAGTCGCAATTGCGAGTTATAAAATCCGATTTTGAGGAAAAAAGGACTGGCTATTTTCTTACAATTGCGAGTTTATATCCTGCTATTCTGGCTTTATACCTTGCCATTACGAATTTATGTTAAAGTCAGAATTGCGAGTTTATGTCACAAATTGTGAAAAAGTCAGAATTGCACATTTTTAGCACACAATTGCCAAAAAGTCAGAAGTGTGAGATAAAAAGTTGCAATTGTGAGTAATCAAGTCCAAATCTAACGAAAAAAAGACAGGATTTTGGGTGAAGAGAAAATTTTGGGCAATTTTGGGTTTATATCTTGCAGTTCTGACTTTATAACTTGCAATTATAAATTTATGTCTCACACTTTATATTAGGTGGCCTTAACTACTATGTACTTACATTTAAATTAATAATTTGGTACAATGCACTTATTGTGTACATACATGTTTTTACATTGTACTTATATTTACATATAAAATACCTATATGTAGTTACATCTGTAATTACATTCATAATTACACTGTTAACACCATCCCTTACACCTTAACCCACCCTTAAACCTACCCAGACCACCAAACCTGTCCCTAACCTTACCCGTATCCCACCTCAATAGCAGCAAAAGTGTTTTACAATACAATATGACCACTATAAGTGCATTGTACTTATTTTTTGATGGAAGTGTATAGTAGTTAAGGCCACCTAATATAAAGTGTGACCAATTTATGTCTTGCAATTTTCAGAAAAGAATCAGAATTTCAAGTTTATATCACACAATTATGGGAAAAAAGTCAGAATTGTAAGATTAAAAAGTAGCAATTTCCTTTTTATTTTTATTCAGTGGTGGAAACAAGCTTCCATACATAATAATTTTAACAAGTATTAAACTATGAAACTCCTGTAACCTTTGTAACCTAAATCTAAAATTGAAGGAGGAGCCCAGTCATACCTAGACAGAGTGCCTCAGAGTGCCTTAGAAACAGCTTAGCAATTCAATGGCAAGATTTATCAAAAATAAATCAATATGATTTTACAGTAGTAACTACGGTATTTGTCAGTTTTTACCTTGTTGCATTTTTGTAATGGCTGACTACAGTAGCAGAACTGTTTCTCTGTGTCTGCAGCTGAAAATAAACCCATCTGGATGCATGCTGAGGAAAGACAAGAGAACAAAGTAGGTTTCTGCCAGCGTGTGTGTGCGTGTGTGTGTGTGTGTGTGTGTGTGTGTGTGTGTGTGTGTGTGTGTGTGTGTGTTGTGTGTGAAATGCTGAGATGCTCATGTGGGAAGCTGATATAGTGGGTACAGAAAGTCACCACCCGCTTTCAATATATTTACCTTTTGTTGCACAGAGCCTGAACTGAAAACACTATTGTAGCTTTTTCTGGCTTTACAAACACAGTAACAATACTCTGAATAAGTCACTCCACGGATTCTCAGTGGGATTTAGGTTGAGCCCTGAGTAGGCCACTAGACAACGTTCACGTTCTTGTTCTTTATGGCTGTTTAGCTGCTCTGTTTAGGGTTACTGTCATACTGAAACAGCAGAGAGCTGCAGGTTCTCCTCAGTCTGTCAGTATTTTGTATTTTTCAGTCCTGGCTGAAGAGAAATGCCTCAGTAACATATTTCTGCCTCTGTATTTTGTTCTTTGGCTGTGTTTTATCAGACACATTGTCTATAGACTTCGTAAAGGACCAATTAATTCCCTGTGCCTTTCCACAACCTGTACTGTAAATGTTTTGAAGGGAGGTTGTGGCTGTCTGTACCCAGTCTATATGTATTTACAGCAAACACAGTTTCCCTGACTGCAAACCTGTCTGGATGATTGACAGCTGAGAAGATTTTGAAACTTCACTGTCTGTCTCTGTGTGTTATCCTCCTCCTTTCTCTCAGGGAAAGTTGGCAGATGGGAATCATTATGGGGAATACGGCGGCTGGTACAAAGCCTGCAAGGTGAACAGGTGAGAAAAAGCAGCTACAATTACCCAAACTTACCTGCCCCACAGCTAAAACTGCTGTCTGCAGTTAGTTCAGCTGAAACGTCAGCTTAAAGGAATGTTCTGGAAAGTTGAATATGAGATAAGGGTTTTAAATGTAAGGCCACAAGATATGTTAACATGGGACTAAAGATTCATTTGCTAACCTTGTCTGTGCAGAAATTAACTATAGTTTCCTGCACCCACTAGTAAAAAAATATCAAAAATGATATCTGGTGTCTGAATAATTTTTGGTTAGACTGCATAAGACCCTGGACACTGTTTACTCATCTCACTCGGGCAAAAACTACTGGAAATAATGATGGAAAAATATGATGCTTGTTATGAAATGGGTGAAAAAGTTATATTACAATTATTTTGCTTTTGCTCTCTCAGAAAAATATTCCGTTCCCCAAGAAACACTGTGTTCGCTTGAAAAAAAGATGAAATAGTTTATTTTTTGCAAGTGCGGCTATTTTCTTCAGAAAATGCAAACCTAGTCTGAATATTAAACGTGTTGGGAATTATATGAGACACATTTGAGAGTGAATCTGTGTGTTTTTCATACACAGCCCCACGGTAAACACCACGCTGAGGAACCTGGGCGCTCTGTACCGTAAGCAGGGGAAAACAGAGGCGGCTGAGACCCTAGAGGAGTGTGCCATGAGGTCCCGCAGACAGGTGCAACATCTGGGAGAATCATAGCGATGAATGCTGGGAAACATGATGTCTTTGTAATGTGCGTGTATGTATGTGTGTGTGTGTGTCAGGGAGCGGCAGTGGATCCTCAGAGAGATGGAGAGAGGCGGAGGAGCACTGCATCCATCTCCAGCGTGAAGTACGACTGCAGCAATGACACCGGGGAAGAGGGCAGTGTGGAGTGGAATGGGGTGAGTTAGTAATATCTTTGTCATGTTAAGCTGCTTTAAGTGTATGGAACCCCAAAGTGGAGGTGGTGATGAAAAAAATATGAGACGGGACAAAAATAATCATATTTCAGTGCTTTTGCATGCTCTTGCAGATGTCTTGCGTTTCCCCGTGAAACTTTGTAATCTTTCGAAAAACATTCTCGCAAAACAAAAATATTGCATTCTCTTGCAAAACATTTGCATTCTTTTGCAAAAGTATTGCATTCCTGTGAGAAACTTTCTGTTCTCTCGCAAAACATTTATATGTTCTCTCACAAAAGTTCCTGCAAGAAACATTGCAGTCTTTCATAAAATATTTGCATTCTTTTGCATAGATGTTGCGTTCCCTCTAAAAACTTTGCAGTCATTTGCATTTATTTGCATTCTTTTGCAAAGTATTGCGTTCCCATGAGAAGCATTGCATACTCTTGCTAAACATTTATGTTCCCTCACAAAAGGATTGCATTACTGAGAGAAACTTTGCTTTCTCTCACAAAACATTTGCGTACTCTTATAAAAGTATTGTGTTCTCTTGCGAAAAGTACAGTTCCCCCAAGAACTTAGCATTCTCATAAAACATTTCTGTTCTCTTGCAAATGTATTGCGTTCCCCTAAGAAACTTTGTAATCTCTCAAAAAACATTCTTTCTCGCAAAACAAAAATATTCCATGCAAATATTCTTTTTCAAAAGTATTGCATTCCTGTGAGAAACTTTCCTTTCTCTTGCAAAAGTATTGCTTTCCCGCAAGAAACATTGCAGTCGTTCATAAAACATTTGCATTCTTTTGCATAAGTGTTGCGTTCCCTCTAAAAACTTTGCAATCATTTGCATTTATTTGCGTTGTTTTACAAAAGTATTGCGTTTCCACAAAAAACTTTGCATTCTCTCACAAAACATTTGCGTTCTTTTCCAAATTATTGCATTTCCACAAGAAACTTTGTGTTCTTTTGTAAAAGTATTGTGTTCACTCATGACAAGTATTGTGTTCCCACGATATTGTGCTGTTCAGATCTAGAAACGCTCTTCATTAACTGCAAGCCGTTCTATTCTCCGCGGGAGTTCTGCTCGTTCATTCTCGTGAGTGTCTACATCCCACCGCAAGCGCACGTGAGCACAGCTTTACAGAAACTCACTGATCTGATCACAGAGACTGAGCAACAACACCCGGACTCTGTTTTAATCATTCTCGGGGACTTTAATAAAGCAAATCTCTCCCGTGAACTGCCAAAATACAGACAGCATGTTACATGTCCCACCAGAGACAGTAATATATTGGATCACTGTTACACAACAATAAAGGACGCATATCACTCTGTTCCACGAGCAGCTTTAGGACTCTCTGATCACTGTTTGGTTCATCTTATTCCATCCTACAGGCAGAAACTTAAGTCTGCAAAGCCTGTATTAAGATCTGTTAAAAGATGGACTAATGAAACAGAGCGGGATCTACAAGCCTGTTTCTCTCTCACTGATTGGACTGTTTTTGAAGCTGCTGCAAATGATCTGGACGAGCTCACAGAGACTGTAACATCTTATATCAGTTTCTGTGAGGATATGTGCATTCCTAACAGGACTCATCTATTCTACAACAATGACAAACCATGGTTCACTGCAAAACTCAGACAGCTCCGTCAGGCCAAAGAAGATGCTCACAGAAAGGGGGATAAAGTCTTGTACAAACAGGCCAAATACACACTGGAAAAGGAGATCAGAGTGGCAAAGAGGAATTATTCTGACAAGCTCAGGAACAAATTCTCTTCCAGCGATCCGGCTTCAGTGTGGCTAGGATTAAAGGACATCACCAGCTACAAAACACCACCCCCCAGCACTCTGGAGAATCAACACCTGGCAGACGACTTAAACGAGTTCTTTTGTCGTTTTGAACGATCACCCCACACCCGCCCAGAACACCCCTCCACACAACCATTCACACCTCCAGCAACCCCTCTCTCCCCCACACCTACAATTCAAATCAGCGAAGACGATGTGTGCCAGGTCTTCAGGAAGAACAAAAGAAGGAAAGCACCTGGTCCAGATGGTGTGTCACCAGCCTGCCTAAAAATCTGTGCTGATCAGCTGGCCCCCATCTTCACACAGATCTTCAATAGATCACTGGAGCTGTGTGAAGTCCCCTCATGCTTCAAACGCTCCACCATCATCCCCGTCCCAAAGAAACCCAAAATTACTGGACTTAATGACTACAGACCTGTGGCCCTAACGTCTGTAGCCATGAAATCATTTGAAAGACTGGTTTTGGCTTATCTGAAGGACATCACTGGACCCTTACTGGACCCCCTGCAGTTTGCCTACAGAGCAAACAGGTCTGTGGATGATGCAGTCAACATGGCACTTCATCCTGCAGCATCTGGACAGACCAAGGACTTATGTGAGGATCCTGTTTGTGGACTTCAGCTCTGCTTTTAACACCATCATCACGGAAACCCTTCAGAATAAACTAACTCAGCTCTCCGTCCCCACCTCCGTCTGCCAGTGGATCAACAGCTTCCTGACAGACAGACAGCAGTTAGTAAAGCTTGGCAAATTCACATCCAGCACTCGAACCATCAGCACTGGAGCTCCTCAGGGCTGCGTACTCTCCCCAATGCTCTTCTCCCTCTACACCAACGACTGCACATCTAAAGACCCCTCTGTCAAGCTCCTGAAGTTCGCAGACGACACCACACTGATCGGCCTCATCCAGGACGGTGACGAGTCTGCTTACAGATAGGAGGTTAAGGAGCTGGTTGTCTGGTGCAGTCTTAACAACCTGGAGCTTAACACGCTCAAAACGGTGGAGATGATCGTGGACTTCAGGAGAAACCCCCCTGCTCTCCCCCCACTCACCATCATGAACAGCACCGTGACTGCAGAGTCATTCAGATTCCTGGGCACCACCATCTCTCAGGACCTGAAGTGGGATATTCACATAGACTCCATTGTCAGGAAGGCCCAGCAGAGGTTGTCCTGTTTCTTCGCCAGCTGAGGAAGTTCAACCTGCCACAGGACTTGCTGAAACAGTTCTACTCTGCCATCATTGAATCCATCCTCTGCACCTCAATAACTGTCTGGTTCAGCTCAGCGACCAAATCTGACCTCAGAAGACTACGGAGGGTAGTCCGGACTGCTGAGCGAATCATTGGTACAACCCTCCCCACTCTCCAAGAACTGTACTTATCCAGAGTGAGCAAAAGGGCTGGTAAAATCACTCTGGACCCCTCACATCCAGCACACAACCTCTTTGAACTGTTACCGTCTGGTCGACGCTACAGAGCTCTGAGCAGCAGAACGACCAGACACAGGAACAGTTTCTTCCCTCAGTCAATACATCTCATGAACACTCAAAAATAAACGTGGAACACACAACTAATTCATTATCCATTCACCACACTCACTTATTTTATCTTTATTTTCTCATTTGCACATACTTGACCTGTACATACATAGTCGCCTATATTATATATTTTTTATTTTTTTGCTGCTTTGTAGATTGGTTATTGGCTATTTCTTGTTATTTTGTTTTATTACCTGTGTCCTGTCCTGTTACTGTCCTTCTGTTGCACCGTGGAGCTTCTGTCACTACAACAAATTCCTTGTATGTGTAAACATACTTGGCCAATAAAGCTCATTCTGATTCTGTTCTTTTCCAAATTATTGCATTTCCACAAGAAACTTTGTGTTCTTTTGTAAAAGTATTGTGTTCACTCATGAAAAGTATTGTGTTCCAACGAGAAACTTTGCGTTCGCTCACAAAACATTTGTGTTCTTGTACAAATTATTGCATTTCCACAAAAAAATTAGCGTTTTTCTCACAAAACATTAGTGTCTCCGTAGAAAGTGATTTTTTGGAATCACTCATAAAAAGTCCCTGTCGTCTGACAGATATCACTTATTCGCCAATCAGAAATATTCTCTCCTTGTAAACCTGTCAGTTTTGCACACAAACATCAGGTTGGCTAACATATCTTTGTTTTAAAGAGTGGCATATGGCAAAAGTTAGCAAAGTAGTGTAAGTTAGTAAAATGGCCAAATTACATTACACAATACTTGCATTAAATATACATTATCAATGGTTGATGCATGAAACCAAAATCTACCATATTTTCTTTCTTAACTTATTGTAAAATATTCATAAGTACCGATTCCCATTAGAGCTTCAAGTCAAGAATTAAAGAAGTTAAGAAGAAGTATTAAATTATGGCCACGTTGTACTAATTCTTTCCCTCGCTTTAGGGGGTGATATTTGGTCACAATATCTTGTTTTTGTCATATGCGGCGCTCCATACATTCAGTGCTTGTTTTTTCTTATATGTAGGCTATGTTCTATATATATATTATTTTATTAAATATTAATTAGTATGTATATGATTAAATATTCATCATTTTAAATGATCTTAATCAAACACTCATCCTGAAGCTTTAATCGCAAAACAAAATAATTAACACTTAGACTGCAGGTATACAATAATTATGCTGTGTTATCTGGCTGTGGGATTGATATCACATTAAAAAATGAGATCGGGACAGCCTGTGGAGGTCAGTGCTGCATTGCAGCCTCTTCAGTGTGCCAAAGTGCCCATAGTCCCCTGATGATGTCATATCCTGTGTGACATCAGTGATCTGTGACTCATTCTCTCCTTACCCACAACCCCTCATCACTGACACTATCATTATATTACTACTGTCATGATGCATAGCTATGATTAGCAATGACTGCACAGCTATTTCCTGAACCACATAATTAAACATCTGTGATTATAAAGCAGAAGCTCCAAAACAAGAGTGCAATAGAGTCATATTCCAGAAGTAAAAAGTCTATTCATTTTCTCCATTTTTAACTTACAATGTAGAATTTTTTAAGACATGCCTACCATGAACTATAATGGTAAACATTTATTTCAGTGAGAGACCAGTTTTTGCAGAAACCAGTGGGAGTTGAATTTCATATCTAATGCGTGTTTAATTGGGTAATTCTATTGGTCATCACTAAATCAACCTAAATACATTCATTTATACTCACAAAACAAATCTTTACAGGTGAAATCAGGTTAAATCTTGAGATACTATGAACAAATTCACTGTCTGTACTTGTTTTTCATTGATCTGCTCTTGATGTGTTCGTCTCATGTGTGCTTTTCTCTCTCTCTCTCTCTGTCTCTCTCTCTCTCTGCATTAGGCCTAAGCTCTCCTCATCTTCCTCTGTCTGCTCTAACAACAAATCAGATCTGATCTGCCTGATGTAAATGGATTGCTATGCGGTTTGCTCTCTGCCGGGTGGAGTGTGTGTGGAGAGAAGCCCAGCACAGCTTTAACTCTTGCTAAGGCTGATGGGATATCATCTTACATTTCCCGTGTATTCTTGCTCTCTCTCTTTCTCTGATTCTTCCAAACACTGACTGGTTTCGCTCGTTTGCTCATTCCTCCTTGTTCTCTGCGATGTCTGTTTTTGTGCCTGCATTGCTAACTGTGTTACACTGATTTATAATCTGTAATATACAACCTCAGTGAGACACACGTGTCGGACTAGCAGAGTGAATCTTATGAACAGGCCAAATAAAATTAAAAAAATTAAAAATTAAATTTTCGTGATAATTAGGCACATTTCTGCCCATAATGTCAAGAAAATTCCCAATGTCATAATTGTAATGTAATAAAATTTCTTAAATTCTGTTCAAATGTTTGGGTCAGTACGATTTCTTAATGTTTTTGAAAGAAGTCTCTTATTCTCACCAAGGATTTGATCAAAAATACAGTAAAGACAGTGAAATATTATTACAATTGAATTTAACTGTTTTCAATATGAATATAGATTAATCTGTAATTTATTCCTGAGATCAAAGCTGAATTTCCAGCATCATTACCCCAGTCTTCAGTGTCACATGATCCTTCAGAAATCATAATAATATGCTGATTTGCTCAAGGAACATTTCTGATTATTATCAATGTTGAACACAGTTGCACTGCTGAATATTTTTGTGGAAATCATGATATATTTTTCAGGATCCCTTAAAGAATACAAAGTTCAAAAGAACAGCATTTATTTGAAATATAATGTTTTACTTTAAGTCTTTACTGTTGCTTTGATTAATGTATCCTTGCTCAATACAAATACTAATTACGTTAAATAATTGTTCTGACCTTAAACTTTTGACTGGTAGTATAACTAAAGAACAAATGATATAAATACTTCAATTTACTGTTATATTAACTTATGTTACATTTAATTCCTGTTATGTAGCAGATATTTTTGTTCTACGGTACAAGCCAACTCTCATATATATTAATGTTTAATCTAGCAAAAGGAAAGTGTATATGGAAATACAATGGAGGCTGCTGACAATTTTGCATTCTTTACCAAATTTATACATTTCTTTTATTTCCCAATTATATAATCGTCATAACAATTAAAAGGTTAAATTGGAAAATTAACAAATTTCCAGAACAAAGAAAGTTGTACAGTTTTGAAATAATCTTCATTTTCAGTTTTTATGGTCTCAAACTTTCGGACCTTGTTACATAACTCATGTTATAGCAAAGCTACCTTTTAGTTTATTTATGTTTATACCTCTTTGTTTTATACCAATTTTAAAAATACTTGAAATAAGTGTATTATTTGCTGCTCACATTTTTTTCGACACATAATCATGTTTAGTTTGGTAAAAAAAAGTGTTTTGTTGGGTATGTGTCAAGTAGGCTAAACTCATTCTTCATTGGCTTTTGTTGCCAAATACATAAGAAAGGCCAAAAGTTCAGACAAAATCTGCTCAATATGCCAATAATAGAGTTTCTTCAGAAACTGAAGCTATTTTTGCATTTCCGTGTGGTTTTGCTACATCTTTCAAAGTATTACTGTATGTGTTCACTATTCAGGATTGGTGAATTAGTGCGGCTGTAGCAAATTCTTCACTGTAGTTTGACTGAGGGCCTCGCTGCAGATTCATGGGATGTTTGGACTGCGTGTGTAAATATATATATGTGGCTCTTTCTGCACGCTGATGTATGTCTTCATTAAGCTCATATGACATCTAACCCAATAAAGGCTTGGAATTAGTGGCCTGGCCTCTGTCTGTGTGCTTGAATGTGAATTATGAGTGAATGTTTTGTTGGAGGCACTCTCTCTGCCACACGGTGACCTAGTTTCTGTCACTGGCAGTGGTCACACAGCTTGTATTTGCTTCAGTTTTCTTCACCATGACAGCACGGAGCATGGATTAAAGTCAAACTGAAGGGTTATTTCAGGTCTCAAGAGCATTTGTGCTGTTATACCGCTAAACCTTACGATTTTATTATGATGTTGGATTTAGCATTTTAGCTGAACAACTCTAAAACTGCAGTGTGTAGCTCAGATTGGATTTAATGCCAACTCAGTCGTATGGATTGGATTTCCACATGGACAATAAAGCAGTAATGCTATAGGTACCCTATAGTAAACCTTAGTTGCATAACCTAAGAGCATGACGTGGTGTTTCTGCAAAAACAAACACGTCCTGCCATCTGCTGGGCTAAGGGGTAGACTGCAGTGCTCCAGATCTTTTCCAGTATGAGGTATTTTATCACGTTTACCACCGTACATTAGATACCATTGCTAATATGAGAGCTAATATATTGGCTAGGCTGATAACTCAGCCAGGATTTGGAGATTATTAGCTGCTCAGTAACCCTGCTGGCTAATAATCATGACAAATGAACAGACGTATGAATTCTCCTTTGTGTCAGTTCCAAGATCTACCAACAGCAGTGCTGCGGTGATCCTATACTTTAGTAGGCTGACCCATAAATTACGCACAAAAAAAATGCAATAGTATTTTTTCACTGACGTTTGTATTCAGTGTTCTTTTAAATGTAATGCATTACAATATTACTCCATAAAAAAGTAACTAATTGTGTTACTTACTATTAGTGCTGTCAAATTATTAATCGCGATTAATCGCATCCAAAAATACAACTATTTGTTTACGTAATATATGTGTGTGTATTGTGTTTATTTATTATGTATATATATATATATATATAAATACACACACATACAGTATGTATTTTGAAAATATAGACATGTATTTACGTGTATATATTTATATTAATATAACTTATGTTATATAAATATATTTAATATATAAACAGCATATTGTTATTAAATATATACATGCATGTGTTTGTATTTATATATACATAACAAGTATACACAGTACACACTGTGTACTGTGTTTATATTATATAAACAAAAACGTTTATTTTGGATGCGATTAATCGCGATTAATCGTTTGACAGCACTACTCTTTATGTAAGCAACTTTTTGCATTACTTTTTGTCACTTGAGCTAGGTTTGTTTATTTATTTTTAATAACAAAAAAACTCAAAAGTTATATTTTTATATAAAAATAAAGACCCTTTCACACCGAAAGTGAAATGAATAACCCTTTGTCTTTACATTTGCTCTCGATTTCTGTCAACACGGATATTTCGGAGAGCTTTCAGCGAATAAATGGGAAAACAAAGTAACTTGTGTTACTTATTTGAAAAAATATTTAGATATTTTCTTGTAAATTTAAAAGTAATTCAGTACTTTACTAGTTACTTGAAGTAAAAAGTAACTTGCGTTACCCACACACTCGTTGTATTTTTGCAGATACTCTGTAACCAGCAAAAGTTAATGATTCATATACTTTTTGTTCATCAAAATAACCTCAAATGAACACAACTTTAGACTAAATTTAGTAAAAAGCAATAATAATAAGCAAACTATAAGTCACATGACTTCAGCGTCACCATCACTACGCTTCTGACAAATCTTTTAATTTCTTTATTTAACAATCTACAAAACGTTTGAGTTGTGTGCGAGAGTGTGAGTAATGTGAATAGTGAGTTTATATCACCCGTTAGAAATTGCCAGTTTCAAGTCATATAAAAGTTGTTGTTTTTTAATTATAGAGTGGGTATTACTGTTGTGTTTTATGTTGTAGAATAAAACATAACATTTTCTTGAGCTTCTGTTCGCCACAGACCTTGTTTCAGGCATTTAACCAAAAAACTCATTTTAAAAAGATAGCAGACGTACGTCTGCAAGATGTCTGTTAAAGATCTCTTGATCTGGAAAGCATCTGCGGTCTACAAACGTCTGGCAGACGTCTTTCAGATGTCAGTTTTACATACAGTCTAAATCATAAACATCTTAAAGGCATCTAATAGACGTCTATTTGACATCTAAAAGGAAACGTCCTATAGACGTATTGCAGATGAGCAAACACCCTAAATAATACGTCTTGCAGATGTAAATGCAGACATCAAATAGACGTCTCGGAGATGTACGTGTGCTATCAGGACAATGGAACCGGAAATGCTAAAATGCAAACTTGTGCAAACTCATTCCTTCAGCACTCTATACAGCATATGTATTCAAAGTTTATTGTTTCGCATTTCATTATGTGTACATTTAAAACAAATGATCCAAAGTAATATGAGAGGTAATACACTTGCAGGCTAGCAGAATGCTAAGCTAGTATGCCGAGCAGTTAAAGAATAAGACACTTTTGTTAATTTGCCATTATATATACTTTAAAAGATAAAGATGAAATCACTAGGACCCATTTGTTCATGAAATTAATCTATATTCTGTATAATCGCTTTTGTCTCGTTTACATCATAGTCAAATGTGAATACTGATTGCTCTGAAACTGAAGTCTCCAGTGCTAACTCACTGCAGCGCACCAAATTTATACTTCTTTAAATGATCAGATACTCTCATAATTTTCAGAGACAACTGCAAGCAAGTTATTTATTGGTTGACCCTGAAAAGTAAACGCTATAATGTGTGTTTGAGAATCCCAACACAGCAGCATTGGCTTAAAGGGATAGTTCACCCCAAAATTCTGTCATTAATTACTCACCCTCATGTCGTTCCAAACCCGTAAAACCTTTGTTCATCTTCAGAACACAAATTAAGATATTTGTGATGAAATCCGTGAGCTCTCTGATCCTCCCATATACAGTAAGGATCCTTACACGATCAAGGCTCAGAAACGTGTGACATCAGGGGTTCAACCGTAATTATATGAAGCTATGAGAATACTTTTTGTGTGTAAAGAAAACAAAAATAACGACTTTATTCAACAATTCGTCTCCTCCGCATCACCTTATAGTGCCATTTTGGAGAGTATCCCCTGATGTCACATGGATTATTTTACCGATGTCCTTGCTATGGAGGGTCAGAGAGCTCTCGGAATTCATCAAAAATATCTTAATTAGTGGTCTTACGGGTCTGGAACGACATGAGGGTGAGTAATTAATGACAGAATTTTCATTTTTGGGTGAACTATCCCTTTAACCAATGGCATGAGTTGAAAAACACACAGCAACAGTTTTAACTCAGGACTGTGTTTGTGTTCAGGACGGTTCTCTCAGGAGAAGTGGCTCTTTCGGGAAACTCAGGGAAGTCCTGCGCAAGAGCAGCGAGATGCTGGTGAAGAAAATTCAAGGAACCATGCCACCAGAACCTCGAAACACGAAGTGAGATACACAAACACAGCGATTCATGAATGTTATACTGTACTGAACTTTGAACCCAGCTTCAGCAGCTTTACCGCCTGGTACAGTCTTTCTTGTAAATCAGTTGTTTTTCATCCCACACAGCATGAAGAGAGCCGCGTCCCTCGGTTACCTGAACAGTAATGGAGATGACAACGACTCTTTTCAGGTGAGATGATTTAGGGCCGCTGTTGTGTGAGCTCAGGGTTTAATTTGATTTGTTTTAAAGGAGATTAATGGAGTAATGCTGATTTGTCGGTCGTCTCGTCACAGGGTTCGGGAGCAGCGAGGACGCTGAGAAACAGCAGGCCTCTGAGCTCAAGCACAGTGGAGCTGTACAAAAGCACAGACCAATGAAAATGCATACATGTTCTGACTCATTTCTCACTAGATTTGTAGGAAGCTGTGGTTAATGTGTTTTTAATCATGAACGCTTTTGGCTTTTCGTCTGAGTTTACACATATAAATCATGCATGTTTCCTTTTCCTCAAAGAATGGTTCATCCAGAAATGAAAACTCGTCTTTTATTCATTCTCATGTGGACCACAAAAAATAAATTTAACTAACAGCTCTTTTTTCCGTTAAATCAAAGTGAATGGAAATGGGTGCCGTCATACTCCAAAAACAGCAAAAAGCTCCATAAAACTAAATTCTTCCTAAGTCATACTGTACAGGCCAAAATATGGAAGCTTGTTTCTGCCAAGGGATTAAAAAAGGGCTACTTGCAACTGTTTCTTGAGTTTTTATCTCACAATTCTAAGAATAAACAGACAGAAATTAAAGATAATTACCTATGGTGAAAAAAGAAAAAAGAAACTGTAAATATGCAGCTTTTGCAACTTTTTTCTCACAAATCTTTCACAATCACAATCATGAGAAAAAATGTCAGAATTGCAAGATGTAAATTCAGAATTGTGATAAATATCAGAATTGCAGGATAAAAGTTGCAATTAATCTTGGCAAAAAAACAACAACAGCAGTATTGCCAGATGTAAATTCAGAATTACAAGAAAGAAAAAAAAGTCAGAATTGTGAGAAATAAATTATGCATGGCAGGAAATAAAACCCCCCCTGAAATTTAAGATGTAGCCTTAACGCAGGTTGCAGGTTTTGCAAATCTTAGTTTATATCTGACAATTATGAGAAAATAGTCAGAAGTGTAAGATGTAAATTCAGAATTGTGAGAAAAGTCAGAATTGCGTGATAAAATTTGCCATTAACTTTTGCGGAGGGAAAAAAACAGTATTGTGAGAATTTAGAATTCCAAGAAAAAGTCAGAATTGCAAGATAAAAAGTCACAATTAACCTTGGCAAAAAAACCAAAACAAACTGAATTATGAATTCAGAATTCAGAGAAAGAAACACAGAATTGCGAGAAATAAACTAAATTACAAGACAAAACGTTGTTGTGAATTGTTTATATGAGGTTATTCTGAGAAAAAAGTCAGAATTATGAGATATAACATAATAAATGTTGCAGTTTTTTCGTGACAGACAGGTGAAGATATTAATTGCTAATCATTCCCTCTGCCACAGATCAAAATGTCCAAATCCACAGAATTAGAATTTTTGACTTTTTTAACTATTTTAACCTTTCTTAAACCCATAGCAACTGCCTCAACATTACTTTTTGAAACCTAATATGGCTTAACTACAATATTTTATACGCTGAAAACACTGGAATGTGATGGCTGCTGTGGGAGGCTTTGCAGATCTGAATTATGTAACGAGTGATTTTAACTCCAGTGGGAAAGACCAGAAATCCACCTGGCTCATTCTCTCAGGTATGAAATATCCTTTTGACACATATTTAGGAGTGAAATTTGACCTCCGGTGATAAAAAGCCACAAGAAAGCCGGTGCACGAGCATTGTTCACTCAGAGCTCAAGAGAGGTGTTGTGTTGCTCCTGACCTGATTCATCAGCCATGCACGCCAGTCGTTTTATTCCAGTCGCTCATTCAGTATGTGATGAATATGTCCTAATGTATAGGTACTGCCCCATGTGTTTCTGTAACTTTGTGTGATGTACTTTTTTTACTCTGTTCAAGTTTTAAAGCAACCATCTTGTCATTTTTTCATTGCTATTGAAAATTTGGAATATATATGGAATCTGTATATATGGAATTTGAATATATACGTTCATCCGTTTGATGTTTGTGCTACATGAACGATGTGCAAGCTGTACAGTCCACATGTGTTATTGAGCAGGCTGTTTAATTAGTAAAGAGGAGTTGGTTTATATAGAAAAGGCTTCTAATCAGTTCATGCTCCAGCGTACATGGACTTCTCAGGGTTCTGCTGCTTGTTTGTCTAAGCATCCAAGTATGTTTTGAAAGCACTTTGTTGAGAGTCATTGGCTGGGCAAAAACTAGATGCTTTAATGAACAATTTGGCTTGATTAAAATAAAACGTTTTAGTGAAATCATGCAATGTCCATTTCATTTTTTATTTCTACGTCAATACTTAAATTTGCTCATGTTTTAGTCACGGCAAGGGTAGAGTCGTGAAAGTATCCTTTATAACGTTTTACATATAACTTTATCTAAAGCAATAATAAGTTATAAGTAAATAATTAGTGTAACCTCATATTTAATGCTTCAGATTTAAAAGGTGGTTACCTCATTCAGCTGGTCTTGTGATCTCATTAATCCACACACTATGTAGAATCAAACAGCTTTTATATAATAGAAATACAGCCTGTACATGATTTATACCTAATTAATAAAAAATACTGTCAATTTATATATATATAAATCTATTTTGAGGAAGAAACTAAGTGCAGAAAATACCAACATCAGCATTTAAATTACTTTAAATGATTTCTATCGTATTGTTAACTTTAACCTAAAATACATGTCAGCCAATCCGATGTAAGTATTCACAGACGCGCGCGTGTGATTGGCTAACAGGAGTGGGCGGGTCTTGACATTTGTGTTGATCCATACAGGTATATTTGATTTATCTCGACAGCTATTTAAACGTGTTTTCAAGTGAGTTGGAACATTGTATGCGTGTTTCCCCAAAAACAGAAGATATCGCTTATGGACGCGGTAAAACATACTAAAAAGGTGTTTGTAAACATGTGGAGCAGCGCATGCTAGAGCACTCCTCCTCCGCGCATGCGCAGTGCGATCAGAGCTTTGAGCTGTGTCTGTTGTGTCTTCTGGTAAGTAGGTCATTATTAATTATCATAATAATACGTTGTTTTACATTTTAAGTCACGGCCCAAACCATCGATATTATATAACGGAAGTGTTTGGCGTGTGTAACATTTGCTCTGGGCGTCATTAAAGTCATATTTTCCACATTTCCGTTTACTGGGGGCTAATGTTTATAATAATAATACAGAGCATTGAAAAATGATATAAGTTAGAGGTTCGTGTGCAAATCCACTGCTGCATTTCTCCTCCGTTTGTCGTGCATCTGCAGTCAAGTTATTTATGCTTCCTGTTTCTGTGATTGCTGATCGCTTCAGCTTTTGAGATGGCTCGTGTTTGTTATTAAAACATGCTGTGCTTATGCACTAATACACATGTGGGGTCCAGAGAAATGGGTTTTCAGTTTTAGGGAGCTGTATGCATGCATGCATGTGTTTTTGAGTCAAAACAATAGAAACCCTGTTGGCACTTCCTAGTAGTGCTATCAGTAATTAAGACTGATCATGCCATGCTGGTGCTTTTACAATGCCAGCTTAACAGCTGGGCTAGTTTCCCAAGTAATAATGGAAGGGGGCTATTAAGAAGCAGATTATTTTGTTAGACTGTTTAATTCATATAAATAATATTCACTTAATGTATTTAAAAAAAAAACATGGTTTATTTTTGTATTTTGACATCACACCAACAGCATGGAAATGCTTTTTAGATGATAAAAACTCGTTAAACTTGTATTATTTAGTAGCCTATTATTTATGCCTGTGCAAATGACACATTTTCATGTCTATTTGCATTTTGGTTATCAAGTTTGGATTCAATCTGCAAAAAAAAAAAAAAAACTGTGCTATTATATTATGTAATAAAATGTTAGATTTAACTTAACATTTTCCATGGAAGCCTATTTTCACCACAGAATTAAAAAATAAATACAAGTAATTTTTAATATATATCACAATTCTGAAATTATATGAAAGTTAATGAATTTTTTTTTCTCAGAATTGCAAGATATCCACATTTTATATCTATTTTAAGAGCCACCTATGTATTTACTTTATTTAGTTTGACAGGGACATTGTACATTAATAAGAACATTTCTGTAAATATACCAGAATTTCATCCGTAGTCCCTGGACAAGATGTTACAAGTCACCCTAAAAACATTTGATTAAAAATACATAATGGAAAATGTAATAATTACACAATACAATCATACAGTAGTCTATTGAAAACAATATAGGATGCAAACAAAATACAAACAATAATAGGATGGCTAGCAGATTTAAGATTGCTGTTAGAGTACTGATTTCAACTGAACCCTAAATAAAGCACATGTGTGTCTAGATCTCGTATAGTTGCTGGAATAGTATTCCATTCTTGTGCAGCTTTGACACAAAAAGCAGACTGACTCAATTTACTTTGTCTAAGCGGTATGATACAGTCTCCTCTTAATGCGCCTCTTGTAGAGAGATAATCAGTTGTTCTGATACGAACTAACTGACCAAGAGAGGGAGAAGATACACCATAAATAATTTTATACATCAAACATACGTTTGCATATTTAATCATGTTTTCCCAATTTAACAAATAATATTTTTTCAGTATTGGACAATGATGATAATGTACCGATTTCTTATTGAAGACTTTAAGTACGTTTGTATAAGGACTGTAATGGTTTTAGAGTCACTGAACTCCCCTGAGACCAGATGGTTAAACAGTAAGTCATGTGAGAAATAACCATAGAATACATCTCTAATGACATGTAATCTCTAATGAATTTAAAATTATAGAGATTAAACTTAACCTGCTTACAAACCTTTTTAACTTGAGCTTTAAATGTAAGTTTAGAATCAATCAGTATTCCTAGATATTCACATAGAGGCACTACCTGCACTACCTCACCCCTGACACGTAACCATCCGGCTCTATAATAATACTGTTAGACTTGGAGAAAAACATACTGCTTTTTTGGACACATTTAGTTGTAAGCAATTCTCTTTTAGCCATGCCGACACATTAACCATAGAATTGGTAAGTTCATTTGCAACTTGTGTCAGACTATTACCATGTATATAAATCACTGTATCATCCGCATACATTTGTATATTGATGCCAGGACATGAAAGATGAAAATCATTTATATACATAGCAAAAAGCATTGGACCCAAGATAGATCCTTGCGGAACACCAGTTGATGTATCTATATAAAGCTGCAGTCCGTAACTTTTTTTGGTTAAAGACGATCCGAAATCAATATTTGAGCAAGTACATAACCAGACAGTGTTCAAAACTATCGCCTTACTTTAGCCTGATTCACAACGGTTATAAATCTTATAATAATGTTTTCTAATTTGAGTGGTACGGGTAGGTTTTTCCGGGAAATTCGAGCTTGGTACTGCGTCATTACGTCACGTCTGTAAACATGAAGAAGTTTTCCTGGCTAGTATCTCCTACAGGTGGCTGCTCGTTTATAGCCTTTTCTCACAGCAGCTAGAATAATTAAATGTATCATTTTGATGGCGAATTGTAATCCAGAAAGGGTTGCATGAAACACGTGTGAATGAAATTAAATTATATTCCAGTTTTAAACGTGCTTCTGATTACAGATTACAGCCTGGGATTACACAAGATTTGTATTTTAAAGAAAACCAGTTCGAAGGGAGCATAGTTTGCTTTTTGGGTCAAAATAATTTCTTAATATGAAATTAGACAATTAGATTAGACTGTACAGAAACTGAAATATACACGCTAATACACACTATACTCATAGTCACGCAATGCTGATGTTGTTAACATTAATAATTAGAGAATACAAAATAACAATAATAATTTGCACGATGTGATATGAGCTAACCAATCTTAAAATTTAATCACCTTTGGTAGCGCGATTTATGGTAATGCTTTTTTCCTCAGTTGGTCAGAACAAACGTGGCAGATTTACTTGTTCAGATGGCAAATATATGGTGAAAATTCTTATTTGGGTCATATATTCTAAGACGTAGGCTAGAATCTGTGATTGCGAAGTACATTAAATATCCACACCGGTGCGGTGACTGACACACATACTCCTCAAAACATTAGATTCATCCGTGCTATAGCCGGTGCAGGTTTTCAAACAGATGGTGACAAAGAGGCAAAACTTAGGGACTGCAGCTTTAAGAAACATTTTGGTTCTATATATTTATTTAAATGCACAAAATGACTCTTTCATCAATAAATTGGACACTGAGAGCAAATCAAGACTAGCAGATTGATGATTTAATAGTGAATGCCGATACCCTGTTAATATAGACAATCAAAACCATTGCTCTGACAAATAATTGAGCTAATTTTCTTTCTTCCTTTATTTTCTGTCTTAAGAGCTTCCTGATTGACTTGCAGCTCCACAGTCTCTCGACGTGACATTTGTCAGAATGGCTCTGATCTCCATCGAGGACCTCGACGGACTGGATGACGAGCAGGTGGACGATGACGTTACCGACAGCTCCGAGCCAATGGATGAGGAGGAGCAGGACCGAATGTATGCCCACTGGCAGGCGGTGGGAAGGACACACCAGGTGTCTGTTCCCAGAGGTAAGACAGAAACACACTGAGAGACCTCCTCATGGAAACTGAGTGGGAGTAGAAATGACCCTGGCTGATCTAGATCAATGTAAACCTTATCAGAGATGCTTTCAGATCAGCAGTGAAGTGACTCTGGTTTTTGTGTAGAGATGAGAGGACCCATTGAGGAGATGACGAGGAGGAACCAGACCTCAGAACGAGAGCAAGTGCCTTTTACCACCATCTCCAGACACGAGAAGGTAAAATCAGCCCATTTGTGCTACTTTGTTAGTTTGTGATCACTGGATCTTGAAACATGTGGCAAAACATGTCTTCAATTAGGAAAATGGCAACACTTCCACTTTGAAATTAATCAGAGATGATCACTAGATTGTTTCACTAGAACAACTTTTCAGTTTTCATTTGGCTATTTGCACTGTGTAAATAGCAATAGATGCTATGCAGGCTACACTAAGTGAAAATAGCAGTATTTTCTTAGCAATTAAGTGAAAATAACGATAGATGCTAGTTACAGTAAAAAATGCAGGATTTTCTATATTTATACTATTTATTGTAAATATTGGCAATTATCTGCACTTCATTATTGTAGTACATTATAAAACAGTATGCAATAACGAATTGAGGGTAAATTATCATTTTAATTCAGATTATTAAATGGATGCCAACAAATTGAGACACTTAAGCCCTACCTACACCTAACCCTACCCTATTGATTATTTCCTTTATTTTATGGAAAATAAATGCTTTTTCGATGTGATATGAGATTTGAAAGGGGAGGGGTTGAGCTGAAATAATTTTCAAACATCCTGGTTTCTTAATTCTTTTTTAAAACAAAAGGCTGATTTTTGAATAAGTATAATCAAAATTTGACATAAGTGCACGTTATTTTTGTACTTTTGGCATTTTGACTAGTACTCAAGAAGCATTGACATATTTAGTTATTGAATGATGTTTACTAAAAAAGATTTGTTTAAATGTAATTGTTGATGAGCGTCTGTTTGTGTTTGTGCAGCTTGGTGAGGTCTTGTACGAGGAGAGAGTGTATCCTCCAGGAAAATGGGCATGTGTCAATAAAGCAGACATGTTGTATGAGCAAAGCATCTCCAATGCGTTTATGAAACTCATGCGCTTCATCTGCAAGGACAATTCAACAGGTAAACTTTAACCACCAAACTATTTCAAGTCGGTGCTTTGAGATCCTTGCCTTTTATTGTTTGTTACAATTTAGTTTTCTGTTTTTTGTTTAAAACGGGTCATAACTTTAAAGTGTATCTTACAGTTCACTCTTGTAAATACATCACTGTCATAATTACAGTGATAGCTATAGCCTACATGTGCATTTGTTGCTGCTGTAAAACAATTAGCTTTTTCTGTGGAATATCATACCCACCCAACAAGCTTACACAGTCATGGAGCAGATGTTTCTTACGCTGTACAGTTAGTTGAATCTAAATCAGGTCAACTGAACAACACAAAAGGGCTAAAAAAACTGACTAAAGTGGACCAAAAAACAGATTTGAATTAATTTTGAGTCCAGATTCACACAGTAATTTTGCCAATATCAGCGCACCTTAAGCTGTACAGTTAGTTGAATCAAAATCAGGTGAAATAAACACCAAAACATTAGTGAACGGGCTAAAAAAAACTAACTTGACTAAAGTGGACCAAAAACAGATATTTGAATCTTCTTTAAATCCAGATTCAGTGTGAATGCAAAAAATGGCCTCTTTTCAGTTCACTTTTGGGTAAGAGTTTTGTTTTATTAACACGTGTGTAACCCCTCTTATAGAATGCGAAGTTTCTATTACAATATTTGTCATAATAATCACAGTGATTGTTTCGTACAAAACATGTATTTTCCCAGTGTGCTCAGTTTAGGCTCTGTGTCCCCAGGACGGTACCTTGGCATGTCAGTACCTGTTGTGAATGAGATTAGGATGGCAGACAACGGCACTAACTTCATGAAGGACGTGATGACTGCATATTATCTGCCCGCTGAGTTCCAGGCCAGACCACCTGAACCATCTGACCCTGATATCAGAATCGTTCACAGGGACGCGATCCCGGTCATAACCAGGTACACGACCACCCTTCCAAACCAGACCCTTGGAGCTCAACCTTTAGACCTGTGTGCATGCTCTAGAATGATTAAAGTTGAACTTTTCTTCCATTCTAGGGTGTTTTATGGCACTACAACAGAGGAGACCATCTCTCATCAGATCAGCATCCTTTGGGAGCTTCTGGGCAACTCCGAGGATGTTCTCCAAGACCGCTACATGGTAGCCGTGTATGAGAATCCCGGCGTGCCCCAGCGCAGAAATGAGATCTGGTTCATTCGCCGTGGCGCGTGAACGTTTCACAGCTCGCCTGTTAAGCCAGTAGAGACGTTTGAGTAGCTCAATGTCTCAAAGTGAAGGGGCGGAGCTTGTCACAATCAAAACCCATTTATCCTTTTGTATTGTTGTGAGTGCAATGCATTTGTTTTTAATCAGCGAGAAAAGAAACTACAGTTTATTGCACAATGGATCTAGATAACACACTTCCATTAGCACTGTATATAGCCTGCTGTTGATTTCAGGGTCAACACATGGAAGAGATATCAGTGGGTGGCTTCACAATGGCATTATTTTTTAACTCTGATAGTATGAAGATGATTCATTATTCTTCCTGTGTTTTCTGCGTGATTTAATTATTATACACTACTTGAATTCACTTTCATTGTTCAATTTGTTTTAGTGCAGAAAATAGTTTTTCTAGGTTTTCCATAGTGCCCTAACATGGTGTCGGCAATGACTCAGATATTATGATATTCTCAACTAAATCTTTCAATAATGGCATTTGTAGCTTGTCATTTGCTTTATATGTTGATAGCTAAACAGGTTCAGTTTTGAGATTTGCAGCTGGTATTAAGATTCGATACTTATATATTTACAGTTATTGAAATTTTGTCGGAAAACTTTTGTAAATTAAAATATTTTTTGTACTTTGTGTAACACACTATCAAACCATTTATCAGACAATCATCAGCAAGAGCTTTTCTATTTCTAAAACTTCTACATTTTTATCTAACGGGCCAATCCAATTATTACCTGTTAGATATTAGTGGTGTATTCCAGTTTAAATCAGTCATTTGCCACAAGTATGGCAGTAGTATGGTTTTTACGGGTATGCTTGTTGATCTCTTTTCTTCAGATGAAGTCTAGTATATCTAAACACAGCTTTTTCTTCAAATGAATGGGACCACCTGGCAAAATATCCCTTTGCAGCAGTATTGTATCTGAGCGCTATTTGGTCTCAAGGATGTAACTGCATTTACTTATCAGTGTATTTTACTGCTGTGATTCATGTAATATTTTACAAATGTGTGTAAAACATCAGCGCAACTCGTTAAAGCACTGTTTTGATTAATTGCTTTTGTGACATTGATGGCTTAGGTTGTACGTTTAATTGATGTTTGCCTTGCCAAAGTGATTTAAAACTTGCACAGTCCCCCTCAAGTCTGTAATAATACAAATAAACTCTATTTAAAGAACACTTGGCTTATAAACAATAGCTTAACACGCTTTGCATTTTTTGTTTAAATAAATGATGGATAACTAGATAAACGAGGATCACTAAAGTCCAAACTTGTAATGAGCACGAGCAAAATCATTTATACTTATTTATAATTTATAATAAGTGATTTCAGATGCATGTAATCACAGCTGTTTTATGAGTTTTTGTCTATATTTTTTAAAGGAGAAAAATCCATTGAACACACAATTGTGATGCCACTCTGACAAAGGTTTATTACAAGACTAGAGGGCATCTGGGTGGGTGTGGTGGGACAATAACCAGTTATCCTGATGCCATTTGGGACAGGCAGGTAGTTGCAAATGAAATAACTCCAGATCGTGTGTGGCACGGGGTGTAAAAGGGTTTTAGGGAATCAGTGGAAACAGGTATTTTTTTCAAACATTATTTTTAGAGCTGTCAGATTTACTTTTTTTTGTGTGTGAAAAGCACTAAAGAAAAATTCAGGTAACAATATGTTTTTAATGGTTTTAACTAATGAACTAATAATTTAGTTGACTGTCACCTTCACTAGTACAACAGTGAGCAGGTGAGCTGTTAGAAGACTAATTGGGCTCCATTAATTCAAGGTACCCTAGGTAGTGTAGACTAGAATCTATGGTTTAAGGTAAGCCGTCTGAATTAGCAGGATCAGCCTTGGCAAGCACTTTTGACAAACACTCCCATGAGTGAAGCTGCAGAACCGGGAGCGCCTGTTTTCAATCTCCACACAGTCCCAGAGGTGACACCAATCTCACACTGAAAGTGCTAACTTAGCTTATTCTCTCACCTAATGATTTAGCAAACTAACTCCCACGGTGCTCTGCCTAAAAAAACCTGCTCAAAAAACAGATGGATGTCTGTTTAGGTACCATCACACTGGGACCAGCATAGCCACGATGGAAAAAAATGCTGGTTATCAACCAGTTCCATCAATCTCATGGAATTAGTCGATCAATGGAGGCTTGTTAGTTAAATTATGAATCCAGGTAGGGACACTAGCATACCAGCTTCACAACATATGCTGGATGGACCGGCAAACTGAAACTGACAGACTTCTCTCTGGAGACACAGTATGCAGGACTTCTCCATGCATTGGCTCTGTCCCAAATAGCACACTTCGCCTACGTCCGAAAACTGAAAAGTGCTGCCTCTGGCACGTCCGCATCCAGTGCTCGTGTTGCATCCTGTCTACTGAGCTACCTTCATCTCATGATAAATGCAATGATATTCCAGTGACGAAAGCTGAAAAATAAAGATGAAGGTTGAAAGATGAGCTCAAAAATAAAGATGGTGTCTGAAAGTTTGATGATCAGTTTGTGTGTAAATGTACATTTGTGGCCAATATACGATGTAATATCGCAGGAAATCAGTATTGTAGTAATAAATATTCACTTTGTTGTAGATCATTAAACTATTATGCTGCCTCAGTCAGGAGCCCATCCGAAATCTGTTTCAGGATTTTGTTTCTTCATGCACAACGATTGCTTGCAAGTCACTGATTTCTAATATAGATAGATTTTCTAGATAGATAGATAGATAGATAGATAGATAGATAGATAGATACATGATATTATCCATATATTGTAAAATACCTTTTCAGTTGCCAGGTGATTTATAAAAACAGTTTAAAGGAAAAAGACAAGTAATAATAAAGTCAACAAAATGACAATGAACTAATGCCACTGATGCGGGTGCACGTGAACCTGCGAGTGCACGTCTGCAGCAAACCAGTGGATCTGACCAACAGAGGGCAGTCCTGATGAAGAATAACTGATATTTGAGACCAGGTGCTATTCTTTTGAACAACTGTGTTACTTATGCGGCTGTCTGAAATAATGCTGAATGCATTCGGTCATGTGAACGGAGTGAAAGTAACTCGTTAGGGACTGGTGTCACTGGTCTCCACTTACCTTCCTGCAGCCCAGTAGAGCCCTCCCACCCATCCACTCCCACTGGAGAGAGAAACACGACTCCTGCGCTCACACGAACCCCCAGCACTGCCTCAAACACACGCTCAGAGGGGCTCTTTGTCTCCATTTCGAGGAGATTTGTGCTGGATTCAGCATGGAGCGCCTGACACATCCAGCCAGCTCCACACTAACGCGCATGCACTCCTGAAACACTCGCTTCGAGGAACCGAGAAACCGGATTCTAGCGTTTATACGATCACAATCGCAGTATCTGTACATACATGAACTTTTGAGCCTTTCATTTATACCCGTCGCTTTTATCAACTTCAACCATGGGTTTATGGACGAGAAGGCACGAGCGCAAGCTCCCAAGCGCCGCGAGTGTTTTCCTGGCGTTCACTTTGATCGCTGAAGGTAAGAACGCATCTATCTGTCCGTCTGGAGCGAGCACATTTATTACACACTAACTTACATGCTTGTAGTTCGGAAACTTCATGATTCACTTCTTCTCCGAATGCACTACTAGTTTAGACATAGATGCGCACGAAACTATCAGCCAACGCGAAGTTTAGTCGAGAATCTGGATTTAATCTGGATTCAATGCAGTTTGATGCGAGTTTACACAGACTTTCCAGTCATTGTGTTAGCCAATGCAAAGCTTAGAAACAAAATGTTCCAGTGTGTTACCACTGAACTAAAGGATACTCGTGTTTTTATATGAATAAACCAATCCACCCTCCTTTTCCAGAAACCCAAGTACAGTAATGGCTGAGGAGGCCTGTAAAATAACACGGGCATTATCGACTGTGAAAGGAGAAGGGGCTCTGTCTTTTTATCTGTACTAGATTGCGGTGCATATTTGTAGGCGGCTAAGGGAACTTCATGAGGCACATCTATCATTAGGGAAAACACCAGCTGAATATCAATTGCATCGACTTAGACTCCTTGAATGTTAATTAGACTTTGCTTTGGTCAAGTACAAGTTTATTCAAATATCCACAGCAATGCAGCATGTAGACTTCATTGAGGTTCCAAATTAAAAAAATAAAAGTATGAGTCAAGATATATCTCAAAGGTTCCTCTGCAACCTCCTCCAGGAGTGAACCATCACATCTGTGTGGTCTTTAATGAAACATGCATGGCCTGAGCTGTAGTTCATCTTGAGGAGTTTTGGGGAGGTGTGAGATGTTAGATCTGAAGCTTCTCTTTTGAGGGCCATAAAAAGTGGAACATGATGTTCTGTGGAGTGACCCGTAAGCTGAAAGAGTTTCTGTTTGGATCTCCTGATTAATTGAACCCATGAGATGTGGCCACAGGAGTGTTCGTGTCTTTCATGAAAAAAAAAGAAGAGGATATGGTTTCATGTTCTCAGGATTTCTACTGCAGTTTCTAGATCCTACTGGATTAGTTGTTCATTTTAGGTTTTTAGAGTTTGACTTGCGAAGTTTTGCTACTTGGTCAGGACTACAGTTTTAAAAGCCTGAAGGATTTCTTGATGTCCTTCAGAGATGTTTATGTTATTGGGAACTTTATTAGTTCAACTCGAACTATGCTTTCTAAAAGCTCTACTGTTTATTTTTTGCGTTATTTTGGAATTCACTCAAAAGTTCCATTAGGATTCTTTGATTATACACTCTTAAACTAAAAGTTACAAATGGGGGTTGATGCCATAGAAGAACCATTCTTGCTTCCTCAAAGAACCTTTCAGTGATCAGTTCTTGAAAGAACCATTTTTTTCATCATGTGAACAATATTTTAATAATCTAAAGAATAAAGAAGCTTTTGCGGTTCCAATGGATGTTACAGGTTCTTCATGGAACCATAGATTCCAATAAAGAACCTTCATTTTTTTTTAAGAGTAACAGAAATTCCGAAAGTTTAGCCGTTTTTAACTGATAGAGATAGCTTGGGTCGTTGTTGGAGGGAGGGAGGGATGGCCTCGGGGCCCATTGAAGAAACTGCAGCATTTGCATGGAGACTGTAAAGATAAAAGGGTGGAGGCTAGAACCATTTCACAGGTACTTGAGGGCACTGCTTGATCTCGGGGACGGAGGGGGTCCATCTCCTGTCTTTCATATGCTAATCGCAGACGGTCTGGGAAGAAATATCCCCCACTATGCAAAGGTGTGACTCTGTGACTTGTTTATTCAGTTATGTTTTAGCTATATCTCAGTTGCTGTGTTGTACTGAAAATAATTGATTAAATGGCCTTCTATTACATACTTGAAATTTTAATTTGTTTTGTATTCGTGATCGTATTATCATAATCATTTACTTCATGGTCTTTTTAAACGTCACTCCAACAAGAGAAAACAATGTCTCATAAATTATGAATGAGAAGACTCGAAACCTAGTATTGTAATTTTGTCTGACTAGTCCAGATGATTTTTATGTGTTTTTGTCAGAATAAAATGCAGGTCTTTAAGCAAAATGATCTTCATTTGAAAATATTCAGATTCTAGTTGTTCTGTAGTTTGGCTCCGTCATTTTACCAATGCTTCCATTTATATTTAAGGCATTTTATAGTCACTTATAACTTTGTTTGTTTGTACTTCGTTTCCATTTGCTATAAATTGAGCATTTTAAACATTAAACTGCTAAAATGTTACAATGAACATGTCAGAGCCATATTTCAACCCAAAATCAAAAGAAATATGCATAAAAAAGCTTATTTTGAGGACCATTTTGTGGTTTACAATTAAGAATATTGTCTTGACAATGTTCACTGAAATTTGTATTATTATAAAGCAAAAAATTGGCCTCTTTGGCAACCATATTAATTAAAAATCAGTCTAAATTAGCCTAAATTCAGTATTAATAAAATTAAACATAATATAAAAATTGTAGCGTTACGTAAACGTGCTTAACTTTAGTACTCTGTTTTTTTTTCACAATACAGTAACGAGTAATTTTTTCTGCATTAATGAGAATTAGTGAATAAAAATTAATTTCCGTTAAACAATTCATAAAAATTAAATTGGTTTTTTGGTTTTCTTTCTGCCAAATTAGTCCTTTTTTAAGTGGAGGTGGACATTGTTTTCATGGGACGCAACCATTTAATTTTTTTTAAAGACTGATTCACGATTCAGAAGTCCACGTTAGGCCAAGATGAATCTCCTTCCTCAGTTGTGGCGTTGCCACCTGTTGTCACTTATCGAATAATTGAGTTTTTGGAGAGCTATTTTGTTTGATCAAGTAAAAGCGAAGAGCTGAGCTCCACAGGAGATGCGTTGATGGACACAACAGCTGCTTGACGCTCTTGAGACACTGTGCTGCCTCTTAGACCATCACAGTATAGCATCTCAAGGCATGCTTTTAATGTAAAATACCACTATTGTTGAGATCAAACAGGTCTTCAGGAAGTTCACACTCGTTTAAGAGGTGAAGCCTTTTGTGATGTTGCTCATTGTCCTTTGTTTGCGAGTTACTGTGAGGGGGTGATGAGTTAGGCTGTATTTTGCTTGCTGTTTAAGCATGTGCACTCATTTCCACATTTAAAGAATAATAGTAAAACCATCAACGCTATGAAATATCTCCATTTTTGGACAGACGTGTTCCCTGCGACACCTTGAATAAACTCAGTGGAGGCCATGTCAAGCATGTCTCAACTGGTTTGTCTCAACTCCATATTCCCGGTGGTTGGCGTCCGGCCACATTGAATCAGAGGAGGGCAGCTGACAGCGTGCCTGTTTGATCTCTTTCTTAATTAACTTCTGTAACGACAGCTTCTGAGATGCCTTAAAGTCGCTCTGTCCGCTGCCGGCTGCCACTCTGAATGGCAGTGATGAAACGCAGAGGTCTTGGCGTAAAAAGCAGAGACACGTTTATCTTGGAGCCGGTTTCAGAAACGTGAGCCCGGCTGGCTTTTATGATAATGTCGTGCTCGTATATCCATGAGATTAGTTTAAAGCGAAAACCTGAAGCTGTACCATTTTAGACTTAAGGAGTTTCAGTTTGTGAAAACAAATGAAAATGTGAAGATAGTACAAGAAAATACCATTTCAGTCTTTCTACTTTAAAATTTCATGCTTAATTCATTGTTACTTGCTGTTTCTTAAATTGTGAAATTTACTACCAGTTTATGAGTGAAAATTGATTTTTCAGTGTATTATTGAAGTCAAAACATTTTGAGGGTTTAAAATAGCAAATCTGGAGTTTGAGTTGTAAAGTGTTGGATTTACAACTGTGTTTGGATTTGTCTCCGTGTAAATGTCCCTTTATGGTGTCGTTGCACACATTATGCAAATTTTACTATGTCTTCTGGTTTCAGTTGAAAAACAAGTTTTCAAGGTCGCTAAACACCCATCATAAGTGGGATTACTCTAAATATTGGGATAGTTCAACCAAAAATGACCATTTGTTGTCATGAACTCACTCCCATGTTGATCTAAACCATTTGCATTTCTTTGTTCTGTGGAACACAAACAGGCAGACATGAATCTGAATAATGCAAATGAAAACTAATGAATTCTTTACCTTCTGTCTGAATGTAATCTCCATCCGTCTCCTCTACTGTAACCCATTCGAGTTGTGGGTTTTGCCAAGGCTTAGTCAGGATTCTCCAATGGTCTGCTAAAGATTTTCACAAGCTGTTCCTCAAAACCGTGATTCCATCATCAGGGAAATTTGTTTGACCAAATGCAATTATCTGCTCGTGATGCGTACGGCATATGTGGAAGTTTCCGTAAACTATATACGTAATCCCTCTAAGATATAAAAATAAAACTGGTTTTCCTGATCCGCAAAATATTCATTGCTAGTGTTTCGTGCTTTTGGGTGAAAACGGTCATATTTCATCCCAAAAATAAAAAATACCCACAGAAGAGAAATTTTAAGTTTGCAGCCATTATGTTTTTTGCACTATTGCAATTTTATGAAATGAATACAAATTCATATTCTTTTCTTACATCATGACAATTTATTGACAATTGATTTCAGGAAAATTAAACAAGTTTTTATGCGGTAATGCAACAGGTAACAGTTTTACAGACATGAAAAACATATCTATACAGAGCGAAATGCCTACTTTTCCAATGACGAGTCGGTGTCGCCGACTTCAAGCACTAGTTCATCAATAAATTGTTCAAATGTTAATGCAGCCTCGTTACGGTTTTTCCCTGACACAGTCACAATCATTACTTCTGCCGGTGTGCCTGTGTAGACAATTAAAGGTGCGATTAGTCGAATAATGCTTAAAATGAAAAATCCTTAGTCGAGGGCAGCCCTAGAAATGAGTTAGTTTTCATGGAGTAATGCAATATTGTAATGCATTAATGTCACTTTCCCAACTCTCTCTCTCTGTGTGTGTGTGTGTGTGTGTGTGTGTTTTAATGCTTGCGTCAGGTTAGAAGACCAACTGAGGGGTTTGAGTCTGTGTGAAGTAGACTGGTGAATTCTGGCGAGCTCTTCGCAGAGCGAGTGGTTCTTGTTAGTTTTGATAGGAGAATGAGAGTGATTACAAGAAGTGCATGTGCTTTACGTTACATTGGCTGGCCCTTCCCCCCATTCTGTATTTAGCATTCCCCTCCTTCACCACAATGCCGCCCAGATGATATTTAATGAGAAAAATGTGTGCGTATTCCTCAGATGGTACCGTGGGCTGCTTTCTCCCCTCTGATGCACAAGAGCAAATCTTCGAATCATTAATAAACGGGACTTCGGCCTCATTTAGTTCATGTTTAATCCAGACGTTTGTGTTTAGTTTGACATTCTGAAGGGAAAACATTTTGTCTCGTCCCAAACATAGCTCTGGATTTTTGGTTTATTTCACTGTTTGCACATGGGTCTCTTGTGTTAAACGAGATCTGTTTGTATTAGGGCTCCATGGTGTCTCCTGAAACACTCATCAGATGCTCCTGTTGTTTAGAGTTTGAGGGCGACGCTGCAAGTGTGTGAAGCTCTCCTCGTGTTCCTGTAATTGCATCACATTCCCCGTCTCATACTGTAAACACGTGGAGGGTCACAGAAGGCTGTGGGACGTCCTGCAGAGCCTGCATCCTGCTGTGACCCCCAGGACGGGACCGCATTCCCCGAACGAGTGCTTAGTCATGAACTTGGACTCAAATTAAACACACATGCTCGTCCTTTTTATCTTTATGCATTGATTTATTCATGAAGACGAGCTAAAAATAGTCACTGACATCTGTTTATAATGCTAGTCAAAGTTTTTCACACTTTTTTTTGCATCTTCACGTTTAAGACTTCTACATGTAAATAGCCTACATTATGATTGGCTAACAGACTATATGCATGCTTTTTGTAAGGCCTAAATGCCACGTTTTGTCTAGATCTATGAATGTATTCAAGAAGACATGACAAATGCTATTCATATGCACTTTAATGCTATGATGACTGTTTTTATTTTCTAAATTCAAATCCATTTTAACATTGTTTTGAGGGGAATAAAGTCAAAAATGGAAAGTGCGATATAACTTTACTGGTATAATAATGAAGTAAAAAGTCATTTAAAAGAATGAAATTCCTGAAAAGAAAACTTTTAGTTTGGCATAAGTATATTTTATTGGTTACGTGACGCATTTAAACATGTAAAACCTTCTTGAAAATGCCCCCCCCCCAAGCAAAATAATATCAAACCATGATAAATGTATAAAAGTACATTTCTTGTGTGATTTAGCCTACTTTAAACTAGATTTGTTTTGGCGAATGGTATTTTCAGGACTCTGCTGGTATGAACCCCGTTGATCCTCCACCCATCATCACTCATAAACACAGAGAACTTGTGCTTTTCTTCTGCATGCGAAGCCATTGGCCCTGCTAATGATGTAAGGTGTTGGGTTTCCACAAGTGTGGAGGCTCAGTTTGACCTCTCAGACCTCCTGGTGAATAGCAGTGAGCACTGAATGGAGCACAATACGAACTGTGTCACGGGCTTCACCCTCCAGACGCTGTCACTGGCCTGATGTCATAATGAAGAAAGCCTCAATTAATTCTGGACACTTCTTCACCTCAGATTATGGTCATTGACCTGGGCTGCGTTTCCCAAAAGCATCGTAAGCTTACGGACATCGTAGACCCATTGAAACCAATGGAGCTACGATCAATTTAGGCTTACCATGCTTTTGGGAAACACAGCCCTATTATGAGAAAAGTTGCCTCACTCTAAACTTATTTGTTTGACTTGAAATTGTCTCTTAATATAGTTTGTCCAGCAATTACTGTAAATAATAGCACATAAACAAATTCCTGTGGCGACACTCCCTCAGTACTAAATGCTCTGTAATATAAATCCTCCCTGGCGTCTGGCAGCTCCACCATGCTCTGATCAGATGGGTTTTCAGTGGTCTCTTCTGGCTGATTCATTAACCCCACATGCGTGTGCAGCTACACGTTATGATCCTGCAGTGGCACCTGTTCAGCCGTATCCGAGCACAATATGTCGACTGTGATACCGCGAACAGCTGCAAAAACTGCTTCCTTCCTGTGTGAAAGGAGGCTCCCACCTATTCAATAGATGATGGAGCACCTTGCAAATCTCTGTGTTTTGGGGGTCAAAGGCCTGGAGGGGTCAGACAGGATGTTTTAGTGCTAACAGGCATCGATATCTAGTTTCCCTCAGGGAGAGAAACCACTAAACGCCAAAAACCAGTTCTGTCTAAAGCTAGATCATTAATAGATGTTTTTAGATGACTACTAAAAGGTGCCTTTTTACCAAGTACAAACTGCTGTCAGCAAAAAAAATAAAAATTTGAAAACCCATTATCTCATAAAGTTTAAGTGTCCGGTTATTTTCCGTGGGTCGATGCTCATGTTTCCACGTGGGCCGTTGTCATGGTTTCAGATCAGATTAACAACCCAATTAAACATCTTGTGTTTTAAGAGGACAGGTGGAGTTCATCAGCGTGAGGGTCTCTTCATGCGTCCCTGCTCTGTCTCAACATCTGTGGGTGGCACAAATCTACAATTACAGTCCGCCACCCCAGTGGGCTTTGTTTCATATGTAGGACTAATAAATCAACGGCTCTTTCAAACTCATCCTAGCATACCGGCTGGTGCACGTTTGAACACAAGTACGCAGAGCTGGGTAGTAACTGATTACATGTAATCTGGATTACGTGGTCAGATTACAAAAATCAAGTACTTATAATTAGTATATTACATTAGATTTTATAATGCTCGTAATCAGATTACAGTTACTTTTTATGGATTACATATTATTCACACAGTGGCAGTAAATCATTCATAATTAGTTTCCTCTCTAAAAATCCTATTGTTTATCATATCATTTATCTTTGACTCTGAGCTTTGAACCTATTGGCATTGCTGTTTGCATGTTTATTATTGTTTGTTCATGCAAGTTAATATTTCAATAATTTAATTTGTATGTTTACAATTCTCTGATGTTGGTTAATGGTCACATGCAGATAAACAAAAGTATTTCTATTTTTAGTGTTCATGTTTAAATAATTTATTTAATTTTTTTTATTATTTAATACATTTTTAGCATTTTATCAACTCTCAAACCCACTGCAGTTCTTACATTACATTACACCACACTGGGCTTAATGTTTAATGCATTTTGATGTTGATATAAAAAAATAAATGTTATACAGTTTTTTTCTTTGCTTTTTTTATATAAATATGGTACGTTTAATATTAAGAAGTTTGATAAGTAATCGAAAAGTAGTCCGAATACATTACCTAAATTGATTTAATTTAGATTACTTTACAAACTAGTTTCCATCATGTAATCTGTAATCAGTAATGGATTACAATTAGTAAGTAATCCACCCAGTGTTGAAACTGAGAATTGGGGCCAGATTTACTAACAACTTGCGCCAGAGCAAACGTCTTTTGGCATAAAATTTTTAGTGTAAAATAAATAAAAATAAATATTCAGGTTTTACTAAAGACACGCAGTGATGAATTAGGGCTGAGAAGATGTGGACACAGTTATTTTTGCGCATGACATTATTGAATAGGCTATGTATTTGTAAGAGTTTCCCTTTGAGACGAAAAACATATGGGACTAGAATTTTCAAATGAATGACGCAACTGTTTGCTCGTCAAATTACTGGTATTTGCGTCATTATTTAACGCCCCAAAAAAAGCAAGTCTTAAAGCAGGCGGTACTTTGCGCTGCTCATGGTAGATTGCGCTGGTCATTATGGAAATGATCTGGCTGTGTCTGTAATGTGTGCATTGTTAGTAAATCACCCGCAGAATTTTCCCTCCCATCGGCGCTTTTATGGAATTGCGCTTGAACGCTAATTTGCCCGGTTTAGTAAATCTGGCCCTTGGTGTCTGAAATGGACATGCAACTCCTTCGGGATACTTGACTGTGTAAACTGTGTAATTGACAGGTTTATTTTGTGTTAATGACTGGCTGACTGTACATTATTCCTCACTTGTTCAATGGAAAATCAGTCATGACTGTGATACAGGCTGATTAGTGGTTTCCAGATTTTCCAGCGGCGGATTGGAGTTGGACCGCAGACGCGCCTCATACAGTTCTGCTCAGAGATGATCGCCTGCCATCAAAGGCTCATTATGAAGGTGCTGCGCTTGGCCCTCACAACAATTAACCATGCTTTAATATATTAAAAATGTTTTTTTTGGATTGATTGCCATTTAACCACAGTTGTGTTACGAATACCATGGTTAAACTATGGTTAGTGTAGCAAAACCATGGTTAATGTGTGGTTACCATGGTTTAACTGCAATAACAATGTTTTATTTGTAGTAAAAGTAAGACTGACGTTTGATGAGACTAGGGTAATGTGTGTTTTATGTCTACAAAGCCACATGTTTTGGAGCATCCCGTATCTTGAGGTCTGCGTGTTGAAAGAGGCCAGTTTGAACAGAGAGTTTGATAGTGTTCGAGCACAACCCTTGCTCTGCGGAGAGGTTTTGTGAGCAAGCCTAGTATGTACATAAAGTTTATATGTTCTTCAGCCAATCAGGTTCTCTCCTGGCTTGTTAGTTGTAGAGAGGTCATGAATGGCATCTTTGTCCCAAAAAATTCAAATTCCTCCACAGGAATCCAGGAAGTGGAGAGCAGCTTCAGCCAGGTTAGCGCTCCTGGCCCGAAGCATCCTGCTCTCATCAGGGCCAATGAAAGTCGTGTGGGTAATGGCTTTTTAGAACTTGAATAACTCGGCGAATAAGAACAACATGGATAAATGGATTTATTTAAAACATTGAACACCCTAGTTAGTCTCATTTGAACATATTACCAATTCAAAGTACTTTTGATGTTAGTTCTTATTCTGAATTAATGTCAGAAACTTTACTCCGCGACAGTAAACTATGTCTGGGTGCGAATCACTGTCTGCCCTCCTATTGGTGGTTTGCAACTCATGTCACTGCTAATTTGCATAAGCTTGAGCTAAATTTGTGCTTGAGTAACAGTAAAACGATGATAATTGTTAGAAATATTGCAATTAAAATGGCATAAAGCTCAGTTCAAGGCAAATATTTATGTAAGAACGATTTTACGAATATACACTAGGGCTGCCTGATTTGGCCAAAAAATTATATTGCAATCATTGTGTTATAGCAATTATTGTGTCATATTTGTGTCCCTGGAGCACTAAAGCAGTCTGAAGTCTGGGGTATATTTGTAGCAATAGACAAAAATACATTGTATGGGTCAAAATTATACATTTCTCTTTTATGCCAAAAAGTATATTAATATATTAAAAAACTATATTAAGTAGAGGTCATGTTCCATGAAGATATTTTGTAAATTTCTTACCGTAAATGTATCAAAACTTCATTTTTGATTAGTAATATGCATTGCTAAGAACTTTAAAGATGATTTTCCCAATGTTTAGATTTTTTTTGCACCCTCAGATTCCAGATTTTCAGATAGTTGTATCTCAGCCAAATATTGTCCGATCATAACAAACCATACATCAATGGAAAGATTATTTATTCAGCTTTCATATGCTTTTCATATGTATAAATCTCAATCTTGAAAAATGTATACTTAAGGCTGGTTTTGTGGTCCAGGGTCACATATTATGATTTATACTATGATTAAGATATTTTTGCTTAGATATTCAGGCTAAAAGTTTTGGGGCCTAATCAACCTGGATGATTCCCGGTGGGCCGGTCTGTTTTTTTGGCCGAGAGGGCCGGTGTTGTCATGCCACAGGGTTGAAATATGGATGTTGTCCCTAGACTGTTCGGAAAACATTCAGTCTACCTGAGGGACGACGTCTTTCATTGTAAGTTACTGCTGTTAAATAGAGAGAGAAAAATACATAAAAAAATGCACCAGAAGCAGCCCACACTCTAGTTTTCCTTAATTAAAATTTTTTTTTTTCATTTTCATTCATTCAAAGGTTATATAATATTTTAGTTCAAAACTTGAAGTGCCATTGTTTAAGAAAAATGCTTGATTGACTGATGTTTCATAGACCTTCAGTTGCTACAATTCTATAAGGTACAATTTACTCAGGCCAATGACCTTTTTTGTGACATGAACATTATTTTCAGAATAATTGTACATAAATAGGTTATACAAAACCATTGTGATTATTTCTGAGAGCTTTTTAACTACAGGCAGACAGCCTACATTATTACTATTATTATTAAACCTTTATTTAAAATCTCATTTACAAGAGGGTCTTGGCCAAAGATAGGCAGCACATTTAATTAGACACAAAACAAAATACATTAGTTTACATACACAGAAGCATACACAATTCACTCAGAACATTTACAATCAGGTGACTCTACAACTAGATCCTTTAAAATGCATCTAAAATCATTTAGTGATACCAACTCTAAGCACAACTTATCTTGTAATTGATTCCAATCAGAAGGAGCAGCATAACTGAATGCCTGTTTACCCATGTTACTACGAACTTAGGGATGCTTAAGAGATAATAGTCCTGTGAGCGAAGCCCATAATTCTTTACATCTTTTTGATAGATATTCTGCTGTAAATATGAGGGAAGTACACCTAAAATGACTTTATATATAAATAAGTACCAATGCTTAAGTCTACAGGATGACAACGCCGGCCATCCAACCCGAGAGTACACTAAACAATGAGTAAGGACTTTTGAATTTGTGATGAACCTTAATGCTCCATGACATACTGAATCACACGCCTGTAAACAATGTTTAGGTGCCTGCATATATATATATATATATATATATATATATTAGGGGTGGCACGGTACACAGATGTCACGGTTCGGTACGTACCTCGGTTCGGGGGTCACGGTTCGATACAATTTCGGTACAACAGGGGAAAAAAAAGACATCTACTTTGCTCAGTTTCTTTTATTTTGATGTGAAAATGCTAAATATTATTACATGTTATATATATAAAATCTGTTTTGTTTTCATTGTGAGTGTACACAAATAAAAGCAGACCTTTAACTACAAGCAACAGCACAAATAAAAATACAATAGAGTAAAGATACAAATAAAATAATCAGTGATTTTCAGGGGGTTTTTTAGGTACAGAAATTGAAGTACGATTAAAGTAATCAAAGGTAAAACAGCATTGCATATTTGACTGTATAAATTAAAGATTACTCTTTATTAAAGTTACAAAAGCGATTCAATCAAGAGCAGTGAGTGATTTCTTTGTTGTTGCTGTTTATTTAATATTAACTGTCACTTTAAGAGAAAGCACTGATACTGTACGCCCAGCCGGCTATGTCTGCTATAGGATACTTACCAAGACGGGCATTTTGACAGAATTTTGTGTGAATTTATCCATTAAAACACAATACTTCAGAGAGAGCTTCATATTTGCGCGCGTTCTGAGGCGCAGGTTTGTGCACTTCTGATGAGCGCACGCACAAATCTTCTCACTGCTCGCGCGAGCTCGCGTCCTCTGGCTCTTAAATATTTGAGCTGGCAAAGCTTACATGACTTTAGTCTAAACACCGATATCAACGTGTGCTGTTCAGGTCTCACCTGTGCGCGCGCTATCAGCACCCGGGTGATGACGGAATAAATGCTCATATTCCAGCATACGGCACTCGCATTGAACAAGAGTGAATGATTTGTCCACTTTTTTTTTTTTTTTTCCTCTTTCTCATCGCTGTTGTTATAATGTACTGGGAAGCCAGAATGCGCATCCATTAACAGAAACATACATTAGCCGAACCCTATTTGTTTTACGTGTTACAGTACTCCAACACTGAAAAAAATGTAGCTACTACCAATATCTTCCTTGCTCCAAGAGAAAGACAATACTTGACTCTTAAAAGAAAAAGGCCCAGTTTCGACTTTAATTTTCTCACAAGGTACTGAGGCCCAAAAGAAAGAGAACCATCAATTAAAAACCCCAGGTATTTATACTTAGATACTACTTCAATCTCCAAACCCTGAAGAGTAGTAATTGAGCATGAGTTTGACTGTGCAGACTTTCTTTTTGTAATCATAAGTTTAAATTTCTCTGCATTTAGAACAAGTTTTAAATCGCTCAGTGTATGCTGAACTGCAACACAATCAGACTGAAGTTGACTCACTTCTCCAGTGTCGATGCAGAGGAGTAAATCACCATATCATCAGCATATAAGTGAAAACTTGAATGTGCAAAGCTATTCCCAATATTATTAATATATAAAATAAATAACGGCCCAAGCACCGATCCCTGTGGTAGGCCGATCTTTACATTACGAGTGCTGTTTATACATATTCATACATTGAGATCTATCCGATAAGTAATTAACAAACCATCCAACAGTATTTACTGATAAACCTATACCAAGTAGCCTCTGCTTCAAAATTTCATGATCTACTAAATCAAAAGACTAAATGATAAATCGATAAAAAGAGTAGCACTATGGTTTTCATTATCCAATGAAACCATTAAATCCTTTAATATTTTTATAATTGCTGTGGATGTACCAGGGACGTAGCCATGGGTGTGCCAGGGTGTGCTGGTGCCACCCACAGTGGCAGCTGGCACACCTAAAAATAGACGCAGAATTATTTTTTATAATTGTAATAAACATGCGGCACTAGGGAGGGTCTAGCAGGTGCTTCAGCACCCCTAAGAAAGACCAAAGCACCCCCATATCACCCCCACACATAAAAAATGAAATAAAAATATTTGACTCATTAAGCATGCATAACTTGTGCATTGCAATATAACGTGATCAGCAGATGCACTTTTCGAAATGTCAGAGCATTTTATTTTAAAAACGGATCGGTTCCTTGTGCCAAGTAGGCCTGCCTCCGATTAAAGTCAACTAGTCACACATTTATATTAAATTGATTAATAATAACCTAACCATCCTTTAATATATAGGTGTAGGCTATAGCCTATTCGGTGCTCAAGCGCGTCAAGCTTGCACCGGCAAAAGTGATGATTATGAATGTGTTGGGGGGAAAGAAAACATTTAAATTATTTGTTAATAAACTAGTGCTTTCTTCTCAGTCAGTGTCGGCTGAAAAGATGAAGTTGCCGAATGCATACCCTGCACTCATCATCATCATCATCACATGAATGTGTCTTGAATAGAGAAATGCACCTTTTCATTCCAGCTACGTATTTTTTATTATTGATTCAATTAATAGACATTTCAAGCTTTCTATTGATGTCTTTGTGAGGCAAGTATGTTCATTGCTGACGTGCTCCATTTCACGGAGACTGCATGAGACGGAAGAAAGAGCGTCTTGTTTATTTTCTCTATTTTACAAGAGCGCAACCTTTTGGTGATATTGGGAGTGTACATAAATCAGAAAAAGTTCTTTCCGCAGGAAAAAAACACAATGCAAGGGATTGCACGGGCGCCGTCATGCAGTAAGCGCGATATAGGCTTATAATCAAGTATATTCATCTAAAAGAGGCAGCTGGGGCAATGCCCGAAACAGCAGCAGTGTGGAACAATGGCAAATTCTCTTAAATGCTTTCTTTCTTTCTTGTTTGATTGTTTACAAAAACACTAGCTTTTTTTTACTCCGTATACATGAACAAGTAGGCCTACTTACAGATAGGCTAATAAATCCTCAAAACGTATTACATACGACGACACGGTTACAGGATAATTGCCTTTATTTGCGTTAAATACAGTTCTTAATACAACATATTTGACCGTTTAAACAAGCTTAGCTATGTACACTTTTAAACTGCTTTAATTTGTGAGAGAACTTATTCTGGCCAGTACTAAATGCATAAATGCAATGTAACAAATGGTACTTGACTAAAAGGAGTTTATGTCGTGTGTGTAGTTAATGATTAGGCTAGTGGTTTGAGCGCTTTTGACTAGAAACTATAGCGCAGTTAAAGAGCTGTTATATGTGATTTTCTTGAGGAGCGAGAAAGCTTTGGACAATGGCTCATAAAAAGGACGAGGACGTGAATGCTTTTCCAAGTCAGCATCTAAAATGACGGTAAAATGGCGAGAACATTTCACATGAAATTCTGTCAGTGAGAGGGGAGTTGTAGGGGCGCTCAAGAAAAATACAACCAGAACTACGTTATCTGGTCATTGTAATATGCTATCACAAAAAAATAAGCATCGTGTGGATGATCGAGGAGCACAAGAAGAATCTGGAGGGGCACGTAGCGAGTCTGAGTTATGAGTAGGCTATATCAGCCCAGTCTGTTCTGTTACACAGAGTCTGATTTTTTTACACATTAATCTGGGAATATGTGGCACACCCAGTTTTTCTGGGATGTACTGTGTTTTTTTCCTAAAACCGGCATTTTTTTAGAAGATAGAAACTCTTTTAATTGATCATTCACAAGTGATTCCAAAACCTTTTGATAAATTAGACAATTTCCAAATAGGCCTATAATTATTCAATACAGTTGGATCAACTGTAAATAATGGCCGAACAGAAGCAGGTTTCCAGATTTCATTTGTAGATAAAGAAAGATTTAAAAGATAGGTTAGTGTTGGCACATAGGTATTATGGTACAGTACAAATATTTGGAGCATTTTCTTAAAGAATAAAAGCTAAAGAATCACAATTGTCCCTTATTTTCCATTTCTGAAGTTAATTGGCAGTGATGACATAATTATCTTGGGACTCCCCCTGACTTAAGCAGCACCTTGCTCAAATAGAATGGCTAATAGAAAGTGCAAAGGCCGGTGCAAAACAATAAATAAATAAAAAGTGTGTCGGCCTAAGGCATGAAAGTCCAGGGCTGAAAATGAGTTCCACTCCGGCCCTGACCTGGACCTAATAATAATAACAAATGATTACATTTCTTTTTTACAGTACACTAGTCATCATAAGATAAATTTGATTAAATGTTCAGAAGTTATTTAAAGATATAATGTATAAAAAATAAATTTTAATTAAAGTTTTAGAAATGTTGTGTTTTTGTCATTTTTTTTGTCAAATTTAAATAGTTTATATATTTTTAACAGTTTATATAGTTAATTATATTTAGGCCTAGTTATTGTTTCAGTTTTCGTTTTTTAGATCTTATGCTAAATGAAAATAAGAAATGGCACCCTGGCATCTAACTGAAATAAGTCTTTTATTTTTTTTTTAAATGACAGGGTTTTTTATGGCTTTCATTTGATTTCATTATAATAACCCTGGTGTAGTCACAATGTGAGTCTATTGTGGTTTGAACCATAGATATATAGTGTGTTTTTCCATTGTTTTAACCAAGCGCTTTTACCGTAATCTGCCTTTGGAGTTTGTTTTCCTGCGTTATTTAAAGCGTTTGATTGTGGTCGGTCACGGTCAGGGGGGTTGTGTAGTGATTGTGGCCGGTCACGGTCAGGGGGGTTGTGTAGGGATTGTGGTCGGTCACGGTCAGTGGGATTGTGTAGGGATTGTGGTCGGTCACGGTCAGGGGGGTTGTGTAGGGATTGTGGTCGGTCACGGTCAGTGGGATTGTGTAGGGATTGTGGTCGGTCACGGTCAGTGGGATTGTGTAGGGATTGTGGTCGGTCACGGTCAGTGGGGTTGTGTAGGGATTGTGGTCGGTCACGGTCAGTGGGATTGTGTAGGGATTGTGGTCGGTCACGGTCAGTGGGATTGTGTAGGGATTGTGGCCGGTCACGGTCAGTGGGGTTGTGTAGTGATTGTGGCCGGTCACGGTCAGGGGGGTTGTGTAGGGATTGTGGTCGGTCACGGTCAGTGGGGTTGTGTAGGGATTGTGGTCGGTCACGGTCAGTGGGATTGTGTAGGGATTGTGGTCGGTCACGGTCAGTGGGATTGTGTAGGGATTGTGGTCGGTCACGGTCAGTGGGGTTGTGTAGTGATTGTGGCCGGTCACGGTCAGGGGGGTTGTGTAGGGATTGTGGTCGGTCACGGTCAGTGGGGTTGTGTAGTGATTGTGGCCGGTCACGGTCAGTGGGGTTGTGTAGGGATTGTGGTCGGTCACGGTCAGTGGGGTTGTGTAGGGATTGTGGTCGGTCACGGTCAGTGGGATTGTGTAGGGATTGTCAGTGCAGCTGTGTGGTTGGTGTTGAGTGGCGAGTTAATGCTGTCTTCTGGTCATATGGGAGCTAACAGACAAGGTCTTCTGGTCACGCAGAGCCGCAGATAGATCGTTTCTCTGACCAAGCCTTGGGTGGGAAAATGTGCTTAAGGAGAGATATACCTCTGGGGTTATTTGTGTAGTTGTGTAGTGGTTTGTGTTTCTGTGTATTGGTGAGGGTTTGTGGCAGGACTGACCCGCTACGGATAGAGGAACATATCATTGCCCGGCTGTACTTTGCTTTGGCCTGCAGTTTGTAGAAGCAAACGACAATAGCGTTTATAAATGTATTTAAAGTAGATGGGGTGAGAAGTTATATTGGTATGAATGTTCAAACTAGTGCTGACAAACGATTAATCGCATCCAAAATAAGTTTTCCTTTACATATGTGTGTGTACTGTGTATATTTATTACGTATTTATAAATAAACACACATGCATGTATATATTTAAGAAAAATGTTATGTTTATATATTTTAAATATCTGTATATAATATAAATATATACATGGAAATATTTTCAAAATATATACTGTGTGTATTTATATATACATAATGAGTATACACACATATATTATGTAAGCAAAAACTTTTTTTTGGATGCGATTAATCGTTTGACCGCACTCGTTAAAACAGTTCATTATAATAAGCATAGCCTTATACATGACGTGTAACCAAAAGGCTAGTTTTATTTAAGGACAAAATCAAGTCGCTTCTTCAGTGAATGCTTTTAAATCCTCAGGTACACTTGCCCCATAGACTTCAATTGTAATTGAGGGACAAGATGACATCATCTGTTAAAGAATGTCATGAATGCTGTCCATAAAGACTAACTTGTATTGAGTTCAGGATATCCCTTAATGCTGTACTAGTGTGGTAGTTCTCCAAAATACTAGCAATGCTATCAATAAGGTCTGAAGAGGATGACAGACTTTGCTGTTTGAGGACAATGGAGATCTCTCAGTGTCAATGTTCATGATAAAGATCTTGTATCCTGGAGACTTGCATGTACAGACATGATTCTGTTTTCCATAGACCTCTGAAAACAGACGTAATGACTGCTGTCTGCGTGAGGGAAAACAATGATACAGGCAGGGCTGGTTTACCTATAGCATTTGGTGATATTAGCTTTTGTCAAGAGTTCTGTGAGAGTGCATTCTTTGCAGGCGTAATCATAACCGCATAAGAAAACCCAAAAGTAGGCAGAAGAGCTCTTTGTCCTTGGTAAAGACTACACACGGCTTGCTTGTAATGTTGGATTACATACAAACTGTAGTTCGATACTGATTCCAAATTACATGACACAAATTGTAGTTACACATCTGAATAATCCAAATCAAAATTGAATGTTCATAAGTAGTTGATGCAGTGTTAACATGTTGAGAAAACACTTCTTAAAACTGAAATGATTTTTGTACATCCAGGGGTCAAATGCTGTGTGGCCTCTCAATTATAGCCACATGACTTTTTGAATATTGTAATAATTAAATTTAAGTATAGCCTATTTGGTCTCAAGTATAACCTACTGAAACAGGTGCAGGTGGAGATGACATGTAGAAACGGGGATTCATAGGCTGATGTGACGTTGACCTCATGTCAGAGTGAATTAAAGAGAGGTTATCTCGCTCCTTCCTTCACCCCCTCAAACATCAGCTAGACTCATGAAATATCTCTGTATGCTTCAAACTTCAGTCACTCATCGCAGCTGTTTATTGAATATGCTTTACTCCGCTCCACAGGGAATCCGGGCTTCATTTCCCATTCCCAGTGCATGCTGGTCCTCTCCCAGCACGAGCTGTGCCCGCTGGAGCGGGACTGACTACTGTCTGTCTGACTGAATGGGACGTCTTCAGAGCTTCACTCTGCGGGGTAGAAAATGGGTTAGACGCGCCAGAGATTAGACCCTGGAGACGCCTGTCATTCACAGGGCTGCCTCTTTTTTTGTCCAGAAGTAAAAGTTGGCACGTTGGAATGCTGTTTTTACAGGAGTGATATAAAACCATCAATTGTGTTTGAGGATCATCACTGGCGTATGGGCTTTTGTCCGCCAGCAAGCATGAACTTTACTATTGCTCATAGTCCATAACCCAAGAACTGGGTATACTTAGGATTTATTAGCTGTGCGCTCAATGTGCTTGTGCTTTTGAACAGCCATCTTTGTTGAGCGTAGTAAGTTGTCTGGCTACAAAATGTTTCATTTAGTTTTATTGTTTGTCCTGCAACTCATCAGCCTCAATGTAGCGAACTATTCTTGAAGGTTTGTTTGTTTGTTTGTGATAGGTCTGGGCAATATGTGGCCTGGTCAAAAATATTTGACAACATTTTCATAAAAAAAAAAAAAACTCAATCCCTGATGGAAAAAACAATAGAAACCATCACAAAATCTGTAACGGCTTTACTGGTTATAATGGGACCTGTAATGGACCCTGTGGGTCTCTGCTGGTAATTGGTCTCCTTCTATTGGTGGCTTGTTAAAACCACAAACTCCTAATGGAATATGTCCCAAAACACACTACCCCAAAAAAAAAAAAAAAGTTTTTAATGATTCTAATGATTAAAAGTTGATGGTTTGTAATGGTATTTGTAGTGGAAACCATTCGATTTTTTTGTGATGGTTCTATTGTTTTTTTCAGCAATATCCAATTACATTATCTAACACCTGCAATCCTCCACTAAAAACACATTTGCAACCTAATAGCAACGTCCTGGCAACTATACACATCATCCTGGAACTGATCTAGCAAGCACATATGAACTTACCACACACACAAACCTCATTAGCCACCCACAACACTGTAGCACCGCCTGGGACAGCCTAACAATCCAACACAACCCTAGCATGTTTTCTTCACATAGTGAAAAATGGAAAACTTGCATGTATTTTGAAGTAAAATAACGTTGTCCAGATGAATTATGGTAGTGCTAAATGTAAAAGCCCTCACTTTGGGCTTCGTGGTGCATGTTCATACAGGTATTCATGCGCTCGCCTCGTATGCTTTCCTTCAGGAAACTCTGCATTTCAGTAGTATACAATTAAGGCGCTTATATAGCCACACTTTGATCTGAAATGAGGCCAGGGCCAATGGTTTTACTCAAATACATAATGCGTAAGGTTATCGTTTGGGTCAGAGAGACCGGTCAGCGTTAAAAGGTCTTGTCTCGTCTAGCCCAGCTGGGCCTGTCTGTCTAAAGCACACCTGGGCGTCTGGCCTTGAATTTCCAGCTGGATGAAAACAAAGAACTAACTGAGAGTCTGAGGGAGGGGTGAGGGGTGTTCTGCTTTTTCTCAAAGCTACATTCCTTCACCTGCATTTTAGCATCTTGCTAATCAACATCACAAGTTGCCGTCTGGACCTGTAAGCGCTGGCACTGATCTGCTAGATTAGTTCTTTGGGTTATCTTTCTTCATGCCTGTGCTTTGTTTTCTTCTCCCGATAGTGATCCTGGTGCAAGCCGCCTCGTTCTCTTTCACCAAGGAGCCAAAATCCCAGGATGCCCCACATGGGCGGAGTGCCATGCTGCGGTGTGAAGTAAACGACCCTCAAGGTGTCGTCTACTCCTGGAAACACAACGGTGAGACGGTCATCAATTCAGAGAGACGATTTCTGGAAGGGGGCAACCTGAAATTCACTGCGATTGACAGGACGCTCGACTCAGGAAACTTCCAGTGCTTTGCCTCAAAGAACAGCACTGGCGAAGAATACCAGACCGGCGAGGCCTCCTTCAACATCAAATGTGAGTGTAACACTCATTATATGCATTCTTAATGGGTTTGTTCACCCAAAAATGAAAATTAGCCTGAGATTTACTCACCCTCGAGGCAACCTAGGTGTATATGACTTTCTTCTTTCAGACAAATCCAATTGGAGTTATGTTAAAAATGATCCTTACTCTTCCAAGCGTTATCATTGCAGTGGGCGGGTGTTTCTGTTCAACAGTCCAAAAAAACGTTACAAATAAAGTGCGCACATCCATAATAAAACGTGGCTCACATGGCTCCAGGGCTGAATAAAGACCTCCTGTAGTGAATATCTTAATATCATAAAATTACCTTTAAATAGCGTAGGATGTATGAGATATGCTAGTCTCGCGAGTTTGTTTACAGGTGCAAAGGAAGCAAAGTTTCCTTACTTTAGCAAGGAAAACCAGTCTCTTCTTGGCTTTTATTGAAATCCTCCGACATTTTTCTTTTAAAATCCTCATTTTGTGCTTCTAATTCATGACCGGCATATTGTTTTGTTCTCTCTCCGCATTCGGCACTAATCACGTAACCCATACATCCTACGTCATCCACCGGAACGACTTCTGCGTATGACAGTTAGAGGAAGCGAGAGAGAGAAGTGTGTATTACATATGAAATATTGATATGTTTCTTACAAAAACGCATGGATTCGCTACAGGAGGCCTTTATTCACTCCCTGGAGCTGTGTGAGGCACATTTTTATTATGGATGCACACACTTTATTTGACATGGTTTGGACTGTTGAACAAAAACACCCGCCCACTGCAATTATAGAACTTAGAAGAGCCAGGACAAATTTTAATGCAACTACTATTGGATTCGTCAGAAAGAAGAAAGTCATATACACCTAGGATACCTCGAGGGTGAGTAAATCACAGGCTAATTTTCATTTTTGAGTGAACTAACCCTTTAAACAAGTTAGTCAGACTGCAAATGCTTTTCTCGGCGTGTAAAAACACATGTGAACCATTGGCACTTCCTGGCCATCCCACTTCACCCCCTTTGCGACTGCAGCAAGCTAAACAACGCCCGCGTGAGAGAAGGTTATTTTGAGCCAGCAAGTGGAAGCCAGACAAAGCGCCCCTTTATGCCCAATGCCAAGATTAATTGGTTGAAATGCAGCGTCCGGCCGCTTGTGTCCGATAACAAGTAAGGTCAACTGAATGGAGAGGCCTGTTTTTGCAGCGGGTGCAAAGCATGACCAGATGGTGTGAATGGGGGAGTTTGTTTTTGATAATGAGCGCCGAGAGTTTCGACAAGGGTTTCAGCCATCTCCTGATCATCAAGCTGTTACTCTTTAACATGTCTTGTCTTACAGGGTTGGAAAGTGGCATGGTGAGTCTGAAGAGTCCAGAATCAGAGGCAGAGATTCAGAGCTCCTCACAAGTGGTGCTACGCTGCAACATAGATGGACACCCACGGTGAGGAACTGCATGTCTGAGTCCTAGCCTTAGATCAGAAACATGCTGTGGATGTGAGTGCATTTAGCTGCACAAGCTCCGTTTCACATGCAGTTCATAATGCAGAGCAAGTACTCCTGGCTTCTTCTCGTAAAGGTCCAGTTATTCTTAATTTTCAGCACTCTGCAACATCTTGCACAATATTGTATACTCTATATCAGGGGCGTCCAATCCTGCTCCTGGAGGGCCAACATCCTGCAGAGTTTAACTCCAACCAGCTCCAGCACACTTCTGGAAGTTTCTAGAAAATCTGAAGACCTGAATTAGCTTGTTCAGGTGTGTTTAATTAGGGTTGGGGCTAAACTCTGCCAAACTCTGCCCTCTAGAAACAGGTTTGCCTAATTCTTTTCATGGTTGACTTTTTTTTCTTTTGTCTGTGGACTATGTGCAAGAACATCTGTGGACTTTGCTGAAAAAGGACATTACGTCACTGTCCATGAACCAGAGCGAAATGTGGACGAATTAATTATACTTGGTGGCACATGGTGTCCATTTCTGCTACTGACAGGTCACTACCATGCAGAGTTTAGCTCCAATCCTAATTAAACACATCTGAATAAGCTAATCAAGGTCTTCCAGATTACTAGAAACTTGAAGGCTGGTGTGGGGGCAGGTTGCAGCTAAATTCTGCAGGACATTGGCTCTCCAGGAACAGGTTTGGACACCCTTGGCTTAAGAGGTGTCTAACTCTTATCCAGCTACCTGAATAGCGTGTCCTATTAAATGAGGCAGAATTTGAAGGTAAACTGCCCATTTGAGCATTATTTTAAGCACGTTTAGTAGGCCTGCGATGATAAATCAATGCAGAATCGATTCGTGGATCAATTCTGAGATCTTCCGAATGCATCGCGATTCTCTCAGGAATCGATTCTGAGCGTAGATTTTAACAGCAGATGGCGCTATAATCTAGTTTTTATCCGCGCACACACATGCTGATGAAGAAGAGTGCTGAAGAGCGCTTGTGCGTTTGGCTGAGTCTGTAGTTTAACCTCGGCTCAGAATGCTTTTATGACGTGAGATTAATGTGTAAACAGCCCAGTGTGAACACCCTTGTGATTCGAATTTTATAAATGATTATTTTAGGTTCAAGTGTGTGTAAGGATTTGGAAACAAGCAGAGTACGGCAGTTTCTAAAGCATGCAACGCCATCTGCTGTCCAAAACTAAGCTCAGAATCGACTCGAGAAAGAATCGCGACGTATTCGGAAAATCTCAGTCGATGCTGAATCATTTCTCAATTTGGGATGCATCGATTTATTTTCCCAGTCCTAATATCACAATTGCAGTTCACTGGCCAAACATTCATTCATTGCGAAATCCCAAATATCACGTCTAATATTCCCAAAAATTCTGTGCTCACATACTAAAGCAAAAAGCCCCAAGAAGCCGTGGTTTACAGTGAATTTATAACAGCTAAGCTAATTTATAAACGGAGTTACCCCCTTAGCTGTTATAAATTCACTGTAATCATGATCTTCAGGATTACTAGAAAGCTACAGGCAGGTGAGTTTGATCAGGTTGAAGATATACAGGAAAGTGGACCTCGAGGGCCAGCGTTGACTAAACTCTGCGGGTCGGTAGCTCTCCTGGGATAGGGTTGGTTACCCCTGATCTGGAGAAACTTCTCATTCAGTTTTCTCAGCTTTTATAACCCTGATCCTGACTGAATCTACAGGCCAACCAATCGCTGGCACAAAGATGGAGCACTACTATCAGAGAAGAGCTACAAAATCAACAACAAAGACAGAACGCTTACACTGTCAAACGCCAGTCCTGACGACAACGGGGCCTACTATTGCTGTGCGAAAAATGCAGCGGGCCACGTCTGCAGCAGTAACAACTTCACCCTCAACATCATAGGTGTGTGTGTTTATCATTGTGTGCTTGGGTGTATTGTTTAACCACAGGTACTTTTTTGTAGGGATGCACAGGATGTTCGGCAACCGAAATTATTCGGCCAATAATAGAAAAAAAATGCTCTTTCGGTGTTTGGCCGAATAAGAGAAAAGACAGAATAAATTGTACTGAACAAAAATAGAGTAGTGCGCTAATACATCAAACCTTACGGTAGTGTGGAAATATTTAAAACTCAAAATCATTACAAGAACTGGCAGCAAGAGACTGTTTAGCGCTGCATCTCATGTCTTCATGAGAAGAGGTGGTTGTTGCTGGTTACTGTATGATGATTGAAATCGTGAAATGGCCTTAAACAATTAGTACATAAATGGCATTTTCTAATACATGCACGCTGCATGAGCTCGCGACACCAGGGTGCAAAGTCCAAAACGCGAGGAAAATCTGCGTTGAAACGGTTACTCGTCAGCTGTTCAGTAACGATTTTATACAGTTCTACAAGGCATGGATGTGACAATGTGATGCATGCAACAAACATCTTCCCAAATTCATTTTATAAATCTGCTGTTATCAACAAAAAAAGCACTGAGGTCTTCCTGGGGGTTTCCGCCAAAATAAAAGCTCCATCAACGTTCATAAATGTTAGTATTAGTACTGTTGTTCTGTGAAATAAATTAAGTAGTGCTGTCAAATTATTAATCGCATCCAAAATAAAAGTTTTTGTTTACATTATGTATGCACACAAAATGCGAAAAACCGTGTTCCGTCTTCGGCCCAGTGTTTCATTTTGGTGCATCCCTACTTTTTTAGTTTTTTGAGAATCTGTCATTTAATTTTTAGGTTCCTGTTAAGTAATAAATGGTCTTTCTCTCTCTCTGTAGATAAGAGTTTCCCTCAACCGGTGGTGAAGCCAGAAGATTTGGTAGTGCTGAGGAATGAGGAAGCACTTTTCCACTGTCAGTTCACGGCCGAACCACAGCCTGCCGTTGAGTGGTACCATGAGAACGAGCTGGTGGCCAACAAGAGCCGGTACTACACTTTAATTCAGTTTGAGTGCATTTGGAAGAAATCTGTGCACTTCTTTCTAAAGTTTTAAACGAGCATGCATTTTACCATGTAACTCTATCTTTCCTACAGCGTCCTTATTCTGAGCAATGGATCCCTCCTCATCACTCAGGTGAAGCCGCGAAACACAGGCGTGTATAAATGTGTGGCTCAAGGGCCCCGTGGCCCCCCTGTGTCCCTCGAGGCCTCGCTGCGAATTGCAGGTAACGCGCTCAGACCTATTCATGTGCAGTTAGTCATGCAGAAGCTAGGCTTTTTGTATAACAGCCAATAGAATGAAGTTTACATTATAGCATGAACCATGATTGTTGTTATTAAGAACCGCGTTGTTCTAGGTGCATTTTCATATTAGAAATAGGTTTATTGGACAAAAAGTTGTATGGCCTTACTTAGTTTTTTTGGTTTTTCAGGAAAAAAAAACTTTCTGTAACACTTTAGTATAGAGAACTTATTTAGTTTCATCTAATTCCTTTCTGTTTACTGCACGTGTCTGGGTGCTTTTACAGAACAGAGCGGCTTATACTGCTCAGACCTCACATTATCAGCTTTGCTCTCAAACCTGTTTCTTGTCACTCTTTCTCCTCAGAAATCGAGGACATGATGCCTAAACAGTCCAGAGTGTTCACCGCAGACTCTCTGGAGCGGTTGATATGTCGAGCGCCTCATGGGCACCCCACGCCAGAGGTTTGGTGGGAACACGCGGGACAGCGAGTTCCAGCCGAGGGCAGAGTGTACCAGGATGGACTAGACCTGTTCTTCAGCCCCACTCGTGGTGAAGACTCAGGAACCTACACATGTTTTGCACAAAATAAGGCGGGGCAGAAGAATCAAGAGTTTACGGTCACTGTGGCAAGTAAGTCTTAGGCCAGAAACTTTGCCAAATGTGCATTAAAGGCTATCAGAATTTGCTTCAAATGCTATTAACTAATTTAATCTCAGCTCGTCAAAGTGTTGCTATGCCTGAAAGGGATTGCATTTGCATTACATGAGCCAGTTCCAAATTGTTCCTCCCATGTGGCACAGATCGGATACAACCTACAACCCTGTAAGCAGGAAAAAAAGCACATGGATTCTGATATTCCCAGATCAGTCTCAGGCCTCATTCACATGTGGAAATAACACTAATATGAATCGGATCTGTACACAGTGTTCCCAAGTCGGTAGTTTTCCTGTGGAACTGGGCTACTTTTGCACTGTTTTGTAGTTCAAAGAGTTTAAAGAGATCACTTATGCCCTCTATTTCAAAGGGGGGGAACCATGTAAAAACTAGATTTGGGCTATAGCAATTTAGTTTATTTCGCATACCTGGCAACCTGTCAGTGCATCTACTCTGGGTTTTGGGTTGCCAAGTGCATAGTATAAATGAAGATATCAGACATGGGGTCACTTTAAACAGAAACTGTAAACTAAAAATTATGGTCAAAAAATCTAAATTGGGCATATGTGGCCTAAGAATGCAACATGTATGTGACCCATTTCAGAACGCAACAACACAAAGTGTAGCTTGTGTTCCCAGAAGCATTTAATGTGCGTACTCCATCAGCCTGTTTCGGGCCCTACTGTCCTCTATTGAATATCTCACATTCCAGCAATTATCCTTCATTATGACCAATATCGTCTCATGAATTAAAGTCCTGTAGGTGATCTATAACACTAAGACAGAAAGTATCTCAGTGTGACACAACAGGACCTTTCAGGACTTTAAATAAATTACTATTCTCAGTCGAGCAACTTGCCTTCGAGACTCGTCGGCTGAAGTAAGCATATTTAGTTTTTTTTTTAGCTGAGTTGAATGATTGGATATAATGTCAACATCAGTGTGATGCAGCAGGGTTTAAGAACAGCAGTAGCTTCTATTTGGTGGCGTGGAGATGTTGTTTATTAATAATGTTATTACTTTTGCACTTTTGGCCTACTGTTTAAATAAATTTGGTCTATTTGTTTGAAACCAGTCTGCAGCCTCTGTCCTGTTGTGCGCTCTCCAGTCAATCATGCATAAATTGTCCTTCCTGTCCAGTTTCATCCCATTTTTTGAGTGCTTGGCTTTCGGCATTTCTGATATTCAACAGCAAAAAATGCAGTTTTGTTGTTGCACCCAAGTGGTGTAAAGCTTAAAGTAAACTTTGGTTTTTACAACCAAGCTAGACTATGCATACAGTGCCCATGTCCGAAATTTCGGCATCCGCATAGTATGTGCATACTGTATGCACAAAACTGGATTTGTGCATTTAATTTTTTTTCCTTTGTCCACAAGGTACTTGCCTGTACTGCTGTTTCACAATCGCACAGAAATGAAAGCCGGAACAATAACAAACTATAATAGACACCCGCATTGACAAATGCTTGTCTGAAGGGGTTCAGACTTCTGCGCAACTCTACTTTAAAAGAGTACAAAGACACTTTTTTTCGATCACAACCTCTGTTGAGAAATAGTGCCGATGCTGGACAAAGATGCAACTTTGAGAAAACATGCTAGCAACATATCAATCATGCTAGCAACGTTACAAAACATGTTAACAACTTGCTTAAATATGCTGGACAGTGTAAACTCATGCTGGTAGTGTGTTAAAACATGTTAGCAGTGTGTAAAATCATGCTAGCAAACGTGTTAAAACTCGATGAACATGAGATGAGACTCATGTTAGTAATGTGCTAAAACATGCTAGCAAAAAAGATGTTATCTATCTATCTGATTTGATTTACCTCTGTAAATCATAGGAGGTGGGTGTTGCTAAGCCAACTGTCTTCCCTCAAAGAGACTAAGTAAGGAATTGGAATATTCCTTCACCAGATGTCTGCTGTAAAACTGTAATGTCTTTTAAACTGTTGTCCATTATTGCTGCTGTGATCCTAAACATCTGCTCTGTGTGTCCAGCCAAACCGGAGTGGATCCAGAAACCCGTGGACAGTCAGCTGGAGGAGGGGCGTGCTGGATACCTGCACTGCCACGCACGCGCCACACCTGAACCCGAGGTCACATGGTACCGCAACATGCAGCCAATCGGCGCCGAGGTGAGTGGGACGGTGATGTCATGCCAGTATCACATTCGTAACACAATCTCTAACCACGTCCTGAAGCAAAAGGCACCTTTTAATGTCTCTGAAAACAAAGAAGTGGTGATTTTTCTACTGGGGAAAGATGATCCTCTGCTGCACAGTCGATAGTAATCATGTTGTCACACACACTTCCTGCGTCCCAGTTTGCATACCAGCTGTCCTAAATAGTATTCAGAAATAGAAATAGTATGTCCCAAATCATAGTATGTTGAAAAGAGTATGCCAAAGATTCCTGGATGTCTACTAGAGATTAAAATTCAAAGTGCTCTAATGCCTAATATTACCCACAACACATTGCACAGCGGACGAGGATTCGATTAGAACTACAAACATGCATAACAAGTGTTAAAAAAACTACAATCATGGTGGATATGCGAGACCGACGGACAGGCTGAGAAAGGGGTTTGAGTAATAATCATTGTCTAACGTGATTACAAATATTTATTTAATGTTATGCACGTTATATTTCATCTGCAGATACATTGTGAACTTTTTAAATGATTTGTTTGGTCATTAACTTTTAAATGCTGTCTATACTTTTCAGAATGGCTGAAAAACTAAATTCGAATTTTGCAATTAAATATTATCAATATTCGAATTATATTCGACTTTAAAAGGTATAATTTCAGTTAGGGGGAAAACGCTTTTGGCTTCTCTTCTGAGGCCACAAGAGGGCGCATCGAGCAAAATATTACTAATGCACGTTTCTTCAAAGCAATAAAATAACACGACTACCTTTGGAAAAAAGTTTAAAATAATAATAACCCATATCTAATAAATTTAAGTTGCTTAAACAATTAGAAACAAAACAGCATCATGTATGTATGCATAGTTTAATACAAAGGACCGAAAGCCAATCACAAATAGGATCTACTTTTTTCATTTAAAAATGAGATTCAGTGGGATCGGGAAAAACGCCATAAATTCTCGAAACATGTTTTTTTAAAAAAGTTGAACTTACGTTAATTTTACATGGCTGTCTAAACACGAGGCTCTCTTGTGTGGGACACGAATGCAACGGTGATAGATGTCACAAAAAGAGTACATATAGGGCATAGTATAAGTAAGCGAATTTGGACACAGCGACTCTCTCTTTTTTGTGCAGGATGTTCGCTTCAAACTCTTCTCCAATGGAACGCTGCGTATAAATAACGTGGAGGTGTACGACGGCCACCTGTACAGCTGTGAGAGCAAAACGGAGGCCGGAAAACTTTCTGCCGGGGCGCGGGTGTACGTTCTCGGTGAGGAACATTTGTTGTGTTATTTCTAAAATTGACTGTTGTTTTGTTGTGGGTTTTCAGTGGCTGAGACCGTTGTCTGGATGTCAAGGCGGCTGATATAATGCCTATATAAAAGCCACTCGAGGCTGTGTGTTAGAGCACTTCTCACCAGCATTCGCTATTGCGATGTCTGTTTCAGAGCGTCTGAAGTTCACTCCGACGCCGCAGGCCTACCAGTGCCTGGAGCTCAATAAGGAAGGACATCTACAGTGTTCAGCGAAGGGCCGACAGACCCCGACCATCCGCTGGATCAGGACAGGTCTGGCAGAGAAAACTGACTACTATTGTGAAGTGTTCCCCCGAAAGATGTTAAGAGATGCTGAACATGGTTTCGCTTTAGAATGCATAAAATGCAAACCCTAAACTAATTTTTAAACGCTTATAGCATTCTTTGTTATTCCCCAAATTTTGGTCACATTATAGTTGAGACTGTCACTGTCAAAAATTATTTTAAAAATTTAGTTTATATTCTTTAAGTTACCAGAAATCACAAATTTTCAAATGCCTGATATGCTGAATATTTAAACTCATTACTCTGTTAATTAATCTTGAAAACCAACTTTAAAGGTCAGCCATATTGTCGAAAATGGCAAATCAGCACTTTTAGAGTTCATCCCACTCATTGATGTGAGCATAAGTATTGGGACAGTTGAACATAAGGCAGGTATAAAAGATTAAAAGCTATTATTTAGTTGCAGATCCCTTGCACACAATCACAGCAGTGAGTCTGTGACCCATAGACATCACCAGACTCTTGCTCTCATCCTTTGAAATACTTTCCCCAGCCTTTAATGCAGCCAATTCCAATTGTTGCTTGTTTTGTGGAGTTTCTGCCTTTACTCTCCTCTCCAGCTGGTCAAATTCATGTTCAATCAGATTTAAATCTGGAGATTGACTTCGGCAATCTAAGACTTTCCATTTCTTTGCTCTTATAGTAAATTCCTTGACTGAACTGCAGGGTGTTTTGGGTCATTGTCCTGATGCAATATGAAGCACTTCCCAATGAATCTGGTGGCATTTTCTTGAATATTGGTAGGCAAGATGGTTTTGTACTCTTCCAAATTCATTCTGCTCCTGTCATCATACATTAAGTCATCAGTAAAGTTGAGAGGGCCTGTTCCAGAGACAGCCATGCATGCCCATGCCATGACACCACCTCCACCATGCTTTACAGATGAGGCTGTATGCTTGGGATCATTGCAGTTCCCTTTTTTCTCCACATTTTTGCTTTCCCATCACTTAGATAAAGGTTCATCTTTGTCTCATCGGTCCATAAACACAGTTCCAAAACTCTTCTGGCTCACCTTTGTGCTTTTTTGCAAACTCTAATCTTGTCTTTCTATGTTTGGTGCTGGTCAGAGGTTTGCATCTTGCTGTGTAGCATCTGTAATTCTGTGTCAAAGTCTCCTGAGGACAGTAGATTGTCAGAGCATCACCCCAGCTTTCTGGAAGTTGTTGCTGATTTTACAGACACGTATTTTAGGGTTCATTTTCACAGCTTTTATGATTTGTCTGTCATCAGCTACTGTTGTTTTCTCAGCCGATCAGGTCGTTGTTGGTTGCTGGTGGTTTCCAAACTCTTGATTTCTCCATGCTCTTTGTTTTTGCTATAGCTCTAATACACTTCCTCTTTTCTTTTAGCATCCAAATTGCTTGCTTTTCTCTCAAAGTCAGCTCCCTCATCTTCATCCTGGTTTGTGTGTATCATCATCGAATGCAAGATTCAGAATACAGAAGTAATGGATATAACTGATACGACACATTCCCTGCTTTTAATATCTGAAGAATGAATGCAACAGGACACAGCTGATCACTTAGAAAGACCTGTGAGGCAACTGCTCCAATACTTATGCTCCCATCAGATAGAGGGATGAACTCTAAAAGTGCTGAACTTCTTAGCTGCTAAAACATCTATGAGTTGAATCACCCAATAATAAAATGTGACATTCTGTAGTTTTGTCTCATATTCATCTTTTAATCATATTTGTAAATGTCTTGACTCCACAGCCAACAGAGCAATTTTGTCTTTACTGTTCCAATACTTATGGAGGGCGCTGTATATGTATGAGCTATAACAGGTCCAGTTATGACACTTTGATTAAACGTTATGAGGTCAAAAAAGTCCAAATATAAATGAATAAATAAATGTATAAACAACAATTTGTCCTCTTGCAAAAAGAGCAAAGTGTATACTATAGTTTATTGAGGTAAAAGTCATAGTTAATGGTTTGTTTATGGCGAGAATTGGACATTAAAATGTAATGATTTTAATAATAAAACAAATTATTTTATATATATGTGTGTGTATATATATATATATAGATAGATATATAGATATAGATAGATATATAGATATAGATATAGATATAGATAGATAGATAGTTAAAACAGAAACGGTTTGATATTCCTATACATGTAAACATTTTTGTTTATACATTTATTTATTCACTTTTATTTAAACTTTTTTGACCTCATACGTTTAATCAAAGTGTCATAACTGGACCTGTTATAGCTCCCATTCCTCTTTTGAGAGCTTTTGTCTACATCTCAACGTCCAATCAACAATGCATAGACTGATGCATAGAACCAAGTCCTGCCCTATTTATTTTTTCATTTGCGATAATCCTTTTCAGTCAAATGAACTTAAACGTTACTTAAATGTCCCCAACAACTTCTGTAGTCCCATTTAAGCCTTTGAGCGTTTTAAAAGACACGTGAAAGCTTTAAAAATCACAAGTGGACTATTACTGATGTTTAACAACTTTTAGGTCATAGAATAAAATGTAAAAATATCTTGAGCTCGTCTTAACCACAAACCTTTATTTCAGGCATGGACCCGAAAAGTACATTACCCTAACATAAATCATATTGAGCTTATAAATGATTGCAAATTATTTATGAACTTTGCATTGCGTGTCCTTGAAAATGAAAACATCTGGCACCGGATAAATTACATGGGTTCCCACGTAGTGAATGCCTGTCTGTCTGGCACCCCTGCAGACGGCAGTGATACCCCTGCGTGGGTGGAGCAGAAGGGCGGCATGCTGCACTTCACCAGAGTGACGCGGGCAGATGCCGGCAACTACACCTGCCTCGCCTCCAACAGCCAGCAGGGCGAGATCAGAGCCGTCGTCCAGCTCACCGTCGCAGGTACTAGGGGAAAACTGTGTTTCTGATGGGTTTGCTTGACCCACATGGACAAGAGACATTACTGAATAGTTTGAGTAAACTAATAATTCTGTTTTCATTGAAAATGTCCCTTTCTGTCTCTATATTTATTTTCTTTCTACTCCCATTGTTTAGTTTATGTGGTGTTTAAGCTCAAGCCGGAGAATACCACAGTATATCAGGGACACACCGCAGTACTTCACTGTCAGGCCACTGGAGACCCTCCTCCCTTCATCCAGTGGAAGAAAAAAGACAAATTTCTGGAGGCAGACAAGAGCAGGTAAAGCTGAATTATCACAAATATCACAATTCAAACTATGAGTTCCTTGTTTCAAGAATCTCTCCTTATTTATTCCTTATTCAGATTCCAGAAGATGCCCAACGGCTCTCTGGTCATTCATGATGTCAGCATGGAGGACACAGGAAGCTACACCTGCATTGCAGGAAACAGCTGTAACATTGCACACACTTTGGCTGAGCTCTACGTTGTTGGTGAGTCTGATACCCCTCTTATTTTCTGGATGGATGTCTCTTTTGCAGCGCCTAAAGCTGGATTGTTAAATTTGGGCCACTGATTAAGGAGCATCTCATATATCATGTCAGATTTGCGGTTTATTTCAAACCCTCTGGCACTACCAACTGTTACATAGACATGTACATTTCATTGTCGTAATACACATTAAAGGGCTCATTGTGAACGGTTCATCAGTGTGTGTTATTTCAAAAAGTTTTCCAAGTTTTCCCCAAATCAGCAGGACTTTTTTCAACCCCTCTCATTCAACAATTTGGTTCTGTTTTGGTGTGTAATCTCCATGCTTCACTGTACAATCAATTCCTTATTGATAAAATAATTAATTGAGGTTTCACTTTAGAATGTGTAAAAACAAATGCAAACCCTAAACTTGAACTTAGTTTCTCCAAAAGCATTCTATTGGCTTTCCCCAATTTTTGGTAACATTAATTGAGACTTTCACTGTCAAAGTTATTAAAAACTTTTTTTTTTTAAATGATCAAAAATCACAAAATTTTAAACGCTTTATATGTTTAATAATTAAACTCGTAACTCACTTAAATGATCTTGAATGGCAACTTTTAAAGTCAGCCATATTGCCTGTATATACCATTTTGAATTTAGTCAAAAATGTACTTTTTGGGATTTCTCCAGCACATAATGCACTCGGTGATTAAAACTGGGAAACTCTTTGATATTCCAAACTGTTTTGTAACATTTGAACCAATTTTACCATGAAGACACCAAACATGAAGTAATGGTGCAAAGCAAGTGTAAAAAGTCACATTAGCAATATTTAGATTTGTCTGTTGTCAATAGTGTTGCAGTGTAGTGTCACAAAAGTCACTTTCGAACCAAGTAGCTTTTTGTAGGTCAATGAGGCAAATGCACATGAATAATTTTTTTGCACTACTTCTAATTCCATTGTCCCAAAGTCAATGAGTTTTTGGTTAAATGCTTAAAAATAAGGTCTCTGGTTGACACTGCTCAAGATATACACAGTTTGGCTAAATGGGACAACAGCGGTTGTATTTTGGCTTAAATTCATGAAAGTTATGTTTATTTGAAGATTATCAGGAGGAACAAAACATGTAAGAATCCTAAACCTTTGTCGGTCACACAGCTGACTTTCTGCACTTTGAAAAAAGCCAATAGTATTTTTCCAGTGGCTTTTTTCAAAGGAACCTGGGTGATGCTAATTTCATAGTTGGCCTACAAAAATGCATTATCCCCGCAGCGCTCTGAGACCTCTTTCTGCTTGTCAAACGTTGTAAATGATCGTTTTCTCTGATCCTTTCAACCAATTAGAGTTCTTGTTCATGCGGTCCTTTTATTCTTTAGATTTACATTACACTGAATCTGCCACCATCTTAACCAGTTTTTGTACTGTATGGTTCTGAGCTATGCTGCAATACAGTTTCAAAAGTTCACACTAAACCAGTTTTGGCCCATCTCGGAGTACCAACTCAATTTCCACATTAAGTTGAATTACAGATGCTTTGAGTCTAGCGGCGTGTTGACTTCAGAGAAAGGAGAGGCACATCAAATTGTGTTTTGGTGCGAGTTCAAGACTGTTAGATCCTAATTGAATGTGCATGCCAGCTTGTCACTTGATTCCTATAAGGAGCCTATTTAAGTTGGGATCAAAAGGGACTCCGGAATGAAACCGCTCTTTCTGAAAACCCTGGTGTTTAACATATGCATTCTGTGTGGTTGTCCACAGAAAAGCCAGTTCAGCACTCATTAGCAGATGATGAAAAGGCCCCTTACAAAATGATCCAGACTATCGGTCTGTCGGTGGGGGCGGCCGTGGCCTACATCATCATCGTGCTGGGCCTCATGTTTTACTGCAAGCAGAGGCGCAATGCCAAGAGACTGCACAAGGGACAGGATGGAGACGAGCGAGAGGTGGAATGTCTCAACGGTGTGTGCTGGTAACTTCTGCTAGCATGCGATTGTGAAAAAATACAGACCCAGTTCTCTGATCCAGTTCTCTGATCGACCCATAGGAGACGTCCAACAGAACGGCCACACCACAGCAGAGATCCAGGAGGAGGTGGCGCTCACCAACATGGCCGCCAGCGGAAACCACAAACGCCACAGCAGTCAAGACAAGCTCCACTTCCCCCGAAACAACCTGCACACCATCACCACACTGGGTACAGCAATTAACTAGCAAAAACAGAGACCTGCGGACTGGTTTACAACTGGCTTTAACAACTCCAACGACATAACGTTTCTCCTCATGTAGGTAAGGGGGAGTTTGGTGAAGTGCTGCTGGCGAAATCGAAGGCCGCTGAGGATGAGGAGGAGACGGTGGTGCTGGTGAAGAGTCTGCAGACACGCGACGAGCAGATGCAGTTGGATTTCCGTCGTGAATGTGACATGTTTGCTAAGCTCAGCCACGCTAACGTCGCTCGTCTGCTGGGCATCTGTAGAGAAGTGGAGCCACACTACATGATAATGGAGTACACTGACATGGTAACATCAGCTCACTGCATCATATCTATCTATCCATCTATCTAGTCTATCTAGTCTGTCTATCTATCCGACCGTCTGTCTGTTCATCTATCTGTCTGTCTGTCTATCATTTCCACTTCTTCACTCAAAAAACACTCAAGACTGTGAAGTTTAGCCATGAACTTGTCTTCTGAACTTGCCTTTTATCCCCAATAGCATCAGAGTAATGTGCTCTTGTGGCATATGGCTTTTTTCTAGTTATATTTTGAAGTGCTAATTGAAATATTGTGTCCTGAGATGTGTTTCTTCACTCTTGCCAGTCTCATTTTGCCGTGTTATTTTCAGGGTGATCTGAAGCAATACCTGAGAGTGTCCAAGGGCAAAGACGAGAAAGTCAAAGTCCAACCACTCAGCACCAAGCAGAAGGTAGTTAATAAGTGTCTCCAGTCTCTCTTATATACAGTATATGTACATAAACACACGTCAGGACGAACCGCACTCACTCTGCTGTCTGCTCGCAGGTGTCGGTGTGTCTGCAGGTGGCTCGAGGCATGGAGCACCTGTCCAACCAGCGCTTCGTCCACAGAGACCTGGCTGCACGAAACTGCCTGATCTCCTCCAAACGACAGATCAAAGTGTCTGCTCTGGGCCTTAGCAAAGACGTCTACAACAGGTACAGCCAAACACACATCCTGCAACATTTGCTTTTTATTAAAGCAATTAAATTCACTAGCAATTCCTAATCTATGATTCGAGCCAAAGCCTTTGATTTATAAAATGAAAAGAACGTTCACTGAAGTCATCTTTTCCAATGCAAATGCTTCCTGTAGTGATTGTTCACAGGCTTGTGAATGTTCTTCTCTTATCATCACACACACTGCTTCCCCTTGTGACGAAGTCGTCTCTTTTCTGTGTTTGTGTAGCGAGTACTACCATTATCACCAGTCCTGGCTTCCTCTGCGTTGGCTCCCGTCTGAAGCCGTCTTTGAGGACGATTTCTCCACCAAGACGGACGTGTGGTCGTTTGGAGTGCTCATGTGGGAGGTCTTCAGCTTTGGGGAGCTGCCGTATGCCGACCTCACGGATGACACAGTTCTAGAAGGTACGTCTCAAAATGGGTTTTGTATTGCCTCGTAGGGGTGTGACGGTACACACACATGATGGTTTTTGACGTCACAGTTCAGTATGGTTTCGGTACAGCAGGGGAAACTGAACATTAAAGGGTTAGTTCACCCAAAAATTCAAATTAGTCCATGCTTTACTCACCCTGAAGGCATCCTAGATGTATATGACTTTCTTCTTTCAGACGAATCCAATCGGAGTTATATTCATTTTTGGTAGCACTTTTATTTTACAGTACGTGGTAAATATCTTGTACCTACAGGCAAGTGAGTGGTAACACAAGGTATTTACCTGAAGTGTATGTGCAAAAGATAATTATCAAACAACAGCTCCAGTGGCGCAGGTGTTAAAGTGTGTACCGTAGTCTTTTTGACGTGATCAACCCGAGCTTGAATCCGCCTTTTGCTGAACTTTTCAAAACTCACATCACATCGGAAAGGCATTTATTATCAATAAAATGAAGGAAATAATCAAAAAGTTGAGAATAAAGTATCAGGTAGGTGTAGGGAGGGATTTATTGTCCCAATAAGGTTGCATCCATTTAATAATTTGAATTAGTGCTGTCAAATGATTAATCGTATCCAATTTATAAGTGTTTGTTTACATAATGTGTGTGTGTACTGTGTATATTTATGGATATATAAATACACACACATGCATGCATATATTTAAGAAAAATTTTAAGTTTATACATTTAAAATATTTATATCAATTATATTAATATAAATATACATGGAAATATTTTGAAAATATATACTGTATGTGTGTATTTATATATAAATATACACAGTACACACACACAATGTAAACAAACACTTATAAATTGGATGCGATAAATCGTGATTAATCATTTGACGGCACTAAATTTAAAAGGATAATTTACACTGTTATTATCGCATACTGCTTTATAATGTACCTCAATACTGAGGTGCAGATAATTGCCACAATTTGCAATAAGTAGTATCAATACTTATTGCAGAAAATCCTGTTTTAAACGGTTTAAAACACTTAGTGCTTATATTTAATTACTATTTATTCTTAAATATAATAATCAGCACTCAACTTAAAAAATCGTATGCAAGACAATAATGCAGTTTACTTCTAAATTATACAATTTATATTTGTTGAAATATAGTTACACAGTGGCTGGCATAACTTGTTTCACAACAGATTTATTTAAACATACATTAAGACGTCGTTAATAGGTAAAATATGAGTATATAGTCTAATATTTTGTGAAAGGCTCTTCTCTAGACTGTATTTCTCTAGCGAACTAACAAGCTGTGGACACTGATGGTAATGAAATTTTGTTTAGAAGCTGTGTATTGACGTCTTTCCGCGGTTGAAACACTGATTGAGTGATTACATGAGGCATGAGATGTTCATTCATGTTTATTTTGTGTTATAACTAGTAGTAAAGCTGTTAGAACTGAGGCGTTTATACAGCGATCTGTCGCGCCACATCAAAGAGCACCAAAACAGCATTTACTGGGAAAAAAGGACATCATTTGAAAGATGAGACTTTGTTTCCTATCATAAGTAAGACTATATAAAACTGGAAGTTTCCAGTGAAGTTCCACTCATGCAGTGGTTAAAACAATCCTGTATTTGTTTGATATCGATTGCTTACCGTACCGTTACACCCCTTATTGACTTATGATTTCTTCCTAACTTTCTTTATGTGTCTCTACAGCTCTGCAGGAAGGGAAGCTGAAGTTGTCTCCTCCTCAGGTGTGTCCATCTCGAGTCTTCAAGCTGATGGTGCGCTGTTGGGCCGCCAGCCCCAAAGACAGACTGTCTTTCAGCGACATCACCGCCGCCCTCAGCGATCTGCCCTCTGAAAGTAAAGTGTGAGAGAAACGGATCGTCCTGCAAGCCATGGTTCAAAACCCTCCATCCTAAACATTCAGATTCAGCGTCTTGCCTCAAGAACAAAAGGACTTGGAATTTGATATATTTTCAACCATTTCTTCCTTTTTATAAATATATGTTATGTTTTAGGTTTCTCAAACATCTGGTTCTTAATGGGGTTTGTACCAAAAGCTGCCCTGTCACTTCTCAGTTTGAGTTTGCCCACACAAAACGTTGAAATATAGTAAAATATAGTGCGTTTGTAATACCAAACCATGCACTGACCAATTTTATATTTTAGAAGGATTGTCTCGGGAGCCTCTTAATTTATTTAAAAGGTCCTGTTTGTTCAATGTACAGAAAGGTACTGTTTATATGACTTTTTTAATTATGTTTATGACCTTTTTATATAATTCAGAAGTACTCATACAAACAGACTGTCGAGAAAACTGTTTATAAGACGACTTTTCATTGAGTTCAAATTTCAAGTGCCTGTAAAATGAAGGATGTCTTGATTTTAGTATGCTGTATGTTACGACTTGGAAAGCCTTGAATGTTTTGTTTTTTTATACATTTATAGTGTTTTACTGCTTAGTACGAGCTCCGTGTTTTGTATTGTAATTGCTACCCACACGTTACATATCGGTTTCTATAAACATTCAGAGGTATTCTTGAACAAACGCTTCTGTCACATACTCTGCTGTTGCAATAAAATTTCACTTTTTAACAAAGCTTGTTTTGTAAATGTAAAAAAACTAATGTAGCAAAAGTAAGCTACCTTGTATGCTTGTAAGAAGCTCATTGGCCATGGCTGACATTTTCCCATTTCCAGAAACGGCTTGCAGCTGTATACTTTCTGAAGTGCTCTTGTATGAAGTGGTGAGGGCTGGAGTTTCTGATTTTCTGGAGGAAATGTAGATCTTCCTTTTCACTGAAGAAAAGGTGGTTCTGGACCAGAAAGAAGTCTTCCTTAAGCTTTGATGGGAGGGAGGCATCACTGCCACAGACTTCATGAGTAGTGTTTTAGTTAGTGATGGCCATTTTTGAGTTAAATTAACCTTTTAAAGAGTCTTCTTTACATGCTCGATCAGCTTATATGGCTTGGACCTGGGAAACATGCAAAAAAAGAAAATTAAGGTGTTTTGCCACCATTTGCCTTTAATACAGCTTCCAACCTTCTTAGAATAGGTTCATACATCTTTTGAATAGTCTCCGGTCTGAAGAAGGGAATCGGCTTCTCGCTCGTCTCTCCAAACCTGTGGTTTGATCATGAGTCAGGTGACTGAGCCGCCAGGGCAGATACTGAAGTTCATCTTGGTCCTCCAGCTGTCTAGGTTTAATGACAATGGTCATCAGTTGTCTTCTGCTGAAGATCTTTCATGGATGCTGGCTTTGTGAAGATCTCTGTGGTGGAAACAGGGTCTTCAAGGCAGTCCCTATCATTCACTTTTAATTGTATTTTTCTTCCCCAATGAATTCTCGCCATGCTTTGCAACAGCAGTCATAATCGTAAAGACTACAAACACTAACCGGACTACCATGATTTATCCGTTTTGGATGTCTAACAAGCATATTATTTCACAGAATGCTGCTAAAAAACAATAGAAGCCCAACAGAAACCATCACATAAATTCTAATGGTTTCCATCAATATGAACCATTAGCTTTTTCAAGTAAAACCTTACAAAAGTCCTTTTTGTAGTGTGTTTTAGGATTTAACATCCCACCAAATCCATCTCATACCGGTAGACACCATTATAGCTTCCATTAAAACCAATACAATTCCCATCATAACCATTAAATCCATTAGATTTTCTGTTGTGTTTTGGGCAGGGGTCTATTGATTATTTCAGCAGGGTTGTACTGAACATTGCTGAACACAACTTATACTACACTCATACACAAACTAGAGCATCTAAACTAAAGATAACTGCAAGGATTTCACATTTTGTCCAACCCCTGTATTTGGCCATGCAAAATGATATCAGACAGTCAATAAATGAATAATTATAGTCTAGTACAGTGTTTTAGCACTTCTAGAAGTCAGGTGATGGCTCCCTCTGGCGGTGTGGAGGATGGTCAACAGGAACGATTGTGAAACCTCATAATCTATTGATTATATTCCCAACATAACATTGAAATGAATCATTTAGGTATACACATTTACGCTTTAATTTGTTGTGCTTTATCAGTAACTAAATAAATAAATGTCCCTGAAGGTTTTAATGAGATGGCGTCAGAAACGCAGTACTGTTTGAAATCCATTAGGTGGTGATGCAGATCAAATATAGAGAGGCATATTATAGTGAGAAGCTTATTTTAAGACACATTTTAGCAGTGCAGGTTCATGCACTTTCCCCAAACATGGCATAGTCTCACAATGAAGCATTGATTGAACCTGTCATGACAAAGCATTTGCAAAGATCTGAAATTAATATTATAAAACTTTTTTTTTTTAATCAAATGCACGGGTTAAATAGTCTATCATCGTCCTCCCCCCCTGTCTGTCTGTGTGTGTGTGTTTCTATCAGGGTGGATCAATGCACACACACACACACACACACATACGCGCACTCTCGTCCTGTCCGCGCATCTGCAGCGTCGCGTCGCTCCGTCTCTCTCTCTCTCTCTCTGTCGCTCGCGGCTGACGCGGGCCGCTCCTGGATATGTGCATGTTATAAAGCCGCCGCATCGTAGGTCGAAGGCCAGGAGACATGCCGGTGTGACTGGGCTCGGATATCCGTATCTTCCGCGCTATCTTGGCTAAGCCCGGCTCCGCGGCTGTGCTGGAGCGAGCGGCCTGTAAACACAAGATGTCGACCAGAACGCCATTGCCCACCGTTAACGAGCGCGACGCCGAGAATGTAAGTCAAAGATACACTGTATCGCTCCGCTTTAACATTCACGATGATCACGCGTTTGTTCTCGTGTGCGGTCTCGCGGACGCGGACACGAGCTGGTAATGATTTCACGAGCCGGATTGCTTGAGCGTGTACTCGTTTTGTCTTCTGAGGTTTGATAATCGTGTCCAGTGTTGATTTAAAGCTATTATTAGAGTTATATTTGTTTGTGTAACTGTATGGATTGCTCAGGTGCGTCTGTGCTGTTGACCAATGCAACACTGATGATCTGCTCCTCATCAAATCTGATTGATTTCCCATCATCATCATCATCATCAGACTCACTGCGAGCTCATGCTCCAGCGTCCCGGCACCACTTTTCTTAATGTAACTACATTATAATTAATATGTGACCCTGCACCACAAAACCAGTCATAAGGGTACTTTTGTTTTGCAATTGAGATTGCTACCAAACCTGGAAGCTGAATAAATCATCTTTCCATTGATGTATGGTTTATGTTAGGACAATATTTGAAAATCTGGAATCTGAGGGTGCAAAAAAACAAACAAAATATTGAGAAAATCACCTTTAAAGTTGTCCAAATGAAGTTCTTAGCAATGCATATTACTAATCAAATATTAAGCTTTGATAAATTCACGGTAGGAATCGTAATCTTAATATCCTAATGAATTTTGGCATTTAAAATGTATAACTTTGACCAATACAGTGTATTGTTGGCTATTGCTACACACATACCTGTGCTACTGATGGGACACACATATAATAAGCTCAGTAGGCCTACTTTAGAGTTTATTTTTATTTTTCCACTGACAAAGCTGTTGGTAGATATTTGGACTGACACAAGGGGAAGTTAAAGAAATACTGTACGTAAAAATGATATTTTCCTCCCCTCCCCACACTGCGTTCACACTGGGTTTATAGCGATCTGGATTTTAGCGTGGATTTAACTGGGTGGGGCTACTCGGTGAATGCCCTGTCGCTTTCCTCCGCTGTTTAGGACAACTTAAGAAGGAAGTGACGAGAGTTTTTATTGCTTTGTCACTTCAGGTTTGGCTGTCTTTAGCTTATCTTTCTGTGAAACACACAAGCGGAAGTCAGAAATGAAAGTTTGTGCACTACTCTGTCTGCTTTTCTGTAAGCGACACCTACTGTCACAAAACGAGTTTGCATTTTCATTCGGCCTGTTTTTCTGCACTGGTAAGGACATGCTTTCTCTCTGAGAAACACAAAAGGAGACTTTTTAACAATCTTAGTACTTAGTAGACCAAATAATCACCATAAATGTTCACAGTGTTCTCAGAAGCCTTTCTTTTTTTTGCTGTAATTGAGTGAAAAATTTCCACTTCGTTTGATTTTAAAATGCTGTTGGGCCTTCCAGAAATATCAGTCTATCATGAGATAAATGTGATTTGAAGGTATGAGGAAATGCAGTGCGGTTTTGGGATTTTTGCATTTTGTCAAAAAGCTTGATTCATAGAGGCAATAATCATTGCCAGCACAATGATCTTGATCGGTAAGTTGAAGACAGGAGGCCGTATAAAGCTCCTGTGGGTTTAATGTCATCTCAGGTTATAGGCCTGCAGAGCTCTGCTTATGTAAAGGATTCCTGTACTTGTGTTAAAATCCTCCAGTGATGCAGCAGACACTGTCAGGATCAGGTCTGCGGCCTGTGGGAGAGTCTTTATGGTCACACGGGGCGGTTGACTCCATGTAATTACAGGCTGTGATTAATGAAATGCTCAGAGGTCGTCTGGGTGTGGGTCATTAATTTATGCAGAATCAGTGGAGGAAACATCTAGAGATCGCTGTCATTGGCTCTGAACATCTCACCATATCAGTACTGCTATCGCAATTCAATTCAAAGAGTTGCTGATCATGGTTTTTAGTGAAGGATTCTTACACTTTCACATCTTCCGTGTCTTTGGACTTTAGTTTTTTTGTGGAGCACAAAAGATATTTTGAGAAATGCCTGAAAAGTGTTCTTCAAAATATCATCTTTGTGTTCCACAGAAGAAGAGTGATACAGGTTTGGAACGACACGAGGTAAATGATGACAGAATAATTTCTTTAAATGCATTATAGGTGTTGCAGACTGCCAGGTTTTCTCATGATATGAGCTCTATAAACCTGAAGAAGAGTTTGAAGTAATCATTAGATATTGATTGGCTGTTATTGCTTGGTTTGCATTCACTCTTGCCTGTTGTCATCGGGCTTGAAGTCGCTGATATGTGGATGAGAGGAGGGACTGTTTGCTGCAGTGTGTCCTGACAGAGGTCAAAGGGTTATGGATATCAGTGCACTCCTCTCTGTTAAAATCAATGCAGCTGTCAAACTGTAAGACGCTCGCACCCCCTCCATCGCAGCTGCCTTACTGTCTGTGTGTGAACAGAAGCACAGGAAGCCCAAGTGGTCCCCGTAATTGAAGAACAGAGTTATTTTGGAAATGAACCAGTGTTGTTTGAATTGCTTGAACAATTACTTGACTTTTTGGTCATTTTCGGTTGAATACATGCTGCTTTCACGGTTTATAAAACATGCAATATGTTTCAAATGATTGTTCGTATAGGCCTATAGCCTATAAATACACTACCTTAGGGACAAGACAAAGTGATGTAGTTGTTGTGGGGGGGGGGGATAGGATTGAACAGCATTGGCAGCAGCAATGGTTGTCCCCTCTACCATGTTTAAAGTTTATGGGCATCAAAATGATCTCTGAGTTTCCCAGTAGTAAATACGACTTGAGAGGCATTCACGTCTAATTTCTGATTAGGAAACTTGTATTTATGATAATTCTGATAGCACGTGAAGGCAGCATAAGAATAAGGGATGGTAGGAAAACATAGTGCTTTTAAAAACATTTCCCCCCTTCAAGCCAAACGTACTATTTTAGACAGCAGTTTAAATCCTGTGTAGATAGCGAATGTGTTTTTGACTGCCTCAGTGTGTTTTGTGACGCTGAGGTGAAATAGCAGAGCAATTTGATAATACTAGCCCAAAAATAATAGGCCGCCTAATAATAATTATAATAATGATGATAATGATAATAATAGGTTAATGAGCCTAATATGGTCTTGACTATCGACAAAGACATCTGCTATCGTCGATACACGATACTATCGTCTATCGGCACAACCCTAGACAAGCTAAATAAAAATTAGACCCCATTTACACATCCACTTGTGATCGGTTTGACAAAAACAAATCTTAAAGGAACACTCCACTTTTTTTGGAAATAGGCTAATTTTCCAACTCCCCTAGAGTTAAACAGTTGAGTTTTACCGTTTTTGAATCCATTCAGCCGATCTCCGGGTCTGGCGGTAGCACTTTTAGCTTAGCTTAGATCATTGAATCCTATTAGACCGTTAGCATCTCCGATAATTTCAATAATTAAAATGAAAAGTTGCGATTTTCTAGGCCGATATGGCTAGGAACTATACTCTCGTTCCGGCGTAATAATCAAAGTGCGGCACGATGACGCTTTTGAATCGAAACAATAGACCATTCATCAATAGACATCATTTAATGTCTTTTTGGAGATGGTCCGAAATGAAAGCAAAGGCGAGATATTAAAGCTCCCTTCATGACATCCAGGGAGCTTATGACGTTTGACGTAATCGGGCGACACTTCACCACTTTTTTTTATTTGTAATTTTTGTTATAAAAAATTATGGCCATTTGACTTGTGTCCTGTGTTTCCCATATATTGAGTTATTTGTGGCAGCCTGTCACAATATCAAAACTGACCGCCACAAATAGATTTTCCCAAAGGCTTATAGGCTACTTCGTTGAATAAACTGAGCACTGCACGTTTCAAAATTAAAATGCAGCGCAAGTGTGTTTATATGAATGTATCTTTGAAAAGAACTGACCATCTTCAGAAAAGCTTTGATGCATTTTCATTTCGTCTTTCCTGTAATGCCTGACAAAGGAGCGTTTGTGAGCGCGGTGTTTATTTGATTACAGCCGTTACAGAGGAAAGCGCTATATCTCCTGCTACAACAGCGCCTCCTGCTGGCAGAGAATGAATTGGCAAATCTGTGGGAAGCACTGGTGTCTGTCAGCAAACATAAACAAAAAGCATCCTTCAGAAATGTTTTGAGCCATGAATTAGGCTACTATCGTGTGCCCTGCATTTCTCAAACTCTCTTTTATGAGATAAAGAGGGGAAAAAAAGAAAATCGGACCAAAAAATCAGCATCATATATCGGCCATCGGCTGCCCTGATGTCTAAATATCGGCATCAGCCAGAGAAAAACACTTTTCGGTCGACCTCTCTTGCTGACACTTAAATTAATTGTTTTGCCACTTTTGCTCTTGTTATTAATGTATTTTGAATGCAAAGAGCACTTTATTTGTTCCAAAATATGAAGTTTTGTAATAACCAGTTGTTCTGGTCCGGATCTTTGACACTGATGTAAATTCAGATTTGCACCTATGAATGTAGACTTTTGAGCAGCCCTGGTGTAAATGTTGCTGTTGCATTACAGAAAGCAGTGATGCATGAAATTGAGTGTTTTTTTTCCATTTGTGTACTTGCTTGTAGAATGTTTCAACAACAGAGTATGGAAGTGAAAGTGATGCAGGGATCGAACAGAGCCATCACCATCAAATCAAATGTGATTCAGGGTGCTTTAGAGGGTTCTTGCAGACGCGCATTGGAAGGATTTCACTTTTACAGCAGTTGTGTAACAGTGGAAGGGCTGCGAGAGAAGGGAGTGCTGTAAAGGACAAGTGTGTGTGTGTGTGTGTGTGTGTGTGTGTGTGCACGGGGGGGAAGTGTTTATGGAGATCGTACCTTGTCGGAATGTTTTTGTCCTGGCAGTGTGTTCATTGTCATGCTAAAGCAGGAATGCCGATGCTGCTGTGTCATGAAAGTCTGGAAAACCGCAGCTGTTTCATCTCTTCAGGGTTCACTATTTATCTGTTGCTTCTGATCAAATTTGAGCTGTTCTAAAACCAAGTGAGCTGCCTGGATGCCTTCTAAGGGGCCTCTCAAACATTTGTGTTTTTGAGACGCAGTGCAGCAGAATGGAACTGAATGCAGTTCTTTTTAAAAGTTTTAAAACTTCTTTTACTTGACATGGTGACTTAATGAAGTGCTCATGGTGCAAGATGAGTAACAGCAGTCAATATAATGATGATCTCAAACTGAACGTACTGAATGGTTATGCTATTACATAACCTGTCTACAAATACAAATATTAGGTCGATATAATTGGAGCTACCTGTATCAGTGTTTATATTTAATCAACATTGGCGTCATCGTAATTTGCAGATATGTTTTTATATAGGCCTAGTTTATACGTTTATATATTTATGTTTTTGGGAAGTCACACCGCATGCCTTGTGATTTAAAAAATGTCATTTATTTTCGTCTTTTGACTTAACCACATGACTTTGTCTGTGAACATGTTTGTTTTCTTTAAAATAAAGTTTTGTTAAAATATTATTTTGGTATAATTTAAAGGAGTCATATGATGATGCTAAAAATACAAATATTTGGTGTAATGCAGTGCGTTTATGCGGTTTAAGGTTCAAAACACATTATTTTCCACATACCGTACATTATTGTATCTCCGCTCTGCCTCTCCTTTCTGAAACGCTATGATTTTTACAAAGCTTATCGTTCTGAAAAGTGCGGTGTGTTCTGATTGGTCACCTCAAGCGTGTGATGCCCCTTACCATATTTGGACACAGCCAACGTCTCCACGACATTGCGGCGTTTACATTTTAGGCGGTGTTTTGCAACTCTTCCAGCACAGAGACATGGGGGCGTGTTTCAATGAGGCGTTTTAGGATGCGTGCTTGAGTTTGAACTTTTAGAACGAATAGGCTCTAGTCTCTTTGGGTTTGAGACTTTAATCTTTACGACTTTATGGATCTTATGTATGCACGAACAGCTTGTAACACTCCAAAGAGAAAGGAAAACATGAAATCACGTCATATGACTCCTTTAATAAAAATAGGATGAAAGCGCATAACTAATAATTCAGAAAGCAGTAGGCTATTTTACACAATTATTCAGTTTTGCCTGTATAGCCTTCTTCAAGTGCAAAATGTGGTCCTGGCCAGCATTGCGTATCATGTGAGTATCATTGGATACCTCGCTGAGTCACCAGATGCACTGAATGCTGATTGTCAAGGCCTGGATTGGGCTTTCTGCCATTGTGCTCAAAATGCAAGATAATGTGGATCCTAGTTTCGTTTCTTGAGGCTTCAGGCGTGACTTATTGAGAAAATCACATGGCCTGAATGCAGGTGTGGTGGCAAGTTTTAGGAGTCCAGCCAGATTTAGTTGAAAATTTGGCGTTTGCTCAGGAAGATGTAACAAGGATGACACCAGCTCTACTGAAAATGGTCATATTTCAGTTATTTTGGTTTGTGTCGGAGCGCCAGATTCCTCTCTGGCATGAGGCTGTGTTTCTTCAAAGCTCCACATGTTCTAATAGCTTCTTTGAGTATAAATGTGCTTTAGCTTTTTGTAATACTGAATTCTGCTTGCATTGATGTCAAGAATAGTTTTCTATTCAAGGCAAGGCAGAACTCACCAATTGTCCTTGTTTAGGACCTTATTTGACTGCTAAGCTAGAAAATAAATGTCCATAAAAGAAAGTTATGTCTTTATACCCAGGAATGGCATGTTGTGGCAGCCAGCATGCATGAACAAAACCACTTTAAAGCAGGAAATGATGTCATAGAGAGGACCCAGAAGACCTGCAAGATTGTGTGTCAAGATCAATAAGTCTCTTAAAGATAACTTGATCTTTTTATGAAAAGGAAAGGTTATACGATGTCATGTGGTGTCAGTTCCCTGAAAGCTTAATGATATTCATCAATTAAAAAAATTCTAGCTTGAAAATATAGCCTATTTAAAGTCTTAACTGTGAAAATGCAGTATCCAAACGCAAATGGTTGTAATTAATGAGCACTTTGGAATAGAGACGTGAGGTTGGTCAAAAGATAAGTGAAAGCCATTTTAAATGCAAATGGGGCATTCCACAGAATTGCATTCTTAAGATATAATCAGACAGCATTAATATAGCAACAAATTATTTTGAACTCTAAAAACATACCAATACTATGCATTTCATCAATAGAACATTAAAAAAAGTCAATTAAATATTATTTTAAATAAATAAAATTTATGCTAAAAGATTTTTGGCCTGTCCCTCACTATGATTTTTCTTTTTCAGCAGGACTTTTAATTTGCAAAATTATATAAAATCTCATTTGCGTATTGTTCTAAATACAGTCTCGTTGTTAAGCAATGGTTTTGGCACAATTATGCATTTTTTCTATAAAATATTAATTGTTATTGGCGTTTGAAGTTCGTATCACAAATTGAGGTTGCTGTGAGATTTTTAGCTGCTATACCAAAAAAGACACCCAAACTTTCGATTGATTTGATGCATTTTCCTGTCTCAAATTTTTTAAATCGCTGTTGCAATATTGCTTATATCACAAAATATACCACCAAAAGCCCTATTTGGATGGGACTAGTTTATCTAAACTATGTTTGAGTTTTGATTCTTATCACCTGACATCTGCGAGTTTCGTGTATGGGTCTGTTTTGTACATCTGGGTGTTGCAGAGATCGCGCGCACTGTATGCGTGACTGCGTATAGTCGTTCGGATTGATTACCATATATAACCACAGTTTTACTACAGATACCATTGTGAAGCTATATGCTAGCAAATAGCAAAACCATGGTTGATGTGTGGTTACTTTAGTTTTTTTTGTAGTAAAACCATATTTAATTTTCGTAAAGATACATATGTAATTAAAACATGATGTAATCGAGTGCAGAAATGAACGTGAGTAATCTTACCTGAGGCTGATTTTACAGTAGCCAGTCTTAACAGTTTAACGTTACGTGATCTGGCTCGTGATTTTTATTGTTGTTTTTCTTTGCCAAGAGGCAAACATTTAAAAAATGTGCACGGTAAAAGCGTCTATGGCAATTAACGTTGGTCAAAACACACAAGCAAACGCACTGTGAAAGAAATGTTATCGGCAATCACAGACGTTCGTATTCGGACAGGATTAGTTTTATCACTGAGTTTTGCCTGTTGTAGTTATTGTCTAGCCTAAGTTTTGTAATATGACGCTCGACACTGCCCTCTAGGGGGAGGAGCCTGCTAAAAGGTTCCAAATTCCAAACTTTGAGTTTTGAGTGTTTAGGCTTTCGAATGATATCAAATTTAGGATAATTACTCAAATATGTAATCGGGATAAACAGGTTAAAAGTCTTCAAAAACATGCATTCATGTTGTATGTAAAATATCTTAGTACTTTTTACTTGACATTAAATTAAACTTGATGAATGAAACCATATGTAACCTTAAACATTAGTGGAATAATGTTGGAAATCATACCAAAGAAAATATTTTTGACTTTACTCTTGCAGTTAAAAATAAAAAAATTGCCTAGAAAAGTAATTTGGTGCTGAAATATTCAGTAAAATTGAACAAAATTCTAAATGTTGATGCTTTTAAGCCCTCCATGAGGCTGGACTCAGACCATCGTTACTGTAAACAGGCATGAGTTCAAGTTAACATTATACCACAGATGTTGCTGATAAAGCTAACATGCATTGAACACGTGACCGTCGTGCCCTTAAACTAACCTTCATTGTAAAGACGGCGTATTGACCAGGGTAAATGGATGAGACTTTTATTGGGTTACCTTAATGTTGTTGTGTGCCACGAGGAACAATAGAGGAGACACGGTGATGGTAAGACCACTAGAGAAGGTCTTTTCTCTGGTGATGGACGTTGTTCCATTTTATTGTGTTATATAGCACAGGTCATCCTCCGTTCACCAGAGTCACAGGACTTTACTGTACAAGTGATTCACAACAGGCTCTTCCATTCACTGAGGTCTGGACACAACGGTCTTGAAAGTCCTACCATTGTGTTTCTTTGTCAGGGAAATGTACTCTCTTGTAGTTTGTGTTAGGGATGGGTGAGAGACTCTAGCTGTTTAGCGTCTTGTAGTTAATGAATTAGTTTTAAAGCCAGTTTGAAAGTCAGCATGGAAATGGAAATTCACCTAGTTTGCAAATACAAGTTCTAGATCTTATTGTGAACAATTCATCCATGTGTTTCAGATTTTTGGACCTTGTAATTAGGATTGCAAAAAAGGTGGAAAATTTCCAGTGAATTTCGGAAACATTCCAGAAATTTTTTAACTTTTTTTTTTTTGGAATCTTCCAGGGATTTTTGGAACGTTTCCAGAAATTTACCGGAAAATGTCCACCCCTTTGCAACCCTACTTGTAATATGTAATCAAAATCTCATAACTGGATCTTTCGACTTTTCTGGTGAGATCTGTCACTATGAACATTTCATTGTGACATCAAACGGTACAACATTTCTAACCCGTTTAATATCTTACTGTTCATACTGGTTTGTACAAAGTTAACGTGATTGTGGTAAAAGCAGTCTACTGTTGCTAAATTCTCTTACAGTAATGCCCAAAAACATGTGATTCCAAATTAATTTCAATTTATGATCAAATTTCTAGTTCACATTTTAAAAGTTTTGTGCAAGTTACTTAGTCTGTTTATTGGTTGAATATCTATTAGCTACTAATATTATTTCACGTTAACGATACATATCATGAACTTTTTTTTTTTCTTTAAATAAGGTCTTTATAATTCTTGTCACCAGTGTCAATATCACAAAAAAAATGCTAGCTTTAAATTTAAAAAAGCTCACTGAAGACAAGTAACGAGTCAGCAATTAAATAAGAAACTAATTACAAAAAACTACAGTAGAACAAATAAGAAATGCCACATGCATTCTATAAAGTAATCAAATATATAAAAACACTGCATATTCTTCACTGTGTGTGAATTAAATATATACACCTTATTGAAGATACAAAAGTGATTTAGTCAAGAGCAGTGAGATTTTCTCTCTTTTGTTGTTTGATTAGCATGAATGGCAGGCAGCAGGAATATTAGACTGCTGTCACTTTAAGAGCTGCCTGGATCCAATATACTGTTACACAGTTTGACACGCACGCACAAGTGTGTGTATTTAACCGTTTAAAGCCTATAAAGCAGCAAAAATAGCTTCGCTCAATACTCCCGCGCTCCATGAGCACCGTCTCTCAGACAAGCGCGCGCATACAAATGTTGCTGATTGCATTTCAAGTTTTCGTGATGGAGACAATAGTTGAAAATCTCTACCGATCGACAAATTTCTACCAGTTAATCATGTCTACCGAGTATATCGCCCACCCCTAACTCTTGTTTAGTGGATGAGACCCATTATTTTACTGCTAAGGATTCATCGTTTCTTCTCTCATAATGAGCAATACGTTTAAAGTCAAATAATATTTATTGGATGCAGGAAGTCATTTTCAACAAGGCTTTTCCATTCTTATGTAGCTTAAAACCAATCATATTGTTTCATGATGTTCAAAATGAGGGCTTTCATGATGGCCAAAGCAGATCAGGCTTCCTGGCGTAGACACAGTCTCAGATAAACGAAGCTCCACTCCTGTGGTCCCAGCGCTCCTCTGGTAATGGATTCTGATATAAGTGCTCTCAGTGCTTCAGGCTGAAGGTCTCCGCTCACTTTATCCAGTAGCTTCTGTATATTTGACCACCAGATTTCTACTGCGGTCTAGCTGAAGTTAACTAGCTCCAGTGCTTTCGCCACATTGATGTAATTGTTTGACTGAGCTCAAAAAGTGCTAGGGAGGCCTTAAGGGAGTCTTGTACTGTGACACTCATTTAGGGTCAGGTTCATGTCATGCACATAGGACTAATGGGTGTGTGTGTGTGTTCAGAAACAGCCAAACTGAGATCAAATAGAATGCAGGGGTCTTGATACACTTTTACAAGTTAAACCATTTTTAATGTGATGTGTTATCTTTAAAAAATGCTCATGGCGTGAGATGCTGAAAAAAAAAATGGGGACAGAATAATACCGATTCCTACAATTGAAATGTTTTACTGTAATTGTCTTTTTTGTTGTTGTTGTTGAAGGTGATGAGTTTGTTACAAATGTTCTGCTTTAATGGATGATAGTGTGATGTTATTCTTTAAAGCGGATGAATTGTATGCCCCCGGGGTCTTCTGATTGGTCCACTGTTATGGAACTGATATTGTTTAGAGGCGCTGCATGTAAAAGTGGATTTTCTTTTAAATTAAACTCCCAGCATTCATGTGCGAGATGCTGCAAAAGATGCAAGAAGTGAACGCAGTGGTCATGCACCTCTGTATAGCGCCTGTTTACATAGAAAAGCAATTAAGAAGTAGCGCATTGAAATGTACAAGTTACACCAGAACGTAATTCTAATGGAATGCTTAAAAAGAAGAAAAACCTTTATTATATTACACATTTGGCACAAATTTCTATAAACAAATAGGTATTACTCTCACACCATTTAAAAGTGAATGCAGTCTGCCCTGTTACGGTCCAACCTGTGGTTTCAATCATTTTTCATATTATTTTGAGATTTTGTAATGCAGTTTTAGTAGACAAAAACTTAATCAAATCAAAATAAAATATATTTATACATGCATATATTTACAGATAGATTTGATTTACTTCCCAGCAATAACACAAAGACAATAGTGTTGATATGAAATCCACAATTGAAATGAGATGTTATCTAAATAATTTCAAATATCATGTCAATGTTATTTTTTAAATAATAGTTTAATTATATCAACACTTTTTTTGTAGTTTTGAAAATTAATTAGGAAATTATAGGAGTATAGAAAGGTTGAGTTGGGAGTGCTTTTCTTTTTAAATGTCAATTTTTTGAAAACGTTACACTGCAAGATTTTTTTTTGTTTGCGTGTAATTTGAATTGACCACCCTTTCCTTTCGTCTCTCAGCACACGTCTGTCGATGGCTACACGGACACACCAGCACCACCCACGAAATCAGCCAGTCGACAGAGTCTCCCGCGCTGCCGCAACTCGGTGGCGTCCATCACAGACGAACAACCTCACATCGGGAACTACAGACTCCTCAAAACCATCGGCAAAGGGAACTTTGCTAAAGTCAAACTTGCCCGCCATGTTTTAACGGGAAGAGAGGTGAGCAGATACATATTGTTTTATATACTAGTTCTGTCAAACGATTAATCTCATCCAAAATAAAAGTTTTTGTTTACATGATATATGTGTACTCTGTATATATAAATACACACACATACAGTATATATTTAGAAAATATTTACATGAATTCCAGCATTAGAAATGGTCTTGACGCTTCATTTTTCATAGATACATATTGTGATTATTTTGCAAATAAAACCTTCAAATAATAACACTGCAGTCCTTAGGAATGCATGTAGATTCAAAGACATCGGTGTGAAAGTTGTACAGGCTGTGCATTTCCATTTACAAATTACTTCTCAAACCTAACTCAGAAATAGGGGGGTGCGATATATATTGTCTGCGATTAATATCCTAATTGTTGTTTTAACGATGTGCAATTTGACTGAGTATTTTGCAAAAACAAAACCCCTACGCAGTGCATTACGTGATGAAGTCTAGTGGGTTAAACAGTGCACGTGTGCACTTAGTGTGTTCTTTCACAGTCTATTAAAATGCATTAAGAAAGATTACAACATTCAAGATATGGGGGCAGAAGATGTACATTTATATCATTTCATATAGTTCAAATCACACGAAGAGTGCCAATTTGTCTTCAAAAATAAGCATGATTACAAATGTGATACTGATTTTATACAGCAGTTCAATGAACAATGTTAAGAAACTTGCGTTTTAGACACAATATTGCCTGTTTTTGCTCTATTTCTCCAACCAAAAATAAATCCAAACGGCCACCACAGAACAGTTTTGCATCTCAACATGACCGTGTTTAGTTCCTGAATGAATCAACTGTTTAAATGATTCGGTTCAGTCGCAATGACTCACTTATTAATAGTGATTTGCTGCCACCTACTGGCGGATTTAATTTAACATTTAAAGTAGCTTTTCATTTTTAAAATATCAGTATTTAATGTTTTGTTTCAAATATTAAAACATTATGCATTTGTAACTGCAGGTTAAAGCACTCCATGTCCCTCTGAACTGCATTAAAACATATGTAAGTACATCTAAATGCCACTTCAGATGCAACTTCTGCAAAGATTCACTGCGTTGATACTGGTTTCATTTGTTTGGTAAAAGCCGTAATGTCTTATTCTTCTAGTTGACTGATTAAATGGAACAATTTGACTCAAAAGCTGCACATTTTTAGAAGAAATGGCTTTGTTAAAGGTTAAAATGCCAATTTAAACTTAATTTTTTTTATTTCTGTTCACTGATGTGAACTGACCACACAGAATATGAAGAATATCAAACACTGCAGCTGTCCACGGTAGTCAGATATCAGCACAATAACACACTCGGAAAAACATTATCGTTATCGAAAAAATCCCCCAAAATATAGAGATATTATTAAACATATCACATTATACATTTATCCTGTTTAACTGTCAGTTCTCCCTCATTCAGGGAAGCGTAAGAGATTTATTTTGCGTTTTAAAATAAAGACATTAGCTTGTGCTGGAAACAGCATGCATTATTTACCAGCCTGTACGTCAGAACATGCATGCAGGACCAACAGAAACGCCAGATTATGTAAGAAATGGAGCCGTTTTGCTCTGGCGCGGGGAGGGATGACGACGTGGATGCCCCGTAGCCGTTAGATGTTTAGATGTATTTATAGGCATCTATAAATATACACGTTACCCAGTAACACTATTTGTTTTTCAGGTAGCGGTGAAGATCATTGATAAAACACAGCTCAACCCCACAAGTCTACAGAAGGTGAGCCCTCAAATGTCTTGACTGAGACGGTTTTATATTGGGTGTTTTTTTTGCTTAATTGTGATGGTTATTTCACAATGTGACATCTTAATTATGTTAAAAATGTCTAATTTTTTGTCAGTAAATACATGTTTGTGACGTTCTTCGCACATTTTTGACTTTCACCCAGTTGCCTGTTTTTTAAGACATACACTAGCACATTAGAAACATTTGTTGTGAGATTTTTGTTCTCAGTATCTTTGTAGACACACAAATAATTTAATAACTTTTAATTTGATTTATTCCTCAAAATCTTTAGTGCTCTAAACTCTCAGTAAGGTTTTGTTTGTGTGCGTTATGCATTTGACCAAGGGTTTTCGAGATGCATGTTTGATCACAAAAAACATGGTCGTTATGTTACTGCTGAACTAACGCAAACCTCCGAGGATGTTTTCCTAGACTAAGAATCCAGTTCAGTGTAGTAAAATTGCAACGCCTCACTCAGAAACACACATTGTTAGCATGTTTAACATTTTCGTTGGTATTGTTAGCATGTGTGTGTTCTTAACCGCATTTTCCTAGGCATTTTAACATGTTGCTAACATGTTTAGCATGTTTATAGGCATTGTTAGCATGTTGCTAGCATGTTTTAGCAAGTTTAATATGCACTTAGGCATTGTTAGCATGTTGCTAGCTTGTTTAATGGTCCTATGCATTGTAAGCCTGTCATTATCGTGTTTTTTCAGTGTAGTAAACAGTAGTAAAATTGCAACACCTCACTCAGAAACGCACATTGTTAGCATGTTTAACATTTTCTTTGGTATTGTTAGCATGATGCTAGCATGTTTGTTTTCTTAACCGCATTTTAGCATGTTGCTAACACGTTTAGCATGTTTATAGGCATTGTTAGCATGTTGCTAGCATGTTTAGCAAGTTTAATATGCACTTAGGCGTTGCTAGCTTGTTTAATGTTCCTATGCATTGTTAGCCTGTCATTATCGTGTTTTTTCAGTGTAGTAAAATTGCAACACCTCACTCAGAAACACACATTGTTAGCATGTTCGTAGGTATTGTTAGCATGTTGCTAGCATGTTTGTTCTTAACCGCATTTTCCTAGGCATTTTAACGTGTTGCTAACATGTTTAGCATGTTTGTAGGCGTTGTTGGCATGTTGCTAACAATTTAAGCATGTTTAATATGCACTTATGTGCTGTTAGTATGTTGCTAGCTTGTTTAATGTTCCTATGCATTGTTAGCCTGTCATTATCGTGTTTTTTCAGTGTAGTAAAAAGTAGTAAAATTGCAACACCTCACTCAGAAACACACATTGTTAGCATGTTTAACATTTTATTTGGTATTGTTAGCATGTTTGTGTTCTTAACCGCATTTGCCTAGGCAGTTTAACATGTTGATAACATGCTTAGCATGTTTATAGGCATTTTTAGCATCTTGCTAAAGTGTTGTAGCAAGTTGCTGGCATGTTTAATGTTCTTATGGATTGTTAGCCTGTCATTATCCTGTTTTTTTGTGTTACTAGTATGTTTTAGCTTGTTACAGGGCATTGTTAGCACGTTGCCACCATTTTTATCACACTGCTGACATGTTTTAGCATGTCCATCGATGGACAGAGAGAGAACTGTCAGGTAGATCAAATGTTCCCAATCCAACATAAATATCTGTTGAACTGGATGATAATAGCAGTGAATAAAAGGCTTGCCTTTTTGTCTTGGAGCAGAAAATGTCAGAGAGGCTGTTTCTTGGCTTTTATAAGCAGCGATGACCTTAAAGGGAATGACGCAGCCTCTTGTGATGAGAACAACATCAAAGCTCATGCAAGTCAATTAGTCTACAGCGGAGCAAACCTCAGTCTTGGTGTCCACTGAACATTTTAAAGCAACATTCACGTCCTTTCTCTCCTTGCAGTACAGTGGGTGATTTCCAAAATCCCAAAGCTGTCATAAAGTGATGTTAGCCGATGACTGGCTCACTCAGAGGCTCATTTTTAGGCAATGTTGACGCGTGAAGCGTGACATTTTCTTCATACCGTTTCCATTAGTGGGCTACTATTAAATACCCCATTAAATGCTTTGTCAAGCATAGATTTCATAAATTTAAGAGAAAATCGAGAACCGCTGATTTGATGGATTTTTTTTTTTTTTGCGAAAAAAAATGAATAGTTTTCCCTCCCCCATCTTTTGTTGTTCATTAAGAGCAGTTCAGGGTTTTGAAATCCCAAGTGAGTCTTGAATAAATTGGAGGCGCGATCCTAAAATGGTCACAAATAGCGAAGTTACATTCGTTAAACGACCTTTGCTTGTACACGTCACTAACACCATTCGATGAAAGGCCGTTAATGAAGGGATTGCATTGATCAGTTTGCTTCGGAACGACTTTCAACCTCAATGACGTTTGGTATTCGCTCTCCATGCTTTAACACCTCTGTGAGAATACAACATTGTTAAATAACGTCATTTTATATGTTGATGTAGCTCAACTGGTAGATCATGACACTGGCAATGCCAAGGTCATGTGACTCTTCCCAGAAGACACATTCATTTGAAAATGAGTCTACTATACATTGTTTTGGAGAAGTATCTTCCAAGTGAATGAATGTGAAGTTCTGTTTCCGTACGGTCAATTATCATCTCATTTGAATATTTTAATGAGGCTTGTCCTCTATTGTTTGATTGATGTGCACATTAGCATTGCGTGAACAGATGGACAGTGAGGTTGTCAGTGAAACCTGCACTGATCTCTCTTGCCTCACGTATCGACAGCAAGATTAATGACTTCATGTTGAGGTTCACGCACACACACAATGTCAGAGTTTGTCTGTAAATACGGTTGGTTTACCTCCTCCCCCAACAGGGATCATCCAGTTACTTCATCACATTGTTAATCGCCTGACGTCATAACTGAATCCTCTTCCAGTACATTTATTCATCCAGAATCAGTATTCAACAATGAAATAACAGCTGCATGCTGGTTCTGCTGCAATCTTACCCTGCACAGAGCGATCAGGGTTATTTCCTCAGTTGTGGAAACCTCTGCATGCAGTTAATTGCTATCGGCTAACCTCTAGCTCTGTCATTGTGCTTTTATGAGCTCTGACTATATCTCCTCTCAACCAGTGTTTGCTCAAATGCATTCTCATTTAATCGGCATTTTGAATAATTCGTTTGCCCAATCTGATGACTTTTGTGTTTTCTGTGCTCATTTTGGAGGGAATAACTACTGGTGCAATTTGGCTTAAGCCCTATTCAGACGGGACTAGTTTTACAGGGGGTCGTTAGAGAAATGTGTTTCACAGAGGAACATCTATAAACAACATGTTGCTGGAAGTTATCAAGGTAACATGCCTATTCAAGATATAGTAGCTTTAACACGTGTCATTGGTGAGATTTTGTATACCACAGTTCATAACTCTGCCACAAGGGTGGTCACATTAGAGAAAATCTGGTGAAATATCGCAGGCAAAAAGGTCCATCGTCTACTGTATTATCAGTAGAGTAGCGATGTATGAAGCACAGCTCAAACAGAAGTCATTTTCAAACCAAGCAGCTTTCTTTTGGTCAACAAAGCGAAACCATGTGACCAAATTCTTTGGTAAAATTCCTGAATCTGTGGATTCTTCTTGAAATGACTAGATTCTGCCTATGGAAACTTGTCCAACAATAGTATATGTGACTGCAGCTTTAGTATTAACTGATCCAGGGCTGCACGATTATGTCAGAAATAATAGTGGTTGAATATTTCTCTTAATATTGTTGTTAGGGCTGTCAAAAAAAATTGAATTTAAAATAAAATAGGAGAGAAGCCAAAATATTTTTTTCTCCCTAACCGAAATTATGCCTTTTAATTTCGAATATAATTGGGATATTGATGATATTTAAGTACAAAATTCAAATTTGAGTTTTTCAGCCATTTTGACAGCCCTAATTGTTATATCAGTGAGAGTGAGATTTCTATTGAGTTTGTTGGTCATAGTGATGCTCACTTTACAGTGTCATTCATCCAGAGTGTGTTTGTTCAGCCTCTGTTAGTGAGGACTAGTGACGGGAAACAGACATGTGGTGCCTGCTTGTGATCACGTCTTTATAATTCATAGGGATTCTCACACACACACACTGCACTGTAGGACCCACTACAGGAAATGACACGCTTGTCAGTGTTTGACTGGAATGTTGCTGTGGTTGTTTTTAGAAATATGGCTTTAAAAATAGAAGCTCGGGCTCCTCTGCTGATTATTTACCAGAGCAGACTGCCAAGAAAAAACACAGCTTCTCTCCTTTTTTCCTTGATTTCCCTTTTTCTCCCTGTTTTTGCTTCCAACTGTTCAGAGGACACATTCCACGGGACAGAGAGAGGTCAGAGGTTACGTGTAAAGAGACATCTCTGCTGTGCTCATGAGATCTTTTACAAACTTCAATATATATATATATTGTTCATTAGAGAACAAAATAATTAGTTTGTCATTTATGCCCCTGTAATACGTGCACTTTTTTGCACATGCTGTTTTAATTCCACAGTTACATCCATTATTATAATCTCACATTTTCCAGACTTCAGTGATCAGTTTTTACTTTTGAACTAATAAACTCAAATTTAAACAAAATAGGCAGCGGCTATTTGCAATAATGAAAATAGCTATAGATTATATTTACAGTGTTAAAATAGCATGATTTTTTGCTATTGATACTTATTTATCTGCACCCCAGTATTGTAGTACATTATAAACCAGTACGCGATAATAATGTATTGTGTAAATTATAATTTTAATTCAAGTTATTAAATGGATGCAACCTTATAGGAACAGCAAAGCCCTCCCTACACCTACCCAATACTTTTATTTTCAACTTTTTGATTATTTTCAGAATTTTTATTGAAAGTAAATGCCTTTCCGATGAGATTTGAAAAGGGAGGAAAAACGTTCGGCAAAAGGCGGGTTCGAACTCGGGTCAATCGCGCCAAAAAGCATGCGCCTTACTATCTACGCCACTGAAACAGATGTGAAACCAGCGTCTTTTTAGTGTTGATAACCCAATCACACGTTGATGGGCGGGGTTAGTGTAAATAGCCTCTGCCAACAAGGCGGGCTATTTGCACTGTGTACATAGACACTCTGAAAAAACTATTGTGAAATACTATTTATTCTCATTATGCAAAAAAGTAAGACACACTTTCCATGAACAAGGTGTGCAAAAGGCCTTAAAGAAAAAAAAAATTTAATTAAGCAAATTAGTTTTCCCTTCCAAATTTGAAAACTCTGTTATAATAATTTAAAATGTTTGGGAACGGTTTAAAATCCTGATTTATTATTATTTCCTAACAATATGCATTAAATAACTTTCTATAAAAATGTATTTATTTGTTGATTTGATTGAAGACAAAAATAACTGTTGCAAGTAAGATATGACTAATTTGGGACCAAATATTGCATATTATCTATAAATTAAGGAACTTTTTGTTTTTAATTCTCAGTCAACAAATTGTGACTACGGTTGAATGGTTCAGCTTAGCGAATTCAGTCAACACTGCAATTCATATGAAAATTGAGAAAATAAGATCAGGTCCGTATGAGAGACATTTGATGTAGTTAAAACATCTGATTGTTTTATGTTTGATGATAATTTATATCTACATATCTAATAGTTCCTACGCCAAAGAACGAGATTTGTGCATTTTGTTACTTTTTAAAAAAATACAAATGGAAAGTGACGAAACATTCGTAACTTTAATTATAGAGACTGACTTTTACACTGTTTTATTTGAAATTTAAAAACAATGCTATTGAGTGTAAAGCGTTTGACGTTTGCGTATTTGCAGTTGCGTTGTAATTCTAGAGTCTGTCTGTATGGAGGTGTTTTCTGGAATGTAGTTCCCACATAGATGTGTTTGTGATCATAAAAACAGGCGCACCCAGAAGAAAGGCGTTCTGGCACAGCTTTGTCGTGAGATAAATTGATCTGTCAGTCTGTGTTGTTGGGTCTTTCTGGGCCGTGGTTGATGGAGCCGATGGGACACTCTACCTTTTTCAGCTTTTCACTTTCATCTCTCTCGATGTGACAGTAGTGGGTGTTTTGTGCAAATAGGATACAGATTGTTTCTTATTAAATGTAAAGGCAATAAAGGCACATTGTGTGCTCTTGAGTGAGAACTGTTACACTGCACATTAGGGCTGGGCGATAAATCGGTAACGATAATTGTCGCGATATAAATTTCCTTGATTAAAACGATATGAAGAGTTCGATATAATGAAAACTGCGCTAGTCATTTGAAGCGCGACACTCAGACTGTTTATCAGCCGTTTACAGCGCTGTGAGATCCAGTGTGAAGTGTTCAACACGCATGACTCGATTTGATTTAATCTACTTCTAGTAAACTAACGATACAGTCCGGAGGCTTTTCAGTCTATAAATCGCCATCATTTACCATGGATTTACTGTAGTAACACTCACTGCACCGTGGTATTGTGTCAAAGTGTGGCTATTTGTATCAAATTTTGATTATTAATGTAGACCTGAATTAAAGGAGTATAATTACAGTATTTTTGTGATTTAAGCTATGGCATGCGTGCATTTAGCCTATGCTAAATATTTTTAGACTGACTGTTTTTCATACAAATACCTAAAAACCATAGTTATATTTTTACCATGGTATTGAGGTGCTATATGTGTGGTTTTAACTGTGTTTATCATGATTTAAATGCATGCTACTATGGAAGTCCAATGATTAAAAAAACCTCTAATTAAATTTCACCATATAAAAATGAAGTTTTAAATGAACAATTTTTACAGACGTTACTTATTTTGATACTGAACAAAAACGTACATCTAGCTACTATCAAATGTGCATTTTTAAGAGAAGAAAGTAATATTATTATTAATAATATTATTAATTATTACCAGGCAACACAAACCAGTTTCTTGATTTGAAGCAATATTACATGCAGAAACTAAGAAATGAATTTTTCTATTAAGATATTTATTTTAAGGAATATTAATGGTATGATTTCTACGACTTTCACTTTGAAGCAAAAATCTGGCTTTAAACTTGAAAGAAATGAAGATTTGACATTTATCGTAATAATTATCCATATCGACTGATCTGAAAAAAATGATCGTGATCAATGTTTTGGCCATATCGCCCAGTCCTACTGCAGATACACTGTTATCAAACATCACTGTAAAAAAATTCATTAAACATTTACTTAATTACTATTAATAGTAATATTAAAAACTGAATATTAGCAACATTATTGTAAAGGTAAGTAAAATAATCATAAGAAATAATAGTAATTTTACGTTTTTCCAGTTACTTCAAACCAACATTTGGTCCCAAACTAATTATCCCCTAAGGAGCAGCTTAATTAAAAAGAAATGGACAGTCATGTTACTTGCAAGCATTGTTTTTTTAGTATTTTAGTGCTGTCAAACGATTAATGGAGATGTTTTGTTTGTCTGTGTATGTTTATGTATATATAAATACACATGCATGTATATATTTAAGAAAAATCTGTCACGTTTATATATTAAATATTTAAAGATAGACATGTAAATATTTTCAAAACATATGCTGCATGTGTGTGTATTTATATATACATAATAATAAATATACACACAATACACACATACATTATGTAAACAAAAACTTTTATTTTGGATGCAATTAATTGCGATTAATCATTTGACAGGACTATTTATTTTTTAAATGTTTATTATAAAAAAATAACATTCATACAAATCAGCAATTTGAACTGTTTCAAAAATCATTTTAAAAGTTATATATATATATAACTTTTAAAATATAAATAATAGTACTGGTATCCAATGGGAATTTTTCTTTATTCATCAGTGTCAATGAAAGGCAGTGTTTTAACTTCAGAAAATGAAGACAAATTAAATATATGACCAATTTTATTATTATATATATATATATATATATATATATATATATATATATATATATATATATATATATATATATATATATATATATATATATATATATATATATATATATATATTTTTTTTTATTTTCAATAGTTTTGTACTCTGTTTGACAGACTCTGTCAATTACTTTAGAGTAAAGTCTATATTTGGGTGGATTGTGTCTCCCGTCTCGTAGCGGTCACGTGACACAGCTTGGTCTGCGCGACGGCACGCTGCAGGGCTGGATGTGCTCGCTCATTCATGCGGCACTCATTCACAGAAAACGCTTCCTGTTGTTTTGACTAAAGAAAGAGGATCTGTGAGGAGCTGCTGTCTGAGAGAGGCAGTGTTTTAGGATGAAGAGACACTGGGGGAGGAACCTGGAGTAGTGTTTATCCATCCAGCATTGACCCTTTAGGCCGCTGCGCTGCTAGGTTTTGGTCAGTGACAGCTGAAGTAATCTACAGTCAGAAGTCTAAGAACCGCCCACTTAGACCGGAAGAGACTCTGATTGACATGTAAAGCAACCAACCACAGTTTGGTTTTTGCATTTACTGCTGGGTAAATGTGAAAACAGATATATCCAGGAGAGAAGTGTGGTATATGTGCTTATGAATATTTGATTTACTTGCTGCTAAGTGCTTCAAAAAACTCTTGATTATGTTTCTGAATCAGTGCCACGAATCTCGCAAACTTTGGCAAAGTGACAGGTTCTTCCTCAAAAGTGCTTATTATAACACAAGTGGCTTCAGAATGCAATTTTATAACAAAACACTTGCCGTTTTGCAGTGTGGATGCATTTTTCAAGTATTTCAAGCACTTAAATAGTACACTTTTTACTGCACTATATTTCATGAAAACAGTTAATTGTTGTTTCAAACAGAAGCGCTCAACACCCGCTCTGCTTCGAGAAACAGTCGTGATGAACGAGCTGGTTTTACAATGAGCCTGTTGAATCCGTTCACGAATCAGTCTGAACATTCAGTGAATCAGTCAGATTCACAAGTGTGACACAAAATAATCAAGAACCTGGAGAACCTTTGAGCTTTTTGCACGACTGATGGCGCAAGAAATAAGTTGCCCAAAAGCCGAAGGTCAAGTGCTATTTATTGCTTAAAACTCCTATATTTCCATGGTGAGTTTCTGTTACTGGCTGAACCTACGCAAAGCATTGGTTAAATATTAAAATGCCACAATTCAGGGTCAGAATATGTAGGGAACCTTACATAAAAGCAAAAGGATAATTATAAGATGTTTTCTCTAATGTTTTTTGTCTCTATTTTCACCCACAGCTCTTTCGTGAAGTAAGGATTATGAAGGTCTTGAATCATCCTAATATAGGTAAGACTTCATGCTAAAATGTATTTTAAGGATCACTAGACCATATTCTGCACTTGTATTTGTGTATGAAATTCTCTTGTATATCTCACATATATATGGGTTGTTGACATGGCATTTTTACTGTCCCACAAGATAAACATGCATATAATTAATATTGTGGTTATTTAAAATGCAGTAAATGGTTAAACATTTATTTTTCCTATATGGACCTGTTATTATAAAAGCTGCAATTTTAGTAGATTTTTAAATTTTTTGAGCCAAATCTCAAAATTGTCCAATGGTGTGACCGTCTGAAGCATGGTTCAATAAATTACAACTTTTATAAATAAAAAAGCATAAAAATGTTAATAAATACCTCTGGCATAATTGTACAAGTGTCTATTTTAGTAAATGGCAGTCTTTTTTTTTCATCCACATATTTCTGAAAGCGTAGGAGCTTGATACATTTTGTCTGTGAAAACCATGTCCTATGGTGCGACTCCATATCCCATATTTTAAATCGGCCAATTCCAGAGAAAACTATAATTAGTTGAAGGATCCCATTCATGGTCGTGTTCCTGAAGCCCCCTGTGAAGCTCATTGCATGAGCAGATGGTCAATTTATGGCTCAGAATTGTTCAAATATTTTACTTTTTTGGAGCCACTACAAAAGTGTTGCGTTTTGTTGTCCTTTACCCCTAAATTGTATATATTTTTAATGAAAAACTGCATTTTAAACTACATAATCATGGAAAATTATGCAAATATGTCTTGCTAGCCGCTAATGACAGGCTAGCTTGGAATAGCAAGGTCATTAATTGACAGAAAAAGGCCTGTACTGTCACATCGCAGGACAAAGATGTCACACCACAGGACAAGGTCTCTTTAAAAAGCATTGTAAATAATTAAATAAGATTTGTTTAACTCCTTTTTATTCTTTTTTTGATCATTTTAAGTGTTTTTAAATGCAATAATTATATTAATTAAACTATTTTCTTATGTTTTTACAGTACACTTGTGTTAAATTCATGAAAATAAGTATAAAATGTGATGCATTGTTTTTGAGACCGAAAGAATTGAGGGAGAGGCATTAGTGGAAGAAAGAGGAAATGGAAATATATAGAGAATTAACTGGGATCCATGCAGAAATGAGGAGATGCTAAGAGAACAATACAGAAAGTTAAATAAATAATTAAAATGATGCCTTAAAAAGAGTAGCCTGAAAGTTTTACATCTTAGTTTCACATCTTAATGAATATAGTTTGAATATCAATCATGTTTAGCTGTGCCACACCAACACGATCTGACTGCCAACTCGTCACATATTGAAGCTTGGTCAGGACCACTTGGCGTCGCTTTCTGATGCTCAAGTGCCCTTTATATTTTCTCAAAGATTAGACTTCACACTACATAAATATATGCATTTATTTGTCAAAAAAAAAATATTTTTACTGCATATTTGTCAAGTACCTATATATATACATGTATAAAAAAAAAAAAAAAAATATATATATATATATGAAATGTTGAAATGTTCTGAACTAGCTTTTATTTTGTATTAAAGTTTTAGTAATTTTGTGCTTTTTGTAATTTTTTTTTTTAATAGTTTTTATTATTATTTTTCTATTTAACTTTAATTTATTTGTAATAGTTTTAGTTAACAATAACAACACTGGTGTGAGGCTCCAAACTGACCCTCATAACACCCGATCAAGACTGGAGCGGTTTAGACCTGCTAACTGGAAATGATGTCTGTCTTAATCAGTTTTAATACACAGCTCAGTTTCATCCGTGACATGGCACTTTCCCCCTCTTTTCTCTCGCTCCATTTTTATGAGATGTTAACTGGATTATTTATATTCCTAATGGAAGGGAATCACGGGAGAGTCATTCAGACGGGCTGCTTTAGCGCGATCAGCTCTGCACGGCCGATGTCTGACCAGCTCAGCTCTTTTGTGCCTCTCTAAATGGCACAAGACTCTGTTTTCACTTCTCTATCGATTAGCATGACTGGCTGTTTCTGCCGTACCCTTCCTGGGGCCGCACGCGTGTCACTGCGGGCTTCTGATTGGCCGAGACTGAGCTGGATTTTAGATTAATCAGACTAAAAGCTGATATTTTTTCTCTCATCTTTCCTAACACACACACTGCATGTTAAAGACTGCATGCAGGAAGCAGTCAGCCGTTATTAGCGTCCATCCACAGAGTAAATTGAATTACAGAGGCTCTTCACATACAGGAAAGTACACAATGAAATGGAAAGAAACAGGAAGCCGTGTGTGTGACGTCTTGCGTGTATTTTAGCACATCTCCATAAGCATCCCTGATGCATTGTTTCTCCATGTTATGGATGAGTTTCTGAGAGAATCGAGCACAGAGCAGATCTGTCGTCATTGTAGTATGGGGCTAAAATAGTGTCAAAATATTTAGTATTTACATATGTAATCAAAATTACATCCACAAAATATGATTCAAACCACAATTCATAAATGCACAAGTATGATTGCAAGTTAGTGAAAAATATTTTGTATGATAATTTTGATACTCTTTTAGCTCCATATTGTTCTAAACAATAGTGAACTGCCCACTCTTGTGAATAAATGCGCTTAATTGTTTTGGCACTCTCTGTATCTGTCTCTCTCTCTTTCAGTTAAGTTATTTGAAGTAATTGAAACCGAGAAGACCCTTTATTTAATAATGGAGTATGCAAGTGGAGGTGAGTGTGATGGACGGGTGAGATTCATATTTAATATCACTATTAGCGCAGGTCATGTCACACATCTCTGAATGTCTCCGTTTATATGTCAGGTGAAGTGTTTGACTACTTAGTCGCTCATGGGAGGATGAAGGAAAAGGAAGCCAGAGCAAAGTTTCGACAGGTGAGACACTTGAACTAGTTAATATTAGAATAAGTATGAATATGTAATGTGTAAGTGACGCCTAATAAATAGATCTGGTAACACTTTAGTATAAAGACCAATTCTCACTATTAACTAGTTGCTTATTAGCAAATCTAATGTTAACAATATAAAATTGAGTTTATCATGACAATCACAAGGACTTTGCATGCTTTGTAATGTTTTAGTATAGATATATTTGGGTAAATATTGCCATTTATTATGTGTTGTTGTTGTGTTGGTTTGCATACAGTTAGTCATATTAATTACACTTATTTTAACCATGTATTGCATTAAGCATTTTCCTTCTGCTTGACAGTGGTTTGGTGGAAAAGATGAATCCTCCAACTGAAAGGAAAAAATAAATTTCTTTTAAATGCATTAACTGATTTAGTATATATAGTATTTAGAAAGAAAAAAGGATTTATAATAGTCATGTCGTGACCAGTAAATACGCTGGGGGCACCTTCCTCCTTTATCACCTTTAATGAATGTTGATTAATTTGAATACGGTTTAGTACGGCGCACATGCACACCCTCTAGTGGTGATACCACACTACAGTGTTTGTCAAGTTTCCCTCTGATCAGCTGTTCGTGTGATAACCGTAAACGAACAGACATCAGATTGAGTGTAATTAAACCCCCTGCTGCAGCTGGTTTGTGGAATGATGCATTATTTGTCATGCTAATGTGACTTTGTGTGTGTGACTACAGATTGTGTCTGCAGTGCAATATTGCCATCAGAAGAGAATAGTCCACAGGGATCTCAAGGTGAGACACACACCGTTTAAGGCTGTGGTATAGATCTGCTCACCTTTAGTGATTTGTGTTTCATTGATTTCTAATAACTGTGCACTATGCAGACAGCTTTGCTACATTGCTACCTCTTTGTGCTTCTCTCTCTGTAAGGCTGAAAACTTGCTGCTAGACGCAGACATGAATATAAAGATAGCGGACTTTGGCTTCAGTAACGAGTTCACCATCGGGAGTAAGCTGGACACGTTCTGTGGCAGTCCTCCGTACGCGGCTCCAGAGCTCTTCCAGGGGAAGAAGTACGACGGGCCAGAGGTGGACGTCTGGAGTCTGGGGGTCATCCTCTACACGCTTGTCAGCGGCTCGCTTCCCTTTGACGGACAGAATTTGAAGGTCATTTCTTCTTATATTTAAGTTCACGAAAGGGCTATTTAGACTACAAACGATGCGACAAAATTAAGCAAAATTATTCAAATCACTGTTAAAAATTGTAATGGTATTATGTTGTATTCTCACACTATTGATGTTTTTTCTCACATGCATACATAAACACATACTGTTTTTCAAAGGGGTGGGGTTAGTAAGGATGTTATTTGAAAGAAGATAATAGTTTTATTAAACAAATATGCATTAACTTAATCAAAAGTGACGTTTTACATTGTTACAAATCATTTAGAATCTTAAGAAATGCTGTTCTTTTGAACTTCTATTCATTAATGAAACCTGGAAAAAAACGCTGTTTCCACCAAAAAATAATAATAATAATAATAAAATAATCAGAAAGGTTTCTCTATATTTCAAATTGAAATGCTTGAAATGCTTTAACCCTGGATATAAACATATAAAACTACCAAATTTAGCTTAATTGCAAAGTTTAATGTTAGCATATAATCATTGCCGTTAATAGTGTTCACAGTCGGTTTGATTGTGTAATTTGTAACTAACTGCATGATACTTATGGTGTGTGCACCAAACGCGAAGCAAATATTTGCATCGCGTTACTCGCTCTAGTTTCCTTGCAGGATGTTTTTGTGTCACTTGCGTGAATAAAAACAATAAAAAAACATTTTCTGGTACAACCGGACGTGACAAACCGGACGAGTCAATAAGCTCTTCGCTGAATTTTGTGAATTTTCTGATCGAGTTCAGGTTTTTGAACTTGCATGGAAGACGTGATTGAGGCGTATATTGCGCGTTTGCGCCAAATCGCATTATTTGTGTCGCCCGGCACGAATATGTGTCTTTGCATTGACCTGCATTGCATTGTATGTAATCTACTCACACAAATAATTAAATGAGCTTTTGGTGTAAACACAACATAACTGTACATTTCTGTCATAGTCACCACTAATAACCTACTTACAATTTTCTGTAAAGCTGCTTTGCAATGATTTGTATTGTGAAAAGCGCTATACAAATAAACTTGAATTGAATAAATATTTTAAAAACTGCTTATTCCTAAAACTGCTTGCCAAATCTTTGGGGATTTCTGATTTTTAATGTATCCATAGACATATAAAATACCTATTAGCCATAAATATGTTCCCAGTATAGCGCAACTAACCTCTCAACATTATTTTTTAAATGTGTTGCTAATTCTGTTTGGTGACGTTTTGTTTGCCATGTAAAATTTTGGCAAATTTGCTTGCTTTTGAGCTCCAACTACAAGAACCATAAGTTGTTAGCAGCATTGTTTTTTTCTTATTGGTTAGTTTGGTTGGTAATTTATGTGTTTTTATGTATTGAAAACACCCTATTTAGAGTTTCATTGCAGTGTGGATTTGTACCGTTGGTGTGAAGAGGTTCACTGTTTGCTTTAAAGTCTAAAAAAACCTGTTCCACTGCTCCATTTTAGGCTCATGTCTTTATATAGTTTACTTAAATCCAGCAAGTTCCCCTAAAAGCCTATGGTCCTGGCTGTGTGTGCTGTATTTGGTCCTCACTCTGAATGTTGGTCCGCACAGGAGCTGCGAGAGAGAGTTTTGCGAGGGAAGTATCGTATACCGTTCTACATGTCCACAGACTGTGAAAACCTTCTGAAGAAACTGTTGGTGCTTAACCCAGGCAAACGTGGAAGTCTAGAGGTGAGACTGATAAACACTTCACACACCTGTATGAATTTTGAAAAGAACTATAGAAAAATATACTTTGCTGTGAAACACTGTGAACAGGGCTACTGTAAACTCAGAAAAGAACAAAAGATCCATAAAAGTAGTCCTGTACACTTTATTCCAACTCTTTTGAAGTCATGTGAAATCAAATCTCAATCATTAAACCTGACATCTCTCGAGTAGTAGAAACTTGTTTAGAAATGAGCTGAAGTTCAGTCAGGCCACTCTAGTGCAAGGCATTCAATATTAGTCCTCTAGCTATCGCAGTGTAAACCAAATGGAGCATGCAGATTCATCTGTTACATCTGCAGCCTTTGAGCTTTCTTGTGTAATATTTAATAGTCTGGTTCAGTGTTTGCTGCGGGGCTGGCTCGACACCCTCCTCCTCCCCAGCACCACCTGTCTAGATCCGCTATGGAGGATATTATGTCATGTCTTTGTGCAGTAGCTTGTCTTGCATGCTCACAGCAACATGGTCGTGTATGTCTTGGCGGTAGTGTCCCAATACTGCTTTTGATACCACGTGGAAAAAATGGTGCAACATTTACATCAATTTAAACAACATCTAAGTTAAGACTATTTTGCTTTTGAATGTACACCTGCACTGCATTTCATGAGTAATATAATTTTAGTTTACAGCTGTAAAATTTCAATACTTTAATGTCTTAATTTCTGCAGCGCATTGAACCCCAGAATATACTTCTGTAAAATATACATTTGTCGTGTGCAAACTTCACGATGAAGAGAGCTGTGGAAAACTAGTATTGAAATCTATATTTTTGACAATATCCATTAACATGCTAAAACTGATAATCGATTAAATATTAATAGTAAATAAATATACATTCATGTGCAGAGGTGTAATTTAATGTCTGCCAATGTCTCACAGCAAATCATGAAGGACCGCTGGATAAATGTAGGTCATGACGAAGAGGAACTGAAGCCCTATACAGAACCTGAGCCGGACAACAGCGACACCAAACGGATAGGTTTGGACCTTCCCTGACCCTTCTGTGTTTCTCTCTTTATTTCCTTCTAATGCATTTCTTAAAATAATGGTTAAAGATAGTGTGTCTTCATCGTACACTACATGGCCAAAAGTGTGTGCGCTTATGCAGGGATCATGCAGTGTATCATCAGATCTCTTCTCTTTCAGAGCTGATGATCACTATGGGTTTCCCTAAAGATGAGATCACAGAGGCATTATTAGGGCAGAAGTATGATGAGGTCATGGCTACGTATCTTCTGCTGGGCAGGAAACCTCCAGAGGCAAGTCATACATGTTAATTAACTAATTAACCAAAACATCAGTCATAGTTACTGATTACTCACATCCACTTCAGTGTATTGTGTGCAGTTCTATTTTCTGTTATAGTTTGAATTAATTTTTACTTTCATATTTAAAATTGTAGTAATTCTTTTTTGTTTTTAATCAGTTAATAACTTTTTTTTTTTCCCGTTTCATTTGTTTTGTTTTATTTGATTACATCAAGTTAAAGTACATAAAGATAAATTTGTCCCTTGTAGCTAGCTGAAATGAAAAAGTTGTAGTCTACTATAATAACCTTGATCTTGTTTTAGTTTGAAGGAGGCGATTCGCTGTCCACCACAAACCTGTGTCAAAGGTCACGACCCAGCAGCGACCTGAACAACAGCTCTACACAGTCACCCGCACACTCCAAAGTCCAGCGCAGTATCTCGGCCACGCAGAAACAGCGACGATTCAGCGACCATGGTACAAAACAGCACCACGCAAAACATTTCAGTTCATTCTAAATAATATATTTATGTAGCGATTAATCGTTGCCCAGCACTAATTCAAAAAATAAATTTTATTAATTTTTATTATGGATTTTCTAAGTTTCAGGGAGTCTAGGTTTGGTGTAAAACTTGGGTGAGCTATTCCTTTTAAATAAAACCCAGCCTCAAAACGAGTTCCCATATATTTTAAAAACAAGTTAGATAGATCTTTTATCATTAAATTTATCTAATGTATTTGACTCTGAGATGATGTTTTCATTTTGAAAGTAACATGAGTCTGATTGTGTGCAGTTGCTCCGTCCATACCTCCGGCCGTCTCCTACACCAAACGCTCTCAGGCCAACAGCGTGGAGGGAGAGAAGAAGGAGGAGTGGGACGCGTCCCGTAAGCTGCCCTCCTCCAGCTCTAAAGGAGACATGGCCACCTCTCCTCTGGTGGCCCAGGAACGCAAGAAGACCTCCACAGCTTCAGGGGTGAGAGGTCACACCAGCCGTTACATCACGTGCCACAGATGCAGGATACAAATACATATAACTAAAGGACATTGCACACTAAGTTCAAAATTTTCTTCCGAATTTTTCGCACGTTGAAAAATAAATATGACCTCATGTTGTGTCAATCACGTTTGCACACTGCCTCCGAAACCTTATATATATTATATATTACCATATATATTATTATACATTACTGACACTCTATCCTCCAATCTGATACTGTTAAGTGCTTTGACACAATCTGTATTGTTAAAAGCACTATATAAATAAAGCTGACTTGACCGCCATGATGTTATGCCAAACACATTTAGTTTTACATGATACTGGAACACGAGTGAAGTAGCCTACAAAACCAGGTTTACATAAATGATCATATTTGGGCATTCAAATACATTGTGAATATGGAAACATTTGATTTTGTGTCAAATGAGACCCAACATTGGTTTCAGTTGGGTTTTAGCCTAAATTAGTTTTTAATTCCTATTCTTTTCTAAATACTGTTAAATTGAAAGGATTTGTTGTGGAGTGAGGGGAACTAAAATAGCCTAGCTATGTTTACAGTGTTTATTATAATGTTTGTAAACATTTCACGTCGGCGTTATGCCTATTTCTGAATGAAATAATAAAATGTGAGTAATACGCGACTTATGTTTTTTCTCTAAAAAAAACCCAATTTTATTTTATACACGTAGCGTATTTTAACCATGGAGCAAACCTTTTAAAATTGTAATAAATTACTGAATAAAATAAATGACTTTTTAAACCGGTTAACTGATTGTATTAATCGGTCAAAATTCTTGCGGCCGGTTAACGGTTAAAATGGGCATCCCTACATCGAACAAGGTTTCTGTGCATGATGAATTTTTAGGATATGAATACAAAAAACACATATGAAAATGTTGAACTCCATGTGCAAGGACCTTAACAGCAGATCACACACTCTGTCTGTAATCGTGTGTGTTGATGTGAACAGAACAGCGCTGCTGGTGGAATGACGAGGAGAAATACGTACGTTTGTGAGCGATCCAGTACAGACCGGTGCTCAGCCATACCCAACGGCAAAGACAGCAGGTGAGCAGACTCAGACATATTAACCTGATATTGACCTCTTCACATAAAGATTAGCGCGACAAAAACACATGATCCAAGATCTGATCTCTTATTGGTCCGTGTTCATTCCAGAGCAGATGTGGAAACCATTACCTAACAAACAAGTACAAACGAAAAGAAGGGCATTTCACACACTGCTCTCTCTTTACATAAATTTTAAATGCCTAAGAATTAAATGACATCTGAACACATTTATAATGGTTTTTTTTTAATATGTGTTATTCAGTTATTCTACATGTTTAAATGTGATATAAAAATAATTACATTTGAAATAAGTATGAAAGTTACTGATGGATCATGCTCATTTTTCTGATTTGTCTGTTTCTGGTTGTCTTTCTGTCTCAGTTTGACGGAGATGTCCACCTCTGCGACTGGATCTTCCTCCGTGTCTCCAGGAGCGTCCTCCGCGCTGGCGTCCACTCGACCGCGGCATGTGAAGTCCATGTCTGCCTCAGGCCACCCCACCAAGTCTCCGCTGCCGCCCATCGAGGACAACGCTGAATTCAAGGGGTGAAGACATGCACTCTTTCGTATTTCAGAGACAGTGGTATTTTAGCATTGTTCAAATACTATTATAGGGTTGTTTTGTCTCATTATTTCCCTCAATACTTACAAGACACATGTACATATCATGTCTGTAACAACACTTACAATGTACAAAAAAGAAAACGAAACAAACAACCAAACAAACAGTAGGGACTAGCGTATGCTAGCACAAAGCAACATCAGGTTAATACTGTATGCACTTTGGAAGTTAGATTTAATAATCCATTGCTAACAATAACAACCACAGCATTAAGGGGACTATTATAGGCTTTGTTAATATTTTAAATTAGTTTTTTTATATTTTCTGTTTTAGTTTTGTGTTTGTCAATATTTTTATTTGTCTTTCTAGTTTTTTCATTAATTTTAATCATTTCTATAATAAATTGAATAAGATTATATTTTGATTTTAGTTACCAAGTAAAACTAAATGAAAATGAGAAACATTGCCTTGGCAAGTAGCTTTTCTTTTCTTTTTTCAAGTATAAAAAAAAAATGTTTTATATATTTTATTTTATTTCATGTTTATTTTATTTTTTGTTTGTTCGCTTATTCCTTTAAATTATTTTTAAGGAATTTAATTATTTTGGTTCTGATTCTATTGTACATAAGTCTTGTTCCTTAATGAATACATGTCATATAAATTATTTTAATCCTATATATATATATATATATATATATATATATATATATATATATATATATATATATATATATATATATATATATATATATATATATATATATATATATATATATATATATATATATATATATAATGACTAATCCTATGTATGTATATGAGTGTGTGTGCGCATGTTTATGTGGTTTGAGGACACAAATTTGTATAATGACATGGGTAATATATGAGACAAAACTACAGAATGTCACATTTTATTATTAGCCGTTTCAACACATACATGTTTTACCAAATAAAAGAACAACACTTTTAGAGTTCATATCACTCATTGATGTGAGCATAAGTATTGGGACAGTTGAACATAAGGCAGATATAAAAGATTAAAAGCTATTATTTAGTTGCAGATCCCTTGCACACAATCACAGCAGTGAGTCTGTGACCCATAGACATCACCAGACTCTTGCTCTCATCCTTTGAAATACTTTTCCCAGCCTTTAATGCAGCCAATCCCAATTGTTGCTTGTTTTGGGGAGTTTCTGCCTTTACTCTCCTCTTCAGCTGGTGAAATTCATGTTCAATCAGATTTAAATCTGGAGATTGACTTGGGCAATCTAAGACTTTCCATTTCTTTGCTCTTATAAATTCCTTGACTGAACTGGCAGGGTGTTTTGGGTCATTGTCCTGATGCAATATGAAGCACTTCCCAATGAATCTGGTGGCATTTTCTTGAATATTGGTAGGCAAGATGGTTTTGCACCCTTCCTAATTCATTCTGCTACTGTCATCATACATTAAGTCATCAGTAAAGTTGAGAGGACCTGTTCCAGAGACAGCCATGCATGCCCATGCCATGACACCACCTCCACCATGCTTTACAGATGAGGCTGTATGCTTGGGATCATTGCAGTTCCCTTTTTTCTCCACATTTTTGCTTTCCCATCACTTAGATAAAGGCTCATCTTTGTCTCATCGGTCCATAAACACAGTTACAAACTCTTCTGGCTCATCTTTGTGCTTTATAACAAACTCTAATCTTGCCTTTCTATTTTTGGTGCTGGTGAGGTTTGCATCTTGCTGTGTAGCATCTGTAATTCTGTGTCAAAGTGTCCTGAGGACAGTAGATTGTCAGAGCATCACCCCAGCTTTCTGGAAGTTGTTGCTGATTTTACAGACACGTCTTTTAGGGTTCATTTTCACAGCTTTTATGATTTGTCTGTCATCAACTACTGTTGTTTTCTCAGCCGATCAGGTAGTTGTTGGTTGCTGGTGTCGCTGGTGGTTTCCAAACTCTTGATTTCTCCATGCCCTTTGTTTTTGCTAGAGCTCTAACTGACTTCCTCTTTCTCTCAAAGTCAGCTCCCTCATCTTCATCCTGGTTTGTGTGTATCATCATCGAATGCAAGATTCAGAATACAGAAGTAATGGATATAACTGATACGACACATTCCCTGCTTTTAATATCTGAAGAATGAATGCAACAGGACACAGCTGATCACTTAGAAAGACCTGAGAGGCAACTGCTCCAATACTTATGCTCACATCAGATAGAGGGAGGAACTCTAAAAGTGCTGAACTTCTTAGCTGCTAAAACATCTAATGAAACGGCTAATAATAAAATGTGACATTCTGTAGTTTTGTCTCATATTCATCTTTTAATCATATTTGTAAATGTCTTGACTCCACAGCCAACAGAGCAATTTTGTCTTTACTCTTCCAATACTTATTATAATCTCTGTTTATCTGTCTGCAGCTCTAGCTCCAGGGCTCCATCCACGTCTCCGTCAGCTCACAGCATCAGCAGTATGACTCCGGATCGGACACGTTTTCCTCGAGGCACCTCCAGCCGTAGCACCTTCCACGGGGCGCAGCTCAGAGACCGCCGCAGCGCCACATACAACGGCCCTCCTGCGTCGCCCACGCTGTCCCACGACACAGGTGCTCTCGCCCAGGCCCGCAGGGGAACCTCGTCCGGATTCATCAGCAAGCTCACCTCCAAGTTTGGGCGGAGGTCAGTCTCTAGATCCGTCTCTGCACTGCTGCCCACATGTATCCTGAATGTGCATTAGCTTTAGTCTCCTGAGGTTTGTATGGAAGTCAGGTCAGGATTCAGCAGAATGGCCTGCAGTACTGTAAACGGTCAAAGCTTGGAAAAACTCAAACACAGGTTAATTAAAAGTGTCTCATTCTAACCAAGACTGCATTTATTTGATCAAAAATAGAGTAAAAAGACAAATACTGTAAAATATTCCTATTATAGTTATCTATATTATTTTTAATAATGGTTCTTGTTGTTGTTATCAATGTTGAAAACTGTTTTGCTGCTTTTGTAGAAACTGTGATGCATTTTTATTTTTTTTCAGAATGATTTGATGAATAGAAAGATTCAAAAGAAGAGCATAGACAGTCAAACCAAAACTTATTCAGACACCTTCAACATTTCTCACATTACATCAGTTTATTCGCTATAGTTTAGAAAATGGTAATAAAATATGACAAGAACTCAAGAGATAAACTGCGTCAGAACAAATGAATCTTGATAATGTCAGATAACTTTGATAGAAAGGTAACTCTGTTGAATAGCTGTAAGAACACATCACCAAACAATGCTTCATTTTGTTCAATCTGACGTGTAAAAGGTCGCATTAGCAATTAAAAAAAACACACTTGAGCAAAACGTGGTCATGTCAAAGTGTCTGAGTAATTTTGGTCCCGAATTTGTATCAGTTTTACTGGTGGTCCACAGTATGAAGAATTTGTGGGTGTAATATGTCACAGTTTACTTTATTTTGCTATCCTCACTTACATAAATGAACCATAGTGTCCTGCACCCACTAGTAAAAAACAATTATCAAAAATTATATCTGGTGTCTGAATAATTTTTAGTTTTGTAATATTTTGAATGTCTTTTATTGTCAATTTTGAGCAGTTTAATGTGTCTTTGCTGGATAAAAGTAATAATCTCTTATTAATTTCTCTTTTAAAAATCTTACCCAAAACTTTTGAATGGTAGTGTATCGCAGTTTCAGCAAAAATCACGAATAAAATAAAACTTTTTAACATTAAAAACAGAAACACTTTTTATTTGATTATCACTGTATTTTTGATCAAATAAGTGTGGCTTTGATGCGCAAGAGACTCATTTCAAACATCTTACTGCCCCCAAAACTTTGTTGTGTATCAGTTTACAAGTTATACGTTTCATGTATTGTTTTATAGTGTTTTTTAGAATTCAAATTCAAATTTCTCATTTAAGTTAGAAGTATTTTAATACTTTAAATTGCATCACCTTGAGGCACCCTTGGAAGTTTGCTGAAGGCCGCTAGTGGACCCCAGCCCCCTGATTGATTTAGCACTGTTTACAAACCATTAGCACAGGAATCTCTCTTTAACAGCTGAAGCGGTGTGTGTGTGTGTGTGTGTGTGTGTGTGTGTGGAAGCGAGAGAGCCTCTCACACACACGCACACGCTCAGTGCTGAGCCTGCATTGACTCTGGAAGGACACTGTGTAAAGTGTGCTGATCAGGCAGCTGGCTGCATCTGAAATCAGATGCCATGTGTTAACATCACTCTCAGACCTGCCCCCTACTGTCTGTTTGCAGTTGCATTTGGTGACGCCAATGCAGGAATTACACATTTTAAAGCAATGGTTCACAAAAAATGAAAATTTGCTGAAAATGTCTTCACCCTCTGGCCATCCAAGATGTAGATGAGTTTGTTTCTTCATTAGATTTGGAGAAATGTAGCATTACATGCTCCACAGTGAATGGGTGCCGTCAGAGTCCAAACAGCTGATAAAAACATCACAGTAATCCACACCACTCCAGTCCATCAGTTGACGTCTATTACAAACACATGCAATTACAATTTTAGTGCAATCAACAAATATGTGGGTGGATTTTGATGAGAGACAACAGGAGATGGACTTTTTCACTGGAAGAAGCGTTATTATGGATTATGGACTTTTGGTCAGAAGCGACAATTTAAAGTTAAAATATCTTTAATGACTGATTTCTTTTCGTACGAACACACCTTTTGTCTTCACGAGATGTTAACTGATGGACTGGAGTGGTGTGGATTATTGTGATGTTTTTCTCAGCTGTTTGGACTCTCATTCTGACGGCACCCATTCACTGCAGAGCATCTTTTGCTGAGACACTGATGTAATGCTACATTTCTCCAAATCTGAGGAAGAAACAAACTCATGGCCTGATCTGGGATGTCCTGATTGTGAGTAAATTTCAGTAAATTTATGTTTTTAGGTGAACTGTCAAGTTTTTAATAAATCCATAGTGTATTTATAGATAAATAAATCTCCCATAATACATGTATGGCCATTTTCACTTTCGTTCATGTGTTCTTCAGATTTCATGGCTGAACTAAAGGTCTGGTGTCCTGGCTTTGAACATGCTGTGTTTGTTTGTTTGTGTTGTAGAACTCTGTCTTTCAGAGCGGCCAGGTAGGGGATGATAGTTTGACATATTTCCCGTACATATGGAAACGTGTCCTCACACACCCTTCTCCTCAGAAATAGACTCCTGTCGCCCCGTGTGTTTCTTACTAATGATCTGTGCATCCGTCACCTCTGTCAATGTTTGCACGGCCTGCAGACTGACTTCCTCCTGATGATGATGACACTTCCCCCACCTGTGTGTCCTCAGACTTTACCTGTGGAGACTGCTCGTGATTAGCTGTAGTCTGGTTCAATCTGGTCTGTAGTGGTCCTGTATCCGTTCCCCTTCCTCCATTAGGAATGAATCTCTGTGGTCAGAAGAAGCCACTGTCCTCCACCAATCAAAATCACATTTTAAGGCAGTTTTTGATTATGCAGCCAGAATGATGAAATAAAGGAATAAGAGGCCGTTCCTTACAGTGATTTTACTATGGTTAAGAGATGTTCACAGGTGCACATGAAGCAGTCCCCAGAACTGTGGTAAAATCACTGTAACAGTGAATGGTTTTTAAAAAAATGCAATATGATGAAACCATCAACAGCAGTAATGTATTGGTGTGTTCACATCAAGGACAATAACTGTAAAGGTAAAGTTGTAATAATTGTCAGAGAATAATGATGTCTACACTACATCTATAATGATAACCACAGAGAAACAATGTCATTAGAATCATTTTCAGGGAGTTTTTATGCATTTTTTTCCCCCCACAAACCAGTTCAGCGCAAACCTCGTCTTCAGCTGATTCTAAAGTTTATTGGCAGTGTTATTCACAGTGCGGATTGCCAACAAAACACTGAAACAAATACTAACCCCTAACCTTAAAGGGATAGTTCACCCCAAAATGAAAATTCTGTCATTAATTACTCTTCATGTCGTTCCAAAACCGTAATACCTTCGTTCATCTTCAGAACACAAATTAAGGTATTTTTGATGAAATCTGAGAGCTCTCTGACCCTCCATAGACAGCAATGCAACTGTAATGTTCCCAGGTCCAGAACATAGCAAGAACATTGGTAAAACAGTCCATGTAACATCAGTGGCTCAACTTCAATTTTACGAAGCTACGAGAATACTTTTTGTGCGCAAAGAAAACAAAAATAACAATTTATTCAACAATTTTTCTCCCCAAGTTAGTCAAAAATCTAAAATATCTTAATTTGTGTTCCAAAGATGAATGAGGTCTTGCGGGTCTGGAACGACATGAGGATGAGTAATTAATGACAGAATTTTCAATTTTGGGTGAACTAACCCTTTAAAGGTAGGGTAGGCGATTTTGGAGAGGTCAGCATTGAAAACATAAGATCCCACCCTCCCTGCATAATCACTCTCCAAAGCCACGCCTCCTAAAAACACATGACTACGCACAAGCATATCAGAGGCTAACCAGCGAGATTGAATGCAATGCTGTCAGATTACCTCGGGTCTCATTCACCGGTGACAACATTACAGTACAGAGTGCTTAATATTACAATAACGCCGTCCATTCTCGCTTGGTCTGCAATAGCACAATGAATGTGCTGTTGACGTATCATGTCTGTGCAAACAGGGTTGCAAATACACACGATGATGCATACATACATTGGCCGGTAGGACAGTCTATAGTAGTATTTTTTGGTCCTATGCCTTCCAAAGATGATATAAATATATTTAGACCACTTAACTTCTTGATTGCTATTGGGATGTGAAGAGACTTTTGAACCAAATCACTCACTCTACCTTTCACCTAAACCTCAGTGTAGAATTGGTAGGACATCCTGGTAGATAGCATTACTGTTTGCCGAGATCAGAATTCGAAGGCTGCATCCCTGAAGGACACAGACTTTGAAGGCTGTGAAGGTCGGACCGACCGTTAATATATGGGCTGATCTAGGATTGATTTTGTTAACGGTGACAGCTGCAGTTGATGAGTGGCAGTAATGTTTATACTGGACTTTTTTTGAAGGTGATATTCAACAGTCCTAAAACTAAACGGGGTTCACAACCTGTCTAAATATGTTCACCTTGGTCCATTTCTGTGCAAAATAATGGGTTTAAACCGTCTATAAAATCACATCTCGGTAGGAGTTCAACATAAAACAGCTTTAAAGGTTGTTTTATCTTACATATGTGGATTTGTATCGTTAGACGGCATTCGTCGCACCACTGTGACGCAATCTTTCCTCTAAAGGTGCACTCTCTGAATTGGGACTAAGCTATTGAGTTGGCCAGTGAAATCGGCTGTGGGTGGGTTTTGCACTGAACTGGTTTGGGGAAAAATTTCACTTTTTTTTTCAAGCGGCCAATTGATTAAACTTAAACATCCCATCAAAGTCCACCAGACTTAAAGGCACTCAAGCATTTAAAACGGCAAAAACATAACTGTGTCGCACTTATAATATACAGCACGTTATCATTTGTGAACGCTAATACGGTTATCGTTATAGTTAACCATTCTTGGTGTGAATAGGACTAAACCATAGGCAGTTTACGATTGCCTAGAAACTGTTGTCTTGTTCCTGTTAGAAATGCAGACTTGTACTAATCTATAGAGCTTAGCTGTCCACTGTTTTCTCAATATGACCTCTGATATTTCCCAAGGGTGCCCAGTGAAGGAGAGGCCCGCGGTCGGGCGTACAGTTTGAGGTGAGGTTTTTATAGATCCTCTGTCTTATGTGACATTGTTGCTTGTGGGGTATTTGTTGTTGCCCCTTCAGATCAGTCGACAAGAGTCTGTGTTCATTTAAATGGTTCAGATAACCAATGTACAGTATTTGTGTGAGATTTCTGATCGTTTGGTGTAATTTGCATGTTTTCTAATCATTGAGAGTCGTCTTCTGTCTCTCTAACACAGATTTCAACCCTCTAACGTCTAAACAAGCTTCGCAGTCCGTTTAAAATAGGATGCACTGATACTGAAATATCTTGACTCAAATAAGCAAAAACAGACATCCAACATCATCCCGCAGATGTCTAATAGCAACACACTTTACTATATACAATATATATATTGTGAGTCTAATGTAGTGTTTTGTTTTAGATTTATTGGCCGCAATTTTTTATTTTTTTTTATGCACCTTATTGGTTTTGTAAGGTTGCTCCAAAAAAGGCCCATTTACACCCAAATCACTAAATATTCAGATGCCTATAACAATATATTTGCATCCACACAATGGACGGTAATATTCAGTTTATTTTAAGCGCACAGTGCAGTTATGCTGTCTGGTGATTTTAAATGCTGAACCTCTCTCATTCAAGTAGATTCTAATTGACTTTGTTTTTTACAAAAAAAAATCACTCTTGAAAGCGTTTCGACAATATTGCTCCTTTGTGTCGTTATCAGTATATATTTGTGAGGAGGACTTTGCTATTAATAGAAAATGTAATTCTTTTTAACTTTATAGGTATAATTGTCGTGTTTTGTGTGAGCGGCCCTTAAAAGTCTGTTCACACTAACAGTGATCATAACGATAACTATAGCGCATACACCAACATGCAATTAAATTTATTTTAAGTGCGCAATCAGAGGCGGACAGTAGTGAAGTGTCTGTTATCTAAACGAAAACACCAATAAAGAACACTTACATTACAACATTCTAAAGCATAATATGAAACGTAGTGCAGTAAAAAGTACAATATTAAGTAATACTTGAATAAAAGAAAGTACTAGACTTCTAATGTAATCAAGTAAAAGTAAAAGAAAGTACTGCATTTTTACTGTTCTCAAGTATTAAAGAAAAAACAACAACTTTTGTTTATGAAATGTAGTGCAGTAAAAGTTTTCCAAACAAAAACACTGATAAAGTACAGTTACTTTTTAAATTTACTTGAGAAAAGTAAAAATACTTGACTACTGTCCACCTCTCGCGCACTGCAGTTTTGTCGTCTGCCAACTTTAAAGGATGAATTCTGATTGGCTGTCAAGGTTTTCTTCGGTTCATCAGCTAGAAAAATTGTTCTGAAAGCAATTTCAACGATATTGTTCTATTTAGTCGTTATCATTATAGCTGTAGTGTGGACATCGCTATTCTCACAGAATTAGAGCGATTATTAAAACATTGTAGTAATTATTATATTTGATGTGAATCGCCCTTAAAGATCTTTTCACGCTGATAATATTAATCACAATACTAACTAAATTAGCGTACAAGCCAATGTTTGATCAAATTGTTTATTACGTGAACACTTAAAGATATTCAGCGCTTACTGTGCCAAAACTTCAAAGATAATTGGCTGTCATTTGTTTTAATTGCTCATCAGTTGGAAAAATTGCTCTGAAAGTGATTTCAACAGTATCGTTCATCTGTGTCGCTGCCACTATACGGTGGATATAGGATATAGTGTCGATTTCACTTCACATTAAACGATTATTAAAAATGTATGGTTATCGTCCTTGGTGTGAACAGCCGTTAAAGACCTGTTCGCAACTGTAATGATAACTATAACAATACTAGAGTGTCTGTAAGTGTCTTTACACTAATTCCGCCCACCAATGTGTGATTGGAGTAGTCAACATTACGAAAGACAATTATCAGACCGCTCCAGTGGCGTAGCTGCTATTGCGTGTGCCGTGGTCTTTTTGACGTGATCGACCAGAGTTCAAGTCCACCTTCTGCCAAACTGTTGTTTTTTTTTTGTTTTTTGTTTTTCTCTTTTTTTCAAATCTCATATCACTTCGGAAAGGCATTTATTTTAAATAAAAAATAACTAAATAATCGAAAAGTTGAAAATTATGTATCGGTTAGGGTAGGTGTAGGTCTAGATTTAATGTCCCGATAAGGTGGCATCCATTTAATAATTTGAATTAAAATTATAATTTACAATCAATATGTTATTATTTCCTACTGTTTTATAATGTACTACAATACTGAGGTGCAGATGATTGCCACTATTTGTAATAAGTAGTATAAATAGCAGAAAATCCTGCTATTTTAACAGTGTAAATGGCATCTATCGCTGCAAATAGCCGCCGCAAATAACAATAACTTTATTAGTGCGTAAATCAATGCTCTCTAATGTGGTGTTCATTATAAGTGCCCATTGCAGTTGTAAATGTTCTTTTAAGTTGTGTGGAAAATAATCTCTCTAAAGGTGATTCCAGTGATTGCTCCTCTGTCGTTATCAGTATAGCTGTAGTACTATTCTCATATAATTAGGGTGATTATTAACTTTACCTCTGTTGCTTTTGTCCTTAGTGGAAACAGCCTTAACTCAGACTCCTATTTCTAATCTGTGATGAGCATCAATCTGACATTCTGAACGCTTCTGTGTTTGTCGTCAGGAGCGGATCTGGAGAACCCAAGGAGGAAGGCCGTGACTCGAAGCCCAGATCGCTGCGTTTCACCTGGAGCATGAAGACCACCTCGTCCATGGAGCCGGGAGACATGATGAGAGAAATCCGCAAGGTGCTGGACGCCAACAACTGCGACTACGAGCAGCGCGAGCGCTTCTTGCTCTTCTGCGTGCACGGCGACGCGCGGCAGGACAGTCTCGTCCAATGGGAGATGGAGGTGTGCAAACTGCCCCGCCTGTCTCTCAACGGCGTGCGCTTCAAACGCATATCGGGGACGTCCATCGCCTTCAAGAACATCGCTTCCAAAATTGCCAATGAGCTCAAGCTGTAAGCAAAGGGTTGGGAAAAAATACACAACTATAGGGAACACTAAAAAAGGAATCTCACCAGGAAGTTTGAGCACCATTTTGAGTTACTGCTTCTGTAAGCTACTGCTGTAATGTGTAGTGGAGAAAAAATATGAATGCGAAAAGAGAAAAAACGCCCTAGCCTGATCTTCATGACCTCTTGCATATACACCTGGTTAAATCCACCATCTTGCAATAATATCGAAACCCTTTCAGGGTCGGCAGGACAGAGATCTGTCGCGCGAATGATCGTAACAGACTTAAAACCGACTTTTCCACATGTACAGTTCAAATCTAGAATGTTTTTGTTGTATTGAATTGATGATAGAGTTGTATAATACAAGACTTTCAGCCTACTTATGTTGTATAGTCACTATTGAGCTCTGTACAGAAATATTATGTTCAATGTGTCATACTTGTTTAGTTGCTTTCTTTCTTCATTGGTTTTTTTAGATTTTGAGACCACTCCGTTTTAACTGTTTTATAACTTATCAACATTTGTTTTTAAAGGGACAGTTGATCCAACAATGGACGTTCTGTCATTTTCATGTGGTCTCAAGCCTGTATGATGTTATTTTTCATGGAATTAGTCGTAAAAAGCTGCACAATTCTTCAAAATGTTCTAAGCGCCAAAAATGATAAAACACCATAATAATAATCCACACAATTGCAACTTCTGTGCAATAGCCATACGTTACACTTTGTGTAACAATTCAAAATCTAAGTTGTTAATCACTGAAAATCTGCATTTAAAAAAATAAACAACAGCATACATGAGGGCAAGTAAATAATGACAGAAGTTTAATTTTGGATGAATTATCCTTTTAATTCAGAGTGAGGATTAGAATGTGATCATAACATCAGAATTAACGAGTGTTTTGTAGAGCAGGCAGTGTGTTTCCCAGATGCAGGTTTGGATGTACAAATCAGCTAGACATTAGTAAACGAACATCAACATTATCATTCCATACAGAACATACACTGATACTGAGATCATGGCGCTGTAGTGCAGAAATCCTGCGGTGTGTTTGGCGCAGGAGTGGCCAGTTCAGCAACACTGAGCCGAGTGTTTTCCTTCGAAATCGAGAGACGAGAAAAGCTTCAACTGTAAAGGCCCTTGCACACAGAGTCCGAAATTTTCGAATGCGTTTTTTTTTCCCGTATTCGTCATCCTATCGAAAATGCTTGTTGTGGATGCGAAAACGCAGAAAATCGAACCTGATTCCAATTTTATGACGGACGAAAGTTTCGATGGCAGCGTGTAAACGTGATTGACACAAGGTCGTATTTATTTTTTTACGTGCAAAAAATTCGGACAATTTCGGACTCGGTGTGCAATGACCTTAACATTTATTTATTAAGCCATTTTATGCCTTCCTGTTTTATTAACTTTCCAGAGAATGCATGACTTTTTTTTTTTTTTTTTTTTTTAAACCGTTAATTGTTTTGTAATAAGTGGTGATGATGAAGAGATGGGTTACGGCCACTCGTACTGGTACTTTCTACTAGTTTTGTACTGAAGTATCGAAGGTTAAATGTGCAATGCTGTCTATGTTGTATTACTGTTATGCTGACTAAAGAGGTTGTGACTGCACACTTTTAAGGGAAGATGAGGTCAAGTTTGCGTAGTTTGAGAAAAAGGATTCGTGACTAAAAATCTTAAAGGGTAAAGCTGTGATTAAGGTTCAGAGAGGCATTGAATGTTCGAATGTCAACTGTGATGCTCCATTTTGTGACGGTACATTTCCAGTTTTTATTTTAGGTTTTTTTTTTTTTTTAAGGCTGTTTGGATGAAACCGTTTGGATGTGAAGCAAGCTGAAGGCTGAGGATCTCCGAAAAATGCAATTAAACTCTTCAACACATTTCATCCTTCCACACACTCTTCCCATTTATTCTCTGGACATAGTACTGTACATTTCTGCGGAAAAATCCCTTGGGCCACTGTGGTTCAGTCCCACTGGAGCACATTAAAGCTTACTTGAAATGAGTCTTTGAACTAAAATGTCTTGTCCTTTTTTGAAGTATACCGCATACCTCATTGTAATCTATACATCATGTATTTTTCTTGTTCTTGATAACCAACTGAAAAACGAACATTGTGGTCTTGTTTTGCAGATGATCATATATACAGGTAGTAAATATATACTGTGAAATGAGTCTGTAAACGCAAATGCAGCTAAAATATGTAGTTTTCATGTCAATGCATTGCTTAGGTCGTATTTCAGACCCAGGAAAAAAAAAGAAAGATAAGTTGCGTCTTAAAGAAAATTAAGCCTATTTTAAGACTATTACAACTCTGTATTGTGACATTTTCATGAAAATGTGTGTGTAATGGCTTCGTGAGAAGACTGTAATGGGCGTAAAATAGGTGTTAACTATGTCTTTATGTAGAATAGGGTGAAATACAATCTAGACATTTCTTCATGAGAATTCAATAAACAACTAGCATCAACATTTTATAAACATCAAGAAAACTTGCAGTCCCTTTTTCATCATAGTTTTGATCAACAGAAGACTTTTCTCCAGTGCAGGGGTGCCAACCCTGTTCCTGGCGATCGACTGTCCTGCAAAGTTTAGCTCCAGTGTTTGATTAGAGTTGGAGCTAAATTTTGCAGGACAGTCGATCGCCAGGAACAGGGTTGGGCACAGGGTTTCTCAAACCTGTCCTGGGGACCCCCAGCCGCCACATATTTTGTATGCCTCTCTCATAGGCCACACCCAGTTCAAGTCTTGCCGACTCTACTGATGAGCTGATGAGTTGAATCAGGTGTGTTAAATGAGGGAGACATACAAAATATGCTGTGGCTGGGGGTCCCCAGGACAGGTTTGAGAACCACTGCTCTAGAGCGACGTTATTTCAGTTCTCAATAAAAACAAAAAGCCTCCTGATGGCCGCTTCACTTCTGAGCAGGTACCAGGTCATCTATGCCACCGTTGTTTTCCAGTCTTTTCTCCATTCGGATGAGAAGTTTGACCCCATCCACTACTAGCTGGGTCAGCTCCACTTCATTAAAACCAATGGTCTGCAGGTTGCTGATTTTGTAGATGCCAGGACAGCCTGCACATTAACTGCAAATAATGCGGCATTGAGTTTGTTCAGAGTAGCAACTAAATGAAGTTAGTTTCCTTTGATGAACAAAAGGAAATAGAGAAAATATAGCAGTGGCAGCTACAATATAATTTATGCGTGACCAATTAAAATGTTCTTTGTGTCATCTTTTTCAGGATTTAATTTAGCAATCTTGGTGTGAAGATCATCTGAGCAGAATTTAGTTAATGTTGTGTTAAATTTGAAGTAGGAATAGCAAAAAATTATAAGTTTTAATGAAACGTTATTAGATATGTCAAAATTTGGACTTGGCACTAGAAAATATTAGAGACACCCTAAAACGCCTCACTGGCATTCAGAAATAATTTCCTGTGGCCTAATGGGAAGTCATTTTTACCTATTGGTTTTTGAATCCCTTCTAATCTATATATTAGAAGGTGAAAAATGTATGTATATTTGGATGCAGCCTAATTACATTTTTTATGTTAAACTGTGGCTGATATCCTGCATGATTTTACACTACAGATCCTCTGAGTTTTGCCATACCAGTTGCTTCCATCTGAAGTCGTAGTCTGTCCAGGATGTCATCCAGGCGTTTGTTCTCGGCGAGATGCAGCAGTTTCACTGTGACACTTGCCTTCAGGCCTGTGCCAACCTCTGCAGGTGAGCTGACCACCCAGCCCAAGTGAGGCTTCCAGATAAATGGATGTCTCAGTTTCTTATATAGTGTCTCCATCTTTAAAAACATTTTAGATTGTTAGTGTGTGCTGAATAGACCATATATAGTATATATTTATGGCATGCCTCAGGGTTCAATAATAAGACCTTTTTTCTTCTCGCTGAAAACATATCAATATTATATTGTATGAGGTAGTCAGTCAAAATAACCTTCAGCACATTGATGCAGATCGTTTTAAATGCCTCTTGTAAGCAGGCATCACTTCTGTAAGACACCAGTTTCAGATGGTCTTCCATGTTCACCCAAATAGCCAGGGTCCCGTCCTCACTTAACCTAATTGCAAGGCAAAAACATACTGTAACTGGCTCTGATGCAAGCATATACAGCCATAAATTATGAACTCTAACCAACCACAGGGCCCTTGCATCGGGCCAGTCACGAGCCACACCAATCTTTATCAAAGACAATGTTGGAGAGTCCATCACAACCCTGCGGTCTTCACTCTCGTGGCTGAGTTCATCTATGGAGAAACGCTTTCCAGACAGATCCTCACCCAGCTGCTCTAAAACTATGAAACAAGTTATATTAGCAGCATAAAATATATCCATCTTAGACTGAACTGCAGTACCTGTTTTGGCCAGTGTGAGGAGCTGTCTGCGCTCTCCTCTGCTGCAGTGTGGGGAAGCAGAAATCTTCAATGCTGAATCTGATAGCATATGCTTGATCGAAGTCATCACCACCCTACACACATTTTACACATCTATACCACAGATTTTGCACTATTCTACAGATCCCTTGACTATATTACAATCACAAACTTTACACTGAGAGGAAAATGAGAGACTAAATGAAGTTATATCAGGTTTTTCCAAAAGATAAAATGTAACACTCAGAAATGGAGCTATAAAACTGATGATCTTAAACTCACGTTTGGTTGCATATTTTAGTGTGGTTTAAAATCATCTGAAAATCTTGAGATGTGAAATTGAGTCTAACATGTCCATTTGGTCTCCATTTAATCTCATTTTTTAGATGAGGTGTTGTCATTAGATATTTTTTTCTTACCTTCAGGTTGTCATAATTGAAGTCGCTCTCTTGAACAGTGTCAGTGCTGACCTTGTAGCCATGGTAAGACTCGATAATACGGTCAAAGAAGTCACAGAACAGGATATATGACTGAGCATCCCCTGCTAAACACCACTGCTTTTGGTCTTGGGGACTGACCTGTCAGACTAGAACTAAAATATAACATCATGGACAGGGTTTACGAACACAAATATGATTCATATTTGTTTATGGTTCACATCTCATTCCTTAGAAAGGTGTGGCTCTAAACTGAAAGTTCACCCAGCCAAAAGTTAATTCACAACCTTTTCTTTCTCAGACTTGGTATGGTAAAAAATGCATAACTTAAAAACAGGTTGTCAACCTTTCCCTCCCAGGGACCACCAACCCAGATTATTAAATAAAAATACATATAAAAATGTTAATAATACAATTGATTAAATAAAAATATAATTAATAACTTTTTTAAACATAATTAAAATATCAGATGATGGACCCCCAGGGGTCCACAGATACATAGAAACTTTGACCTGATATTCAAATGAGTCTCTTCTGATGTGTGCTTTCTGTGAGTGAGAGTGTGTGTGTGTACTTGTTTTTGCTACATTGTGGGGACCGAGGAAGTCTATGGAAAGTCCCCACAATTCACAGAAACAAACGTGTGTGTGTGTGGTCCTGGTAACCCTACATTATGGGGACAAAATGTCCCCACAAAGATGCCAATATCCGAAATCCTTTTCCCTGTGGGGGACATGTTTTGGTCTCCATGAGGAAACAGGTTTATAAATCATACAAAATGAAGTTTTTTGAAAATCTACAAATACGGAAAGTTTTCTGTAAGGGGTAGGTTTAGGTGTAGGGCGACAGAAAATACAGTTTGTACGGTATAAAAACCATTACGCCTATAATAAATACATAAAACATGGAAACCCAACGTGTGTGTGTGTGTGTGTGTGTGTGGATTAGTCAATTTTGTAACCAAATTCCCCCAGAGGGAAAGTAAAACTTGAAACCTGAATAAATGCAGTCTCTTGGAAAAATTTTTTTTAAATGATACTTGCATATAATATTAATGAAATAAAAGGCCACTTAAGATTGCATTTTTAGCATATGCTAATGTGTAGGCCTGCTTATTTTTCAGAAGGGTTCCCATGAGGAAAATGATTTAATAAACATTAACGATGTCTTCAGATATATTAGCTGTATTCCCCTCTTTGAGGGCAGTGGGTGTACATTCATTCAGAGAAGGGATAGTTTCTCTGCAGTCTGCAGCCGTGCAACTGTAACTGTTCACTGGAGATTATGACTCATTCTATAAATTACTTCATACTGCCAAATACACACACACACACACACATACACTCACTCACACACACTCACTCACACACACACACACACACACAAAATAACTCACCCGGGTCCTCAATTCCGGGGCGTATGATATCATCAAAAATGACCCCGCTTTCAGTTGCCCGGTTGAACTGTCGCGTGTACATGTACAGGCTGGGGATCCAGCCCATCAGGGTGTAGTTTCTGTCCAGGTTTGGGAACTCGTCTTTAGGGGAGCTTGTCTTCAGATTGAACCTGCTCATTGGGTCACGGGGGAGTAAACTCTGGGCAAAAGACAACCGACAGATACCCAGCCTTGATAGCAATTTGACATCAAATATTAGTCAAGACTTGATCAAGATTCTGTAACATCATTTTAAATTCAGTTCGGATGACAGTTTCTTCCAGTGGTAATTGGGTGAAAATAGGAAGTTAATCCCACACTGAAACTAGTTTAATGTACAGTGCCTTGCAAAAGTATTCATACTCCATTTTTTTTTTTCACATTTTATGGACATCGGGTTCGGGTAATAAGTGAGTCGGGTAGATTCGGGTCGGGTACGGATTTTAGGACCCGAGAAGACCTCTAATATGAATGCTCCAGAGCTAAATTTCAACTGTCCCAGATAAGGGTATGAGTACTTATGCAATGGAAGTTTTTAATTTAAGTTTTATATTTTTAATACATTTGCAAAGATTTTACTTTACCATTATAGTGTATGGAGTGTAGATTGATGTGGAAAAGCAGTGACATCAAACGTAAAAATAAATTAAGGGGTATGAATACTTTTGCAAGGCACTGTATATATATATAGGTCAGTATGTTTCATGCTCAATTTACATCAAATCCATATCATGTTTTTGACGTCAGTTTGATTTGCGACCTGTTTTTTCATTTCAATTTTGATGTCAGTAATATAATAATGAATTATCTTTTGAAGACTTATCTTTTCGGTGCAGTCGGAGTTATTTTTGTTAGACTCCATACTGGAAAAACTTTTTAATTATCATCAAATTATAATATAGTAAATATGTGAACCAGTGTTATTTTAGTGTCAGATAAGATACCATGAGATACCATTACAGTTAAAGTTTTAGTAATTTTGTTTTGTCATTTTTTTAAAGTACATCTATGTAGTTTTATTTATTCATGTATTATTTAGGTTTTAGTTATTGTAGTACATTAAGTTAAAATACATTAAGAGAAACAAGTTTTTTAAAATGCTTTTTTATTTTAGTATTTAATGTGAACAGTGCTCCTCTTTTGAACCAAACTACGTCTCAAACTTGCCAAGAATGGTCAAGGATGTATAGCGAGAGGACGTGGTTGTGGCGATCCATCCGAGATCACTGAACAATGCAACTGCCTGGCAGCACTCTTTTTTTTCTTTTTCCGTTCACAAGCAGAGAAGAGTACGGGACTTTCCACTAGCTGGGTGTAAATGGGTTTGGTGTATTTGTGAAGGGGAATACCTCCAGCACAGGCCTGTATTTTGACTCCTTTGGGTGCTCAGTAGGTGCTGAAACAGAAATCAGACATGAGATGTGAAGTCTCACATACCTCTACACTAACGCCACACAAAATTTACATTTTGTGTTAGTGGTTTTAATCTAAATGAGTGGTTAAAGGACCAACAGGTTCTGAAGTTCGGTCCATCTCCGCCACATGCAATGGCATTTCATGCATCCAAAATGTGGCACTTACGCTTAATCATCCACATTTTTTCTCGTTTCCACATCTTGAGCTTTCTTTTGTTTGTTTGTTTTTTTCCTGAAAACGCTTGCACACAGACACACTCCAGCCGACAACAGCTAGACGTAGCTGTGGACGATATCTATGAATAGCCAGAGGGCCTGATCGTCATATGAGCGGCTATTGTCCCATCATTCACCACACAAAGCACGAGCGCCCATGCCGGTGTCATGTTGCCTGTCTGTAATAATGGAGCTATTTATACGCTTGTGTCAGTGCCATACTTCACGTTGAAACACTTGCAGTGTCTGTACATTACTGGGGACAAAACCAGGGGTTTTTAATTTGGTTCGATTTGTGGGATTTTACATTGGAAATAGATCTGGAGATGACATGCTTTGAAGGAAAATGCATGGGTGTTAATGTGGTCTAAGTGTGAATTATGATCTTTCGAAATGCGCTTGCTTTTCATTTAATCACCACAACTGCAAACATTACAGGTGTCACTTTACTGATAAAAATAAATGTAAAATAAAAATATCATTTTGGCCAAAATGATTAGAACACTAGTATTTTCAGCAGCTAAAAAATGGTTTTGCTGTAATATCAGTTTACATTTCTAAACATTCATTTAGCCATTAATTGTAATAATCCAGTGAGATTTTTGACTGTCAACAGCCAGTGCTCCATGCAGAGATCTATCTTGTATTTAGCACGTTGATATGCAGTTTCAACAGTGTTTAGCTTACGGTCCATTGAACTAACTTTAAAATAAAAGCAACTTCTGTAAAGTTTAAAAATATCAGAGCCAGTTTTTAGGGTGGGCTCTTACAGCGGTGACCACTGAGCTTCAGAAAAACAAACTAACCACTGTCCTTTTTCCTCAAAAAACATTGAGGATAGCATCGATCAGGCGTCAAGACACACTATTTGAAATGCTTTTCTTTATTGACTGGAAAGCAGTGCAGGGAGATATGGGGATAGACTTATTTAAGCATTAAAACATGACCCAAGTCTTTATGAGCCAACATGTTGCTGGCAAGTGTGCTCTGATCTGCATCACTCACTTCGACAAGACAAAGACCATTAAGCAGACATGGATCTTGGCTAAAAATAATCAGTATCATAAACGGTTATGTTTTAGGACCGATACTGTTCTCATGTGCAGAATTTTGTTCATCCACATCCAAACTGAAATTTCATAAATATGGCACATACGATCAATACATTCAACACCTTCAGCTGGTTTGAACTGATTCAGATCGATGAAAATCTGTGCATGTAAACATAATAACCAGTGCTACTACAAAACAATGTCTTCAAGCGGGTTTTAAATGACACTCCAGTGAATCTGTTTAGGGACAATTCATTTTTCTCACAGGCTACAAGTCCTCTAATCCAGTTGTGTCCACCTTTACTTTGATGAACAGTGTGTCGTCTCTCACATAAACGGCATTTCGAGGGGCCTCCAGATCGCCGTGGGATATGAATTTCGGGAAACCTGTAGCCACATTAGCATCAGTTGTTGGCCGATGAAAGCTATCGCTGTTGGTATCGGGGGTGAAAGTACTGCTCTGGTGGTTCCTCGAGCCGCTTTGATCCAGCAGTGCTAATGTTATGTTCTGTCTGAACGGCCACGGTAAGAGCGAGTCGAAGTCTCCACGCATTATCGTGATGTAGAGCGACAGGTGAGTGCCTCTCCCTGAGCTGTCTCCGCCGAGGTAAGCGCGCACACTGAGCTTGTAGCCACTACGGCTGGTGTAGAAGGGGGTCGAGTTGAGCGAGGTGCCAGCCTCTTTCCGGTGCCGGTAGTCGCGCACTTTCCAGATGAGCTTCCCGTCATAGGAAGTGGATTCCAGCTGGCGGAAACGCTGCTCGTTACACTGCAGCTGCTCCACGTGGATGTCTAACAAGCGGGTATGACGCTGACACGTCTGCTCTAACGCACCTGAGGAACACAAACACACACAGTTCTACTGTTACCGTTTACACAAAGAACTGTGTGAGACCAGAAACAAACTCTATAATTCACTCATCTTGTGGTTCCAAACCTGTATAGGCCATGACACAGTAAGCCAGGGTTGTCAAAAGTCTGTCTTGACTTGGTCCAAAAAAGCATAATGGCTAATGCTAACGGAAAGGAGACCATAGGCCTTTTTTTTTAATGGATGTCAATGGAGGAGAAGCTTCACTACACTGAGGAAACGGCTCATCATTTAATGAATCAACAGCCTATCAGCTAATCTTCAACATGTTTTACACTAAACAATACTTTTGGATTGAACTATTTTTGGAGTTTACACAGAAAACATGACATTTTATAAGAGAAGTCACTGACTTTTTGCTACAGGTGGGATACCGCTAATGGCATTTCTCATTCATTCCTATGATATCCGTTTTGAGCCGATTGAGTGTCGTACAACTCTGATTAAAATTCAATGACATCAAGGCTGTGATTGGTTATTACGACACACGTGATCCAAGTTAGCCATTATGCTTTCTCCAATAGTAAGTAATAGTAAGTCTTCAAACTGTTGCTCTACCAGAAGACTCTACTCTACTGTTGAACAAACCAGCAGATTCTGATTAGGTATGTTTTGAAGCATAGTAGCTGGTTTGAGCTGGTTTAAGCCGGTCATGTGCTGGTCCTAAGCTGGTTAGCTCCTGCTCAGGACCAGCTTGACTTAAAGGGCACCTTTTATACAAAATCAACTTTTACATGGTGAAAACAGTTGGACAGAAATGTGTGTGACCACAACCCTACACACCATGCAATGTGATATTTTTTAATCCCTATTAAATCAGTCTCACTAGTACTGCTGTTTTGGTTCTCATGACGTCATATTGCTTAGGCCCCGCCCATGCCTTTGACATAGTTTCTGCTCTCAGATAGTTGTATGCTGTCCTTCATTTTCTCTGCTCTTGAGCTGCTGTATCGTTAACAATGTCTCGTAAGCAATCCCCGTGTTCTGTGTTTGGATGTAAGACTGAAGATAAGAGTCTTCATTTTCTCCCAACATCTGGGCCCGTATTCACAAAACATTTTATCTTAACACTAGGAGTTCTCCTAAATAGCAGTAAACGTTTTTAGCTAAGAGTTTTCTCTTAAAACCTATTCACAAAGCTGCTGAGACAAACATTTACTAAGGAATAGAGAGAAGTCTTAAGTTAAGAGTAAGGGCGGGGTTCACCTTGTTGCTATGCATGATCAGCATGCTTACTAACTATGCACACAGTGATTGGCTGATAAGGGAGGGCGCTCTGTCAGAGATTTATTCATAGAATATGTTGCCATATTCAAATAAAGGTATAAAAATAAAACTGTTAATTGCCACATTCAAATAAAGATTTTAAAACACAACTAAAGTGTCACTAAATTAAACATATGTTCAGTTAATTGTCAACCTCTTACATGTATGCTTCTCATAATTAGTGAATATGCAAATAAACAGAGTAGAATAATCATAGATGATAGGAAGACATGCAAACATAAAAGGAAACCAAACTGGATACAAGAAAATGTTACCTCTTGCCCAGCTGATTGGAGGTATCACCTTTTTAAAAGCTCATTTGTGTGCATACGTTATCAAACTATTTTAATTGATCAGCAGTATGTTTGAGAGATTAGTTTGCGTCGCGCTGTAGCACAGCTCGGCCCATTGAGCTGCATCAATGACAGGTTAGTGCGAGCTCTGTAACATCGAGCTGTTTCGTCCCACTTCAGTGCATTTGGCTTCCCATATGTACAGCCAAACACCGGTTCTTTTGCTCTCAGTCATGGTGCTTTAACCGGCTGTTTATTGTTGAAGGTATGCATAGCAGAGAGAAGTATACGCTACGCCTTCTTCTGGAGACGGGGATATGCAGCTCATTTGCATTTAAAGTGATACACACCAAAACAAATCTTTTTTTAAACACACCCCAAAAATCACATTTTCCAGATGTTATAATAAATGATCTGTGGGATATCTTGAGCTGAAACTTCACAAACACATTCTGGGGACACCCAAGGCCAATATTACATTGTGTAAAAAGGGGCATAATAGGTGCCCTTTAAGTGCTGTGTTTGATACAATAGATCACCAGATTCTCATAAACAGATGAAGTGATTATGTTGGTCTATCTGGAACTGTTTTGAATTATTTTTATCATACCTTAGCAGAATCTATTAGTAATACCTTGTCAGAACATTACAAGTTATCATGTGGGGTTCCTCAGGGATCAATTTTAGGACCACTGCTTTTTAATCTTTATTTATGTTTAAACTTTGTTACTTTTCAATCACATTATCAGGAGGCATCAGTGGATCTTTTTTCATAGTTATGCTGATGACACAGTTGTATGTAGCCATGTCTCCTAATGATCATGTTCAACTTGATTCTCTTGTAAATTGCATCCAAGACACAAAGGACTGGATGTCACAAAATTTCTTACAACTCAACCGAGATAAAACTGAAGTTTAGATTATTGGATCAAAAGCACAGAGAGAGAAATTGATCCCTAAACTAAATATACTGGGATTAAATCCAAGCGGCAAAAAAATTAGAGGAGTTGTCTTAGATTCGGAATTTAACTTTAAAGCTCATGTACATAATATTACGAAAATTGCATTTTATAATCTGAAGAACATTGTCAAAGTAAGACCACTTCTCTCTTTGAGCAATATAGAAAAAAAATAATGCATATGACTATTGTAATGTCCTCCTTCTTTCAGGTCAACTAAAGAATACAATTAATCAACTACAGCTAATACAAAATTGTGCAGTTAGATTATTGACAAAAGCCAAAAAGAGAGATCACATTACACCTGTATTGAAGTCATTACACTGTTTACCAGTCAGTTTTCGTATTGATTTTCAAAATCATTTATTAGTTTATAAGGCATTGCACAGATTTTTTTTCTTCTAACAGTACCTCATAGTAGAACTAAACAGTTTGGTGATGCTCCTCGCCTCTGGAACAACCCTCAGAGGACATAAGATGCGCTGAAAGTATTAAGAATTTTAAATCTAAATTAAAAACTTTTCTTTTAGTCTGACCTTCCTGTGATGTCCTATAAAATCTTTGTATATTTCATATTTTGTTTTTCATTCATTTTAATGTTTCATATTTTAATTATAAATTAAATTAATTGTTTCTATTTTGTATTTGGTGTACTCTATTGTTTAAGTATTTGGTTCCTTCTTGCTTGTAAAGTACTTTGAACTTGTTTGGAAAAGTGCTATATAAATAAATATGTGCAAGATTTTGCTTGCTAAACTACCTCATGACCAACTAAAGACCAGCTTAAACCCGCTGACATGCTTCAAAACACACCTAACCAGCATATTGAGGGGTGAGAACTAGGTGAGTGACATTTTTGGTGAAATTAAGAGCTTTCAACTGCAGGTCATGTAGGGTCATGGGGTTGTTGGAGTCTGTCCCAGCATCACATGGGTGACTCAAACCAATGGGCAATTTACAATTCACCTGTCCTGCATGACGTCTTTGAGATTGTGCACTCTGAGGAACCAGGGACCTTCATGCACCACTGTCAAGGTCATGCATCTAGGAACCCAACAGCACAACTGAATTCAACATTCAACTATTGAATGTTTGCATTGTGCATTTTGAGGTTCACCCATCTTGTCCAGCAGGTCTCTACAAGTAAACTGTGTCAACATTCAAGTGGCCCATCAGACTCGACTTACCCAGGTGTTCCCTGAGGCTTTCTGTGACCGCCACCTGCTGTCTGAGGGAGTCCAGTGATGCCCGAAGACTCGGGAGCTCTTCACTCAGTTCAGACCCCAGAACGCCCCGCAGATCCCTCAGTTCACGCTGAACACTGCAGATCCCCACTCGCTGCTCCTCCACAGACCTCTGCCACACAAACACAGATCATACAGCCAACTCTGACCTTCATACAAACTGTTATATAACAATATATGTGCATATCCGTGTATTTGGCAAAATAGATCAATAAAAATGCAAATAAAATATGCATAAAACGATATGCACTCAATAGAGGCAGATCATTTTTTTTTTCATCCAATAAGAAGACATCACACAATCTATAATGGAAACAGAAAATAAATCCTCAATGCACACAAAAAACGTGGCACTGCCTGAACAGACCATTTGATTGGATAACCGGACTAACTAGTGGACCAATCTCTTGCTTGAGCCAAAGTCTGTCATCAAAATGATTCCTTGAAGAACTGTCTTTACCTGTAAGGTAGTAAGAGTGCTGTCACACAGGGTGATGTCCCGGTCCAGATTACTGACCACAAGGCTTTTGTCCTTCAGCTCCCCCTGCTGGACTAACATATCCTGCTGTAGCTGTTCCACCTACAACCACCACCATTTGTGTTACATACAACATTTTTATTTAAGCAATAGTAAGCATAGCACTTAATGGGATGTACTTATAACATTGTTTTATGAACCATAATGTCTCCATGATTTTACACTGGCATTTATACAGCTCGTTTCATACCTGTTTCTCAAGTTTGGTGTTGCTTTCCAGAACAAGCCGAACATGGGAACTGAACTCTGAGTTTTCATGAACTTGCACTTTCCCTCTTTTACCCTGAAAGAAAGACAGAGCTCAAAGGCTAAGATCTGAAAACGTATTACAGCTTCAGACAAACGGAAACTTTTATTGAACTGCAAGTTATTGAATAGGAGAACATAACTAAAAAGACATTCAGTGTTAAATATGAGTGTTTACTTACTCTGAATGTGCAGCCGTAGTTTTTATAAATGCAGTCAGTCTCCACCTCGAGACACTCATCAGCATGAGCTTGCAGCTGCAATGAGGATCAACAAGCAAATTAAAATACTGCACTATTCATGGAGCCCCTAAGCGGGCATATGGTATTTTAGTGCTTACGTTTGTAAGCAAACACTTTAAAACTAGATGCATATTCATTAGAATACAGCTTTCTAAAAGCAGAGTAAAGCATCTGAGTGTGCCACACCTCGTGTCTTTTGATCATCTGAAGACACTTGTTGGGGCACGGGATTTCGATTTCAGGGCATGAAGTCTTCTGATGGACCTGTCATAGTTCAGAGGCAAGATTAGAAACAAGCACACCTCAGATGACTGTATGCAGTATTGAGAGAGGGAAGCGCTCTGACCGGCAGCTGAGACACGAGGAACGATTGTCTGCAGTGATGGCAGGACTCCAGTCGGACGGAGCAGATGTTCCTCTGATGGTCCGTTAGGTTTTTGCGTAACACAGTGTCATTGCACCCTACATTTGAACATCTAATTCGCTCATACTGGCATGCTTTTAGATGATCCTGAGAAAGAGAGGTATTGTATTGTTATTCTCAGCTCTGGATGATGGATACAGACACGCAATTTCCAGCATATTAGATCACGTTTTGCCTTTTACCTGAAGGTTGCATAAGGTAACCTTCTGTGTGCAATCTGGGGCGTTGGTGCAGTACATCTCTAAGTTCAGCAGTTCCCGTTTACAGCAGTTGTCTTGAAAAACCTGCAAGCATTGGAATTGCCATTCACTGAAATATAATGGAAACTAAAGCTAGATTTTCGATAAGTGTACTTCAATACGCATTTAAAATGTTAATATTCTCACCTCTTCTGGTTTTATAGGAATGCTGTCTAAGGGACATTTGGAACTTCCCCCATTTTCACTGAAAAGAGGAAGGTTTATACATTGCCAAATCATTTTAGATGCACTTTCAGATGACAATTATATTCATCTTTGCTGATATGCATCAAATTGTTTAATTGAGTTAACTGATGAATGTTTCTTACATGTAAGCCCTCACGCACTGAGCGCAGAAGATGTGCCCGCAGCCCGTCTGGTGAGGGTTCAGGACGATCCTGCCGCAGGACGGGCAAATGAACTGCTGCTCTAAACGCAACACGAAGCACAGCGTGCGATTGGTCAGAATGGACTCCAGCTCCCATGACTTCATGAGCTCAGAGTTCTGACTGGACAAGCCGGGACGCTCGTTCTCCTCTGTGGCCATGACAACCTGGTGAAATGAATGGAAATTAGATGTAGGCTGACACAGCGACAGATATGTAAATCATTTGAGAACTGCAATTCTATTTCATGTTCCTCTTTTGTTTTTAGCATCATTGAAGTTGATCTATTTATCAAAATCCTCTAATAACACCTGGAACTAATATTACAAAGAAGCAATAAGGGCTAAATTAAGCATTTCTTTTTGTGTTCCAAGTTCAACATTTGTGATCCTGGAGCACTAAACCAGTCTGAAGTCGCTGGGGTATATTTGTAGCAATAGCCAAAAATACATTGTATGGGTCAAAATTATCCATTTTTCTTTTATGCCAAAAATCATTAGAATATTAAGTAAAGATCATGTTCCATGAAGATATTTTATCTACTGTAAATATATCAAAACTTCATTTTTGATTAGTAATACGCATTAAGAACTTCATTTGAACAACTTTAAAGGAGATTTTCTCAATATTTTGATTTTATTGCACCCTCAGATTCCAGATTTTCAAATAGTTGTATCTCAGACAAATATATATCCTTTGTCCCATCCAGCTGTCAGATGATGTATAAACCTACATTTAAAAAAACTGACCCTTATGACTGGTTTTGTGGTCCTGGGTCACATATTTTAAAGCATATTTACTTGCATTCACAATTTCAAATATTTCTGGCTATAACAAGTTGCAATACAAATATCCGGGTATCAGGAAGTCAACAAAACACACACGTTTTCAGTTTTATTCGAAAGTTATGTTTACAATGATATTACATATAATATTAAATTATTACTATATTATAACAATTGTTCATTTAAAAGTTTAAATTAAGATGGAGTGAATTTTGAATAGTTTGGTTGCCAGCTTTTACCCTGTTTTATAAAACTCCTAAAATGAAAAAAAAAATGTCATTCCAAGTGTTTCTTCATTGTTTCGTTGTTCAAAATGTTTCAAACCATGTGACCCTGGAGCACGAAATCAGTCTGAAGTCGCTGGGGTATATTTGTAGCAATAGCCAAAAATACATTGTATGGGTCAAAATTATTGATTTTTCTATTATGCCAAAAATCATTAGGATATTAAGTAATGATCATGTTCCATGAAGATATTTAGTAAATTTCCTACCGTAAATATATCAAAACTTCATTTTTGATTAGTAATACGCATTAAGAACTTCATTTGAACAACTTTAAAGGAGATTTTCTCAATATTTAGATTTTTTTGCACCCTCAGATTCCAGATTTTCAAAAAGTTTTATCTCAGCCAAATATTGTTGACAAACCATACATCAATGGAAAGATGATTTATTCAGCTTTCAGATGATGTATAAATCTCAATGTCGAAAAATTGACACTTAAGACTGGTTTTGTGGTCACAATGGTTTTAATTGGTAATCTTCTTCCTTGTCCTCAAATATCAAGTTCCACCCCGTTAGTCTTTTATAACATCACATGAACTCAAGCCAGTTGCTTTTCCTATTTAGCTCATACAGCAGTCTTTTTGGATGATTTTATTTTATCTTATTTGTTTGTGTGTGGTTTTGTCACGATCAAACATTCCACCCCCTCTGATTAAGATTTTTTTTTTTTTTTACTTTTTATATCCATCCTGTTCATTGTTTTGTAAGCAAGTAACCATAAGCAATACAATGATAAAATAACAAGCTAAAAAAATAATTAAAAGCTTGAAGCATCTGAGCTCGACCGTTTATATAGCAAGACTTCCTTTCACTTTTAGATCAAATACATCCTGTGTTGAGTTAATAAATGCACTTATGCGATCTCAAATGAATTCATTTGAACAGCCTGTATGTTGACTTGAAACACAGTTATGAGGGGTTACAGGCTTGACAGATGTAGTTTAATTCGACTCAGTTTTATGAAACGACAAGGACTAGAAATGTGAACAAATATCCGTTCTGTAGCCTTTTCAATGATTAATTGTTAATATCTTCCCTACTCATATACACACACAACAAAACAGAATGATAATAAAGGAGACTTTAATTTATGATTGCATAGTTAAAAAGCGATTATGACCCAATTATAGTAAGCGAGTGGACGCATGAATCTGATGTAGTTATTGAAGCACACTGCGTGCTGTTCCTGAGAGCAAACATATGGGGAATCCCCAGTGCAACAACATGACACTGTCAATCTATTACACCGCTTTATAAAGTGCGCACCAAACAGCAGCTCAGTTAACCATCTTAAAACATTTACTTTCGCTTTGCACCATCAGCTATATAATAAGCACCATCTATTTTTTAAATGCATGGGTTTACATACCTGAGGGTTGATGGCGTTAATAGCTCATTTTGACTAATGTTTCAGTGGATACAAGTTAATCCTGAGATATATATTTGACAGCTACGCGTCTCAGCGCGCAGTACGTCCCTCTTATTTTGGGCGCGCTGCCACGCGATGAAAGCGAACGGAAAACGGAACGACCAATCCTACTACGGCGAAGGCCTCGGCTCATGAATATTAATTAGGGAGCGTCTCAGAACGCAGACTAATGAATATTCATGAAGGAAGCCTCGGCTATAGTAGGTTTTGAACAGAAAGTGCACTGCAGGAAGTTTCCATAAACGAGTAAGAGAAACCAAATTAAATATTCCAGAAATAGCTGAGACACACTTTAATGCATCTTTCAACTAAAACAGGAAAGAAAACGTTTAACACGCACTCCAGTGTAGAAATGCTAGATGAAATTAGAGTCTGTGTTCAAACGTGTTTTAATGTTTCCATACGACAAGCACGTGACACTTCACATATGAACATGCTTTAGGCACACATTTAGAGAAGGGACTTTTCATTATTTTACATATAATGCCACCACGCTCTCAGCTGCCTACAACCCGCTCTTAAAAAATACATTTAAAAAAAAACTCAACTTAAACTTTAAAATAAGAAAACGCGCTTAATATCGTCATTAAGCACTTTTCAATATGCAGCCAATCCGCATACAGTAGAAACAGCACTTTTTTCTGCTGAAACAAACATTAAAATTATTTTGTAAGTGCAAGGAGCACACATATAAAAATCTAGTTCTAGACTTCAAAAATCTTCTAAAGGAACTACCAAGAAAATTTAATTTGTACACAAGTGAAACGTGTTTACACAGTGACTGTCTGCATGCACAATATTCCAGCATTAATCAAAGATTGGTCATATTCTGATTAAGTCAAGGTCTAGCCGTCTACCATAACCAGATGAGCATTTCAGTTTTTAAAATAGTTTGAAACAAACCTTAAAAACACTGCAACTGAATATCTGCACATCCAAACAAAGGTCGTTCTAGATTATACAGCTGTGAGAAGTCAAACCATTCAGGAAAAAAATAAAATAATTCTTGGAGCAAAACTAATTAAATGAACGTTCTACAAAGAAGAAATGGCATTTTAAAAAGAATAAGTCTCATGATATAAATTTATGTTCTTGTGTAATATTAATAACATCAATGAAAAATCAGTTGCTTAAAATTACCAAAACAAATATGACCCTGGACCACAAAACCAGTCATAAGAGTCCATTTTTCAAAATTGAGATTTATGCATCTTAATAAATAATCTTTCCATTGATGTATGGTTTGTTATGATCGGACAATATTTGGCTGAGATGCAACTATTTGAAAATCTGGAATCTGAGGGAGCAAAACAAAATCGCCTTTAAAGTTGTTCAAATGAAGTTCTTAATGCATATTTCTAATCAAAAATGAAGTTTTGATACGTTTACGGTAGGAAATTTACTAAATATCTTCATGGAACGTGATCTTTACTTAATATCCTAATGATTTTTGGCATAAAATAAAAATCAATCATTTTGACCCATGCAATGTATTTTTGGCTATTGCTACAAATATCCCCCAGCGACTTCAGACTGGTTTAGTGCTCCAGGGACACATATGGCAAGAGCATCACAATTACTTCCAAAGAGAATAATGTACATTAGTTTATTCTGATAATGCTCATTACACGCATTCAGTAATATTCAGAGCCGTAGATTATGTAAACCTCGTTCAGAACATAGGTTTAACCAGAATATAGACGTTAACTGGAAAACGATGTGCATGCGAGCATGATCACCTGATCTCCGATCCTCAGTTCAGAACCCTGCACTCTTTAGGGGTAGAAAAGGCTCAAGCTACATGCACATTCTGATTAAACAGCACAACTCGGGTCAACAGCTTAATGTCTGGTTGGAAAATGTGGACCATTTACACTTTTCTGCAAGTCAAACAGGTTTATAAACAAACCCGATTAAATGTTAATTAACAGATGAGGTTGAAAATAAGCATTTTATACGCAAAAGGGACTGAGGTTGTTTTTGGTATCCATGACCAAAAAAAAAAAAAAAAAAAAAAAAGGTATAATGTTAGGAATTTTCTATGATTTTCCTTAGCAATTAAGTATGAGATTAAACATTTTCTTGTTAAGAGCACTTTGATGGCAAGAGAATTTGGACAGGTGATTTTCTGTCGGTCTGTAGCACCAATATTAAAATATGAAACGCATAAAATGACAACATAGTAATCAATCACAGACAGAGATGAACAACAAAACAAACAAAACCCTTATAAAGAGGTTTGCGGTTACATCATAGATACTAAGGAACAACAAGAAAAAAAGTGCTGAGATAGAACACAATATTTTAAAGACTTAAAGTGATAGTTCACCTAAAAATGTAAATTACCCTGTGATTTACTCACCCTTAAGGTATCCTCGGTGTATATGACATCCTGCCTCTTCCAAGTTTTATAATGGCAGTGAATGGCTGTTGAAGCAAAATAAAGTGCATCCATCCATCATTAAAAGTGCTCCACAAGGCTCCGTCAGGTTAATAAAGCTCTTCTGAAGCGAATTGATGCATTTATGCAAGAAAAAGTCAAACTTTATAAACCGTAACCTCTAACTGTCGTACGCACATTTACGAGATAGAAGTGACGAATGGCCAAGAGCAGACTGGGTTTTCCTTTGCTGTAAAAAACAACTTGGTTCTCGTGAGACTAGCATATTCTTACCGGAGCTAACGCTACGCCTACGTCATCCACTCGTAAGACACTTAGCGGATGCTAAAGATTATGGTTTATAAAGTTTAAATATGGATATTTTTCTTACACAAACACATCTCTATGCTTCAGAAGGCCTTTATTAACTCCCTGGAGCCATGTGGAGCACTTTTTATGATGGATGAACGCACTTTTATGGGCTTCAACAGCCATTCACTGCCATTATAAAACTTGGAAGAGGCAGGACGTTTTTCAACGTAACTTCGATTGTACTCATCTGAAAGAAGACCGTTATATACACAGAGGAAGGCATGAAGGGGAGTAAATCATGGGGTAATTTTCATTTTTTTGGGTGAACTATCGCTTTAAAGTACAATGTTACAACATGATTACAAATCTAAAATAACAAAAATCAGTTTAAATAAATAGAAAGTTACATAACTAATACAGCTTAAAACAATCATTTTTTTCCTAGTATTCACAATGAGAACTGCTAACTAATTATTACCTTCATCTGCAATGTCACAAATATAAAACGCATCAGTGTAGAGAGGAGGGGGGCATCTCGGACTGGATGCCCACCAGAGTGGGTGGCTGCTGGCCCGGCGCGGCTGAAGCCATGATGGGAACAGGGGCTGTGGGTCGAGGGTTGAGGCGCGGAGGGAGGGGGTTGGAGGGTCGAATGAGCGGTGGAGGCTGGTTCAGGGCAGGACGGGGCTGAAGGAAGCGGGCTTGCTGCTGCAGAGGCGGCGGCTGACGGTGTAGTGCTGGAGTGGCAGGAAGAGATGGGCGCAGAAGCGGTGGAGGCTGGTTGAGGGAGGTGGAGCTGCTGGCTGCTGTTAGTGACGCTGATGTGGCTACAGGAGACGGACCGGAGGCTGGGGTCACCTGACCCTGATTGAGAAAAAAAAAAAGGTGAAGACAACTTAACACTGGTGTCATTTATTACATTGTGAGAGGCAAAGCTAGGCGTTTAAAGACGACGTTAGCCAAAGAACTGTGGTGGAAGGGAAGAGATTCAAAACTCTGTGGCAGAACGGAGTAAAAACAATCTATCAGTCAGAGGGAGTTTTGGTTCCTTGCTGCTGTCGCCTCTGGCTCGCTCAGTTGGACACATTTCATTTCCAGCGATATCGTCGACTTGATTGCACAAATACTATTTAAATTAAACTGAGCTAGACAATGACATCACTGAATTCAATAATGAAATGCCTTTAACTGAAAATTGAGCATTTAATCTTATTAATATACATTACTGACACTCTATCCTCCAATTTGATACTGTTAAGTGCTTTGACACAATCTGTATTGTTAAAAGAGCGTCTATCTACCGTCTATCAGCGGATCCATCTATGTGCAGATATATTAGGGATTCACTGATAGACGCTACTTTAAATAAACCCTTCTGTGAGATGATGTGGCTTCTTACACAGAATAAGGCACGCAACATCTTTCATAGTGTTCCAAGCAGTGATAAAGACATTGCATTACTATATACTTCATTATATTGAAAAACACAATAATAATAATAGTAATAAGAACTCCGATAATCCATTTATTGTCGTAGTTGTGCATTTATTAGTCACGTTGAATTAATGAAAGCAGTTAAATCTTCTGTTTATTCAGCTAGCGCTATAGGGATCTCTTGGACCTCTGCGGGGCGTATTTGGAGTTTCTCTGGTCTTCAGATGGAGATTTACAGCTGATCACAGAACCGTGCTTCACTGACAAGATGTGCATGATAATCACAGCTTTTGCCTAATCGTGATTTCTCTTGCGGCCCTATTTCAAACGCTCCTGTGTGCTTCCGAGTGAGCGCTCGGTGAAGAGCGTGAAGCGATGATCATTGTAGTCAATCACAGACTGCGCTCTGTTGAGCGATCAGTGGGGTTTAAGAATCCGCTCAACAGCGCTCAAATCTTAGCGGGAAATTACCTTTTTAAAAATTTCAGTATCAACTGGTATTTGACAGCACTAGCCCAAAGTTTACTTCAGTTTTTACGCGTACACTGCACGTGATGAATATTTCGGCATCAGAAAAGCATGCACGTACTGTACACGCACCAACTGATTTTAGTAACCATGAATACTTTGTATGCACATTGTTGCACATGCATATTGAAACTGTTATGCACTAAACATTTGTTCCACAAGGTGGCAGCACTGGCCCCGGCCGCTGTTTCAAAGTATAAAATTAAACTACAGAGACGGAACTAGAGGTCTGCACGGGACTGTTTTTTTAGTCCCACTCCCACGAGGTTATATTCCGCACCCACCCGCTCCCGCGATATATTCACTCGTTTAACATTTACAACACAATAGGAAAAGTGTCGCAGAGAAAAAAATAAATACGACATTTCATTTAAAATTATAGTCCATGCAAAATATAAACAAAACAGAGTTGAACGTTCTTCAAGGACAGCGCAGCCACTTTGCTCCATCCTTATCCTGCTCTGTCACTCATCGTCAGCCTGCCTGTTCTGTCTGAGGACTGTATATTCACCACCGGCACAGTCTGCTCTGAGGACCGTTATGCACATGTTGCTCGCAAAGACACGTGACGCAGAAAGCACTGGTTCATGCGTGCATAACAGTCCTGAGTGCAGGCTGTACCGGTGGTCAATAAGAATAAAGCGTTAAAGAATGTTAGACCGCCCGCTCCCATTCAAATTACACCAGAGTTACCGACCGCTACAGTGTTTTATTTGGGAATTTAATCCCACGTCGCAAGAAATCTAGTCGGGTCCCACGACCTCTAGATGGAACAACAACAAAACAGCAGAGACTATACACAATTTTTTTTTCCCATTGTGTCTATAGACTTAATAATGTTTAAATTTACTATTTTTTTCTATTACTTCATATGAGAGGCTTTACAGTTTTCACCCTTACCTCTTCCTCTTCTTCATCTGTGCTCTTTCCTGAGGAGATGTTGCTGTTCTTTCCATCCTCACCAGAGTTGGCACCGTCTCCGTTGGGGGTGTGAACTCCCTGCTCCGCCTCCCATTCCTGAAGCACCTCGTCCAAGTTAAAGCGCCGCCGATAGTTCACAAAGAAATTCTTCACCTGCCCCACCGTTTTATTCCCAATCACATCAGCAATAGCCTGGAAGTCCTTCCCGTATTTTCGTACTCCTAGTTAAACGAGGAAAAAAGATGTTGTGAATGAAATTTGGTACAAACTGATGCCATTAACCATTTACTCACCTTGTACTGCCAAAAGCTGCTCATCTGTTGTCCAGCGGGCATTAATTTTTTGGGTGCACTGGAACAAAATGTAACTTTTAGCAAAATGACGATATGCAAACAAAAACGAACACTTCGGATTAAAGTGCATATGAGAACAAGCTCGAGCAGAAATGAGTCACCTCAGGCAGTCTGAATTCATCAATTCCATCGTCAAGCTTCTGTTTAAGTCCACTGTTTAACTGCTTGGCATTTTGAACCTAAAAGAAAGAATATTAAACATAGGGAAGTTCATTTCGGTCATTTCTCTTAACCAACAGCTGGCGCTTGTTAACTGATTATTAACCGTTAACCGACAAGATTATTTTAATTCAGAACTGAATTAAATTGGAAAGGATAAGTGTCTGTGACCCGTTAAAAATACCAAATTTGTTTTCCAGGGATTAATTTTACATGTGCAATAAGCAGTAAACAACAGAACATGAGGATTCACTTGGTCACACCACATCATGCACCTGCAGCGCTTCTGTGAGCGGAGAAAAACATAATAAACCTAGGCTATATATAATGAATAAATAGCCTACACCAGATATTTCTACTTCATAAATATACAAAACGAAGGTAAACAACCTGTGCAACAAGTAGGCTAGCATGCACAGTTTCGGTGTATTTTTGTGTTGCGTGAAAAGAAACCAAGACGACAGCTTTTTAAACCATTTAACATTGTATTAATCGGCCAGTTCTTACTGTTGGTTAACAGTTAACCAATTATAATGAGCGTCCCTAATTAAGAAAATTAAAAAATTATATTCAAAGGCTTATACGGACATTAATTCCAAAATGATTTATTCCCCAATATTTTTTTTTTTTTAACCTTTTGGAGATTCCTGGCCGTACCTGTCGTTTCAGAGACACCAGCTCCGTGTCGAGTTGACGCAGGACAGAGTTTGCGGCGCTGGAGCTGCAGGAGACGGCCACCACATCCTCCTGTGTGAGGTACATGCCTTTGGGCGGGCGGCACTTGGACCGCTGGCTGTGGTGACGGTGCTGCAGGGTCTGGTGGTCTCTCCGTCCCAGTCCAATCTTGGAGCTCAGCGTCTGAGGTTCTGCATGACTCTGTCAGGGGGAAAAACAAATCACTGCATTGAGACACTGAAAACAGATGAAATATAAAGGAACCAATAGACACCTTTAACATACTTCTGAATATTTGAAAGAATTTGAATGTGTATTTATTACAAAATCACATTACCTCCTTCTTCGCCTCTTTTGTAGGGTCATAATCACTGTCGTTGGCCTCAACGGGGTTGGCTTCTTCCATCTCTTCCTCACTATTATGACAAAGGCAAAAATCAAAAGACCAGAAACACTAAAAACTTGAGTCAGCTCATAAATGAGCTCAAAGATCAAATGGATAAGCGACCTTTCATCGTGATTATTCCGGTTTGCCAGCTTTCGTGCTTGCCGGTCCATTAGACTTGTCCGGGATCGCGTTTTTTTCCACGAATAGTAGTACTTCACAAGACTGGATATGGATTTGTCCGGCAACTACAATCAATTATCAAATTCAAGAATTAGTGAGGTATAAAATATAAGATTGTAATTAATGATGCATCTGATGACTCACAAAAATAAATTTATACCAAAATAAAACCACATTAATAAATAAAAAAAAAAAAAAGGCTTTTTTTTAGCAATAAAATGTTTTTGAAAGAAATCAGGGCTGCAATCATTTATTCAAAAATGCAAGTTAATACTGTTAAATATAATTTAAATAACTGTTTTGTATTTAAGTATTTGCATTTATTGCTCCAGTCTTCAGTGTCACACGATACTTCAGAAATCATTCTAATATGCTGATTTGCTGCTCAGTCAGAAATGATTGGTGCACAGTAATTAATGCGCAGTATAATGTTGTATCTTGTGTAAAACTGTTTTTGTAGCTTAATAATTTTGTAAACCATGATGCATTTTTTTAGGAATCTTTAATGAACAGAAAGCAGAAATGGCAAAAGATTAAAGTTCAAAAGCGCAACATTTACTTGAAAGAAAAATATTAGAATGATTTCTGAAGGATCATGTGACACTAAAGACTGGATTAAGGGTGCAGTAACACTACACTTCTCGTTCCTTCGACTTCCACTCATACGCATACAAATGCAGGAGAGCAGAAACACAAGTTCAAGTGAAGTTTCACATTTCACTGCGCTCCAAACTTTAAGTTCGGGGAAATCTGACCTGCAAATTCATATCATGTGAAACCGTGTGACCAACAGATCAATACGTCCCTCGCAGCTGAATTAAAACATACATTTAAAACTGCAGTGTTGTAGGAAAGTGGATAGATTGTGTTTTTACATTTTGTCTAGTGTGACCGCAAGTTAAAAACGCTCAAAATTCAGCTTTGCATCACACAAATAAATTACATTTTCAAATATAGTATTTAAAGGTCCCATGACATGCTGTTTTTTGGATGCTTTTATATAGGCCTAAGTGGTCCCTAGTACTGTATCTGAAGTCTCGTTCCCGAAATTCTCCTTGGTGCAGAATCTCAGCCACTACGAGCCAGTCCCACAATGAGCTTTCCTTAGACGTGCCATTTCTGTGTCTGTAGCTTTAAATGCTAATGAGGAGGAGAGAGGCGGGGCAAGGTGGAGGGTGGGTGTGTCTGATCTAGGTAGAAGATCTGAAGTGCCAAAACTCGTCTGAACGCAAACTTGAGCAATGACGTCATAAATATGCAAATTAATGAGACGTCACCTGCCGCCACAAGTCTCACTGGAACAAGTGAAACACTGGATACGGTACTTTAGTTGGTTTGTTTATGTACGCTGTTACAGTTATCATCATGTAGCTAATGCTAGCCTACGTTGTTGGCTTTTCATGTTGCTCTGAGCAACTGCCATGCTTCGCTCGTTTGCAAGCCATGATGTCTCTCGAGGGGAAAAAAAAAAATTTGTGCTCTCCTCGCACGGTCGTAGCTCATTTTCTCATGGGCGGGCAAAGCAGAGAAAGGGGAGGTAACCTTTCCCCGTATGACGACATAAGGGGAAGAGTCCAGATCGGGCCATCTGAGCTTTCATTTTCTCAAAGGAGAAGTAGGATACCCAGGGCTCGGTGTACACCTATCGCCATTTCTAGCCACTGAGGGACCATAGGCAGGCTAGTGGAACTCATATTAATGTTAAAAAAACCTCAAAGTGAAATTTTCATGCCATGGGACCTTTAAACAGAGAAGTTGCATTTTACAGTATTATGATTTTTACATCACAGAATCTCAAATAAACTGAAATGGACAAGTCTTTTAAATTGAAGTAATATTTCATCCTTTAATATTTTTACGGTATTTCTAATTAAATAAATTCAGCCTAGGTGAGCATAAGAAAATTGTAATAAACCTAAATGTAATATAGTAAAAAAAGTGAATTCCGCATCATGGTTGTGTGAAATTGTTGGTAAAATGTTGGGAAATTTTCCTAAACGTTTTTGTTTTCTTTATGCAAAATATTATTTCTCTTTCTAGTTTTGGGATTATATGTGACCTAGACTCATTTATAATGAGATTAAGCCTCTTAATTTGAAGGCAGTAATACTAGCAGTGATGACTCACCATCTGCTGGATCCGATGAAAGCTCTTCCCATGAAAACTGAATGCTTGTTCAAACAACACCTTGTCCTCCACCGTCCACTCATCAGGGAACGGGGTGAAGTTTGGCAGATCAGCAAGGGACTTCTCAATGTTGTGTTTATGCCAGAAGAGCATGCCGAGAGCCTGTGGAGCACAGAGGACATCCATACATTAACAAACATTGACAACAACGACATCTTTGAGGACTGTGTTCTCGTAACTCACCTGCTCAAGATTATATCCATGCTTTTCTTTTGCAATTGCAATGTACTCATCCACTGAAAAGAAAAAAATAATACACACACACACGTACACAAAAATGCATGATGTTGTGACAATGAAAAATTAAGCAGAAAAAAAATAAAAAGTTGCTAATACTTACATTTAGAGTCAACTATTGTGTGATGCGGAGACCAAACCAACATGCCACCATGGTCTTTATCACTGTATTTTGTGGAGCCTACAAAATTACAATACAAAATTAGGATTTAAGATTTTAAAACTACACTAATTTCACTGTTCATTTGATAAAGTTTTAGTATTACCAATATTTATTTAAAAACCCTTATTTAGTGTTGCAGTTATTTGAGAGTTAAATCACACTCGGTTCACAATTGTGCGTCTTTCTCAAATTAATGGCATTTTCACTTAAGTCCTGAACAATCTTTATTTATATAGCGCTTTTAACAAATACAAATTGTGTCAAAGCAGCTTTACAGTAGTAAATATTAAAATAGTGGACAATAGTAAACTCTCAATTGTTTGTTAAAGGCAGCTTATCATTGAATTGAACACAAAACTGCTATTTTATCGCTTTAGGAAATTTTACACGTTATTAAACGTTTCCCCTGTTTAAGTAGCGTATTTATAAACGAACAAAAACCAAGATTAAACAGTGACTCGCATTTAATCACATGTCAAAGTTACTGAGTATATTAGCTGAAGAGTGGCTAAGCGAGAAAGCTAACATCCTTTCACTAAAAGCCTCTCATGAGCCCGCAATCATACACTAAAAATAAAAACAGATTTAAAATAGGAACACTGTCCATTCGACAACCCAAATCCTTGAATACAAGTCAAGTAAAATATTGATTTATACGCTAATTGTTAGGCGCGATAGGTGTACCGAGGCTACCACAGTCAGTCAGGTTCTTAAAGGCAGAATGCAGAGCTTTTCCCTAACTTACCTGGATCAAACTCAGGAATATTTGCTTGATAATCTGACCCCACACGCATGCCCACATCTGAAAACAAGAATAATGTGTGACCTTTCGAACTTAAGCAATTAAAATACATAAACAAGCTCCGCAGGGGTGTTCGAGGCTATACCGTGCTCGTCGTCGCTGCCGCTCTCGTCCGAAAAATGCCCATTCGAGGCGTTAGACGGGCTTTTCGTCCCATTTAAGCGACCTTTGCCCAGATATTCCAACCCTTTGTCCATCATTCCCGGCATAGTGGCGATACGCGAGATAATTTTGATGAAAAATGAAATATGTCAAGACTACAGCATTTATTCTCTGTCCAGTGGCTCTGCGCAGCTGCGCCGCTGTGCTCTCCGGTATCCCTCCGCTGGATAGCACTCGTGTTCCCTTAGCTCCACTGTCTGTCTCTCCATCCTTAACATCTGTTGTGTGTTTTCATCAAATGTTCAAAGTAAATGAGCAGGTTTGCGTGATTTTGTTCTTCGTTTAACGATAAACTCAGGTGTCCAGATCTAGTTTCCCTCGCGGAAGGATTTGTTACGCATGTAAACAAAGGCGAAGCGCGGCTCTTGTGTGCGCCACTGTTGCATCACTTCTTTTCAAGCATGCTTTCATTGTTTCCTTTCAAAATGTCAATTTATCTTTTGTGTATTACAATTATTATTAAACTGAGCAGAAAAGGTTTATATCTCGTAATAAATATTAGCTATGTTTACTGATTCGCAAATTTAGCTATTCATAAACGCTTCTTTTAGTAATATAATTGTATTTTTTTATTATTTAAATCCTAGTCTTCATCATTTGCAAGTTACACTTAACGAAAACCTGCCATAACAGTGTTTATATTTATAATTACACATAATAGTTCTACCTTTGATTTCAATAAACTTATATAATCAGACGAGTGTTATTCTGCTATGGCATCCATGATTTGCTGCCCAAATCAGTGGTAGACTACAGTCATGAATAGACAAATTACATTAGTTCTTGCCCTTACTTTTTAAAACATACACATTCCTCTTAGACTATACTGACTTTCTCTTATTTTGAACAGCCTCCGAATACAACTTGGAAGTCAATTATTACAAACTTTGTACTTTATCTGTGCTGTGTATGAATCAACTAAGTCTACAAATTTAAAAACATGTAATTTAATAAAAAAATAGTTTGTTGGTTCGTAACAATCAGCCCTTTTAACAATCCTTATAGCTTTATTTTGTAACATACATTGAATTTATATTATTTTTGTATGTATGATATACGTAAAATATGTTTTATTATATTTAATATTGCAATAGATTTGGACATTTTTGTTTTTACATGATTAATATGTGGTGTCCAACATAATCTATGATCAATTATAACATTTATTTTCATACACTCTTTCTATTTCCTCAGTGTTAATCCTTAATTTAACTTTATTGTTACTTTGTCGATTACTAAACATTATAAACTTTATTTTACTTAAATTCAGTGAAATTCTGTTATCATCAAACCATTTTTTCTGATTCAAACTAGTTTGGCAGAATCTTTTACCAGAGGCACTTGACATGTTGGGTCTTTAGATGTGCAGTCATTTGTGTAGAGGGAAAACAGCAGTGGGGAGAGAACACAGCCCTGAGGTACTCCGGTGTTGATGGTGCTCATAAGCTCCATCACTGAGACACCAACAATACAGGACTCTCAAGACAGGTTCATATCGAGCAGAAGAAAGCTCTGCCGGTTCTGTAAGCCGACAAAAAGACCAGACATTTGGCTCTAACACCACAGGACAAGGATGTTCTTGAATCTGTGAACACAGAATTGAGCTCTCTTGGAGACACTCAGCTCACTGAGATATTGACAATTTGAATGAGAAACATGCAGAGCAGTTCACACAGGAGTCGCATGACACAGCTTCTCTCACTTTAAAATCACATACATAAGCACAGAGAGAATGGACTACATGAAGGTCTAAGTTGCACCAGGGATGGAGAGTCTTGAAGATGAACAAACAAAGTCTCATTATGACCAGGCAAAGCTACTGGAGAGTCAGAACTTCCTAGTAAGAAACACAAGAAGAGTCTGAGCAGCATCTAAATTGCTTCACGCTGTCCTTCGTTCAGAGAGAGGGTCCATGAGCGTCTAGCCTGACAAAAAAAATATAGGTGCACCCCTGCTGCATCAGTGCGGATATTATTCTTTATTTTTTAATATTTTTATTTTATTTATTGAAATTTTGATTTTATATTTTTCCTGGAAAATGATTAGATTCTTATATTTTCAGCAAAAAGTATTTATATTTGGTATTTTCTAAAAAAAAACAAAAAAACATTTTGTTTAAAAATTTTATTTTAAAAATTTACACATTTTCTCTGTTACTTAAGTGTAATTTTATTTTATTGCTTTGAGAAGATGATACTTGAGAAAAGTTTCCAATAATGGTCTGCTAAGTGAGAGTGGGGAGAATTCATAATTTGAGAATATGCATCCAGTTTTGTGTGAGAGCAAAGATATCCACATCCATTACATGGATGCGCTCTCGTGTTACAGAACAGAATGTTAATTCAGAGTAGAACAGAACAGAATAATGGTATTTTGTTTTAATAGAACAGAACATAATGTTAACTTTTAAATGGAACAGAAAATAATGTTAACTCCAGAACAGAACAGAATGCTAACTTCAGAACAGAGTGTAGAACAGAACATCAGATTTACTTTTGAACAAAACAGAACAGAAAAGAACTGAATGTTACTGTCAGACAAGAACAGAAATGAATGTAAATTTCAGAACAGAACAGAATGTTAAATTCAAAACAGACCAGGGTTGTGTTTCTCAAAAGCATTGTAAGGTAAGATGCTCCTATAGAGACCACTGGGGGCAATGCTTCTATGATCTACTTAGGCTTGCGATGCTTTTGGGAAACGCAGCCCAGAATAGAATGTTAATTTCAGAACAGAACATTCACTTTAGAAGAGAATGGTGACGAATAGAATAGTTAGTTTCAGAATAGAAGAGAATGTTAACGCCTCTGATTGGTCATCGCATTCATAAACTCATCGGAAATGTGTGTGATTGGTTATAAAACTCAACGCTGCAAACAAGGCCTAAAAAGAAACCTGATGCAACGCGAGCAATTCTATTTGAAATGTAATTAGACACTTTTCATTCATTTAATCGTAATAGATTTAGCTTAATTGTGCATTTTTTGTTTCCTTATCTTAAATTTGGGGGCATTTTTGCCCCAAGCCCCCGTTAATGTTAAAGTCGTTAAGGAAGAACCATCCTCAAGAGATGAGATCCTCTGGTGTAGTACGCACTCGTATAGTAGCCACCCGCAGCAGTACGCAGTGTGCAGTACGCGCTCGTCATCACACCTTGATCCGCAGCACCTGCGGCTCCTCAAAGGTCCCGCTCCCCGCGTGCCACCGACCTCTCACTGTTCAGTCTCGAGCGACAGATTCGCCACGGCGCTCCGTGATTGGCTCAAGCACGTGCCAGTTTATTTAGAGCCGCCGTTTCCCGCCATCGCCCGCCTTACGCGTGAGCGCGCAGCATCCGCCGTTAATTTATAAACCGAATTAAGGTAAGAAAGACGCTTTCTTTCACTCGTATGTTGTGTTTAGCGTTTCTCGGGTGATCGGTGTTTGTTTCGGCGGCGAATGAAGACGCGGCGCGTGTTTTACACTTGTGTAAATTAACTTACCTACAGTAATTGATGTTTACAGTCTTATTATATTTCTACACGCGCGCTGTTTCTGTGAAAAGGCGAATTGTTTGCGAACTCGTTATTTAAGGTCTTAGTAACGTCGTAAAATGATCATCCGGTTTGTCTTTACCGACGTACACTTGTCTGAAGTTTTTACACTTACTTGTGTAGCAGTGTACGCGTCTGTTTACCTGTTTTTGTCAGTTTTATTAGCTTATAATAGAGTTTAGCTGTCGGTTATCTGGGCTGATGCTCGTGAAGCTGATTCGCCTGTGACCTCTGACCTCGCAGGCCCTGAATAGTTCAGGCAGACTCGTCCATTGTTTCTGGTCACGGTCCACATGATTGAGATTTGGCAAGTGTCTGTCTGCCTTTGTGTGTTTGCTCCAATAATCTTTCACAATGTCACTTTCTGATTGGTTTGGTCGTGCCAAGGCTTGATTTGCCGTGCTACTGAACATTTTCGGTACGAATGCGTGTACTGTTACACCCCTAGTCTTTAATATATATATTTTTAACATCTGTTATGTACAAGCGTTGCAGTATATGTCTGCTCCAACTGTGAGTGCTTATAGGTGGCATTAATTCACCCTCCATCAGTGGTGATGTGACTTTGTGTTTCAAGAGCTGAGCGAGTGTTTGTGTGTTAAATGTGAATCACTGATTCTGGACCCAGACACTGCACCCTTATCTGACCCGCCTGTTTCAGGACATGGGGTCTCTGCTAATGAGCTGATGAGTTGAATCAGGTGTGTTTGATTAGGGGGACATCTGAAACTTGTGGTGTTCACTAACCTTTAGGAGCAGGCTTAAAAGAGACCTGAAATTTAAGCACATACACAAATTAAAATTTGGTGCATCTCTAAAATGAGCACAAGAATATTTAATACATTTATATGTACCCAAAGAGTAAAGTTGTAAACCACTATATTTTTACTGAATTATTTTAGTGCCACAGACTTATTTTTTTCAAATAAATAAATTGAATAGATTCTTAGAAAATAGTTTTTTGACCGGTGTTTAATTTAGCAATGTTTTTAAATGAATAAACTTTCTCATGTTTACTCATACTTGCTTATTGCATCACTTTTGTGATGCTAGTCTTTTGGTTCTTTATAAAACGTAATGTGTTTTAATATGTAAATGCTATTGAAACAACATTATGAGAATTGTAGTGATTTTAATAGTGTATAAGTCTCTCAAGGAGGTTTAGTGAATATTGAGTATCACCCTGCGCTCTTTCAGATGGAGTCGCTGCCGTTGAGCTGGAATCTGTTTTGAGCTTTTTAATCTTTCAACAGCAGGATAATGCAATTATTCCTCTTGGTTTGTCATGATTATTAATTTCAGTTGATGTAGGTATAAATCCAGTTTAGCCACCATATATACCCAGTGATATTACAGTATTAATTAATAATTGTTTTAATCTCCTAATTGTGAGTGTAAATGCATTTAAGGACAACGCCGTTTTCAGTGGTCGTTTTAATACCTTCATTGCTGTTAATACTTCCGTTTACTCAGTCACGTCATTTCCTGTGTGGAGCACAAAAAATATTTGACACATGTTATGGTCCAAACAGTGATGGACCTTATGTTTGGAGTCATACAGATTTGAAACAAAGTGAGGATGAATGAATAAAGACGTTTGTTCATTTTTGGGTGGAATACACCTGAATCTCAGCTCACAACTCCACTTATTCTCCTCTGAGCTCCTTTCTGACTGTAGTTTGGTGATCACTTGATTTATGGTTCTGTGGGTAATTTCTCTGTCCACAAGTGCTATGAAATACACTATTTTTAAAGATAATTGATTATCAGATGGGAAGCTTGTTACAAATAATGTTTGGTGACGCTTTTATTTGTGCATAAATTGAAAAAGATTGATCTTGGGATTTAGAAATAAATATCAGTTCAAATGGGATCACAATTAATTGGAAAATTAAATATATTTTGTGGTACCAATTTAGGCCACCAGGTGCCTCTATAGCAGGGGTCCTCAAATCTGGACCATTCCTGCAGAGTTTAGCTCTAACCCTAATCAGACACACCTGAGCATGCTAATCAGAGATCAAGATCATTAGAAAATCACAGGTAGGTGAGTTTGATCAGGGTTGGAGCTAAACTCTGCAGCAGATTGGACCTCCAGGGTAAGATTTGAGGAACCCTGCTCTATAGCATGACATTTAATGCTTAGAGAGGGGAATGTGGATTTGGGCTTAGGAAGGATCTATCCAATTAAAGCAGTATAAATATTTGCTTGAATGTTAGGTTTTGCAGTGGAGATATATGTGTATATGTATGTGCATCTCAATAAATTAGAATGTCGTGGAAAAGTTAATTTATTTCAGTAATTCAACTGAATTGTGAAACTTGTAAATTGTTAAATTCAGTGCACATATACTGAAGTAGTTTAAGTCTTTGGTTCTTTTAATTGTGATGATTTAGTGAATTGGTGGGTTTTTGTTAAATGGGAGACTATCTCAACAAATTAGAATACTTCATAAGACCAATAAAAATTTTTTTATTGAACTGTTGGCCTTCTGGAAAGTATGTTCAGTTACTGTATGTACTCAATACATGGTAGGGGCTCCTTTTGCTTTAATTACTGCCTCAATGCAGCGTTGCATGGAGGTGATCAGTTTGTGGCACTGCTGAGGTGGTATGGAAGCCCAGGTTGCTTTGATAGCGGTCTTCAGGTCATCTGCATTGTTGGGTCTGGTGTCTCTCATTTTCCTCTTGACAATACCCCATAGATTCTCTATGGTTCAGGTCAGGTGAGTTTGCTGGCCAGTCAAGCACAGTAACACCATGGTCATTTGAACTAGAGCCCTGCGCGGGACTGTTTTCTTCATCCCGCTCCCGCCCGCGCCCGCCGAATTTCTGACCATTACCGCCCGCTCCCGCAACGTGTGTTACACTCCCGCCCGCGCCCGCAAAACTCTGAGAATTTATTCCCGCACTATAATAGAGATGCATTGATTTTGTGTCTTCTCCCGTCCCGCAGGAAAAAAAAAAAAAGTATTGTATTGCTATTATTAAAGAGATTCATGTTTGTTCCTTTCCCTGACCTGCATGTATTCTGACGCACTGGTAGGGAAGATGAATATAGCCTGGGCTATCGGGGACATCTAAACGCTTAGGCTACCGCGCGTTTCTTTAGACTTCAAGTACTTTGATTTTGTTGACAATGACATCATGTCGCTAGGTTACCTCCCGATCCCGCAGTGTTTTTTTTTTAGCCGCCCATTCCCGCCCGCAGCAAAGTTCAAACCGCCCGCTCCCGCGAGATTTGCGTTGGGTCCCGCGGGTCCCAATCCCAATGCAGCCCTCTAATTTGAACCAGCTTTTGGTACCTTTGGCAGTGTGGGCAGGTGCCAAGTCCTGCTGGAAAATGAAATCATCTCCATAAAGCTTGTCAGCAGAAGGAAGCATGAAGTGCTCTAAAACTTCCTGGTAGATGGCTGCGTTGACTGTGGATTTCAGAAAACACAGTGGACCAACACCAGCAGATGACATGGCAGCCCAAATCATCACTGACTGTGGAAACTTCACACTGGACTTCAAGCAACATGGATTCTGTGCCTCTCCACTCTTCCTCCAGACTCTGGGACCTTGATTTCCAAATTAAATGCAAAATTTACTTTCACCTGAAAAGAGGACTTTGGACCACTGAGCAACAGTCCAGTTCTTTTTCTCCACAGCCCAGGTAAGACGCTTCTGACGTTGTCTCTGGTTCAGAAGTGGCTTGGTAGCCCTTTTCCTGAAGACGTCTGAGCGTGGAGACTCTTGAAGCACTGACTCCAGCTTCAGTCCACTCCTTGTGAAGTGTTTGAATCAGCTTTGCTTGACAGTATTCTCAAGCTTGCAGTCATCCCTGTTGCTTGTGCACCTTTTCCTACCCAAATTCTTCCTTCCAGTCAACTTTGTATTTAATATGCTTTGATACAGCACTCTGTAAACAGCCACAGCTTTCAGTAATGACCCTCTGTGACTTACCCTCTTTGTGGAGGGTGTCAATGTTCATCTTCTGGATCATTGCCAAGTCAGCAGTCTTCCCCATTATTGTGGTTTCAAACAACAAGAGATACCCAGAATTTATACTGTAGGGATGGTCATTAACTGAAACTCAAATGTAAATGTTCTAATATTTTGAGATACAGATTTTTGATTTTCATGAGCTGTGAGCTCTAATCATCAAAATTAAAACAAAAAAACTTTTGAAATGTTTTACTTTACATGCAATGAATCTAAAATATATGAAAGTTTCACTTTTTGAAATAACTTGCAAGAAAAAATGAACTTTTTCACGACATTCTAATCAGTTCAAGATGACCGAAGTGCATTATCAACAAAAAACACACCTCGTACATCAAAAGTGATTGCAATTATAGAGCTGCGATTCTATTGTGCTCTGTCTGTTTGATATGCAAGTGAAATTTAATGGAGACTCACTCGCTGTCAGGATGTGCCTTTATGTAAAATTAAATGTTGTGAATTTGTAACCCTTCACCTACCCCTTGTCCCTTGAAACCGTTTCAAGGGGTAGGGGTGAAAATATCCCCCTAAGAATTGGGACACCACTACTATACCGTCACACATTACATACATCATCTAGCTCCTACAATACACACACCTATACTGGTGTGCATTATTAATGCTCTGCTTACTGACACAAACAAACACATATCGGAGATCGTGCAGCTCAAACGTCCAGGAGCAAAGAAACCCGTCAACGCTGCCCCGCGGCTTTTATTAATAACAGTTTAAATACTGGATCACTACATTATATTTTCCAGCAACGACGAGAGGATAAAATTGCTTTTTGAAGTAAACTCATTGTAAAGGGAGACACACAGACGTGCATTCACGCAACTTTCATCTCTCTCTCTTTTTCTCTCTCTCTCTCTCTTTTTCTCTCTCTTTTTTTTCTTTTTGCAAACTTTTTTTTTTTTGAATAACATGACCGTAAATATGAACACACGATTGAATGGAACATAAAACAAATGATTACTTTTTCATTCAAATCTTTATAAATAACAAAAATGCTTATATTTGATGTGTCTTTTTGTTCACTCGGGCAGCCATGTTGCTGATGTATGCTCCAGACCCCTTTGTTTGAAGTGTAGTCCCGAGAAATCTTCGTTTGAAGGGCTACCCCTCCAACCAAGAGAGAATTGAGACACCCTCTAATTTTTTTTCTTTCTGAGCAAACCTTTTCTCTACTGGGCGGACATTTCGGGCACCTGAGCAAAAACATTCTTTATACCAGACCTGTACAGCGTGTGCACAAAAAAGTGTGTGACTTTTAACTTTAATGTGCTATTTATATTTGATTTGACCCTTGATGTAACTGATGTACATTTTAGGTTACCTGAGAAAACATTATTACAGTACAATACACAAAGTTTGGGATCAGTAATTTTTTTTTTTTTTTTTTTTTTTTTTTTTAAAAAGAAGTTTCTTGGGCTCATCAAGGCTGTATCAATTTGATAAATACTGAATATTATTTCACAATAATATTGTGAAATATTATTGCAATTTAAAATGTTTTCTATTATAATATACTTTGAAATATAATTTATTCCCGTGATGCAAAGCTGTTTTCAGTGTCACATGATCCTTCAAAAATCATTATAATATGCCCATTTCTAATCAATGTTGTAAAAAGTTGTGCTGCTTAATATTTTTTGGGACCTGTTTTTTTTTTTTTTTTTCAGGATACTTTGAGAAATAAAAAGTTAAAAAGAACAGTGTTTATTCAAAATAAAAAAAAAATGTTACAATATACACTATTCAAAAGTTTGGGTTCAGTAATTTTTGTTTTTTTTATATTTTTATTCAGCAAGGATGTGTTAAATGGATAAAAAGTGATAGTAAAGACAACTGAATTTATATTTAATTTCACAAAGAGCTCAAAAGCTAAATTAGTCATTTTAAAAAGTTTTATATATTAAAGCTGATCTCTATCTATCTATCTATCTATCTATCTAGCTAGCTATCTATATTGCTATAATATTTTAATATCTATAATTTTAATATTGCTATAATTTAAATATGAAGCTTAAAATTATTAAATTATGAATATATTATATGAATTATAAACAATTGCAATTAATATAATATAAATATAAGTAGCTGCAAAAGTTGGGCAGTTTTCTCTAAAATTCTTTGACCGTAAACTGCTTTAATTTGTATGGGGGAGTGGCTTCATTGCATCAGATATGTCACTTTGCTCACAGCTGATTGGTCCAGTTTGGGTTTGCGATCTCTAACCCAGAATAAAACCTGCTCTGGAGCAAGGTAGCTCTGTAGCGTAAGATACCATGGTGACGAAACCCGCTCAAAACCAACCCATCTTCTTGAACCCGAAAACTCACAGTTTGCTCAAACTAAACAAAACCGGCATTGTGCTACAGCCCACAGGGGTGTTGAAATACTATTGGTTAAACTGGCAGTGGGCGGAGTCACACAGACCAAAACAAAAACCGATATTCCGACACGGAACACACATTACAAAGTAGAGTAACTGACCGTAGCCTTGTTTTGTGTGATCTTGGCGTGCTTCCTAAATATCTGCAAACATATGGTATTTTTATGCTTTAGGACAGTAAAAAAAATACATACAGCACCTTTTAATATTGCTAAACATTTTTGTGCTAAGACATTGCAGGTAAATAGAGGCCTGAGTGAGCTGCCTGCCTCTCCATTACTCATGAGTGTGTGTGAGTCGCAGTGTTTCCCTAAGTAGGGAACAGATGGTGGAGCAGTGTGCATGTGTAAGTGACTGACTCTGTGCTCTTGTTTGCAGACGTCCTCTCCAGCCATCATGGCAGTCAGGCTGTGTGATGTGGCTTCTCTTCTGAGAAGTGGCTCGTGGGCAGCCGAGCCGTGGACTGGGGTTTGTGGGACTTTTTTCTTCTTCCATCACTGTCAGTCCACTGTTACCGTGTCACACATCCTAGAGCTGTGTTGATTTTGGGTATTTGTTGGACAACTGTGCAGAAATATCAGGGCAAATCTGTTTTCAGCATTGAGTAATGTATCGCAGACTAGGGGTCGACCGATTATCGGCCTGACCGATTATTGGCACCGATATTAAGCATTTTTATGATAATCGGTATTGGTCATTTTCAAAACCGATGTGCCGATAAAATTATTTATGAAACGCGCTATTTGGCTCTGATGCAGCCTGTCAGAACTCACCACTCTGTGGCCTAGAGCAGTCTCCGCCCACCGCGCATCTGATTTGTTGAGAGTCAGGAGTCCGACCAATCAACGTGGAAGACTAAAGGCGCTCTCACACCGAAAGCGCTTGCTAACTGGTGCTGCTTCATCACGCATCAGTTCTCTCTCAAAGGCAGCAGCAGACCTTGCACAAGTTGCAATAAATTACAATCCACTACACTGAAGTTGTAAAAATTATCTATTTATGGTTTCCTAGATGGGGGAAACGCAGGGGGAATCGCGGAATCCAGTCATATAAATAGCATTTACTGTATAATACACAGAATTAGTCAAAGTTTGGATGAATTAATTAAAAGTAGGTCAGTACACTTAAATCGACTCACAATATGGACTATCTGTAAACATTAAGCTGCAAAAAGACTATTTAAATATGAATTCTGCATGTTCGGCGTGTCTCTGTATATGTGAAAGGCACAGACGCGCGGTTTTGACACGCGCGCACACACACACACACTGAAGTGCGCGACGCTCGCGGTGTTTTCCGCATCTGCCATGTCACTAAATGAGGACATAAATACATGAACATCATCCCCAGAACTGCTCTGAGAGTTACTTCATGAGCCATTTGACTGTTTCGTTTGAGTAAAACGATCGACATATCATAAATAGGCTACAGAAACAAAGTTTGGTTTATTTACTAATACTACTACAATTATTACAACTTTTGTTTAAAAAGAACAATCACACAATACGCTATTTCTTCCACGTTTTAATTTTAATAGTAAGCCCATTAGTTTAACTCTCATTTGATTAAAATATAAATTAAATTAATGTTTTATGCCTTCATTTGCACTGCACTGTAAATGGAAACTAATGGAAATTACTGTCACATAGGCCAAGATTAAGATACTGTCACATAGGCCAAGATTAAGTTACTGTCACATAGGCCAAGACTAGGATGACGGAAATTGAGACATTTCAATAGGCTATTGAACCGAGTGAGCCTATAACAGGCTATTAGTGTTATAGTTTCATTAAAATAGTTGCGGTCTTCTTCGCAACTTCTTCTACAGTGGAGCTATGAAGACTATTCAATTATTTACACGTATTATATACATTGCGCTTTTTAAATTAATCAATTGATATGCATTAGATGATGAATTGAATAGTCCCCTCTTGTAGATAACCTACATTTATTCGGTTGATTTAGTCAACCGAAAATAATTAATGAAGAATTATGAGAGGTTATGCTATTACACATACATTTCTAACATGTAAATTATTGAAGCCAAATACTTGCATTTCCCCAAGCTGTTTAGCTTTAGTATTTAGTATTCATAGGCTTAATCATGAAGCATACAGTGGCCCCACTTTTAACTCTCTCTTTATATATTAACCTTATTGTAGATGGATGCATGGGGGAAGACAAGAGTAAGAAGTGCAACCAACACTAGGGAAGGCCATTTTTGTCAGAGCCCTTGTTATTCTTAATTTTGACATTCATTTTCATTTTTACACCAGACATGTATATCGGTTCAATATATCGGTTATCAGTCTACTTGGTCTGTAATAATCAGTATCGGCATCGGCCCTGAAAAACACATATCGGTCGACCCCTATCGCAGACATATCTGTTGATTCCTTGAATGCAATGTTAATCAGAATCCACTCACTGCTCAAAATGACTGGAGTTTTGTTCAGTTCTGAGTTATGCAAGCTCACGAATCCTCTTGTTATAACAAAGTGTAGAGAGTGTAAGAGATTCGTTGTGCAGTGTAGAGAGCTTTGTTGATTATAATGGAACTGTGAGATTGCGATGAAATGAAGTGAGTGACGGCTTTTAAAAATTATTAAAAATTAAGGGAATGCAAATGCGATACTGAATAAATGTAAATGTCTGAAAATATACCTGCATGCCACTTTTGTGTTCTTCTGTGCCACCTTTGTGTAAACTAATTTGATAATTCTTATTTGGGTCATACTTCAAAGACGTAGAATCTGTGATTCCAAAGTACAGTATTTACTCCGGTGCATTGACTGACAGCCACACATCAAAACATTAGATTCATCCGCGCTGAGGCACAACCCACTTAAAGAAAATAATTCTGCTAATAACTGCAATTGCAGGTTTCAAAAAGAGATGGCGACAAAGAGGCAAAACCTACGGACAGCAGCTTTAAACCTAAACTGAAACTGAATCTCGTGGTAGGCTCACATACCTCTCATTCGGAATCATTTCCATGAATGAAACATTGCATGTAACATTTGGTTGCTACACTATGTAATATGTAAAGAAGGCTTTGTACTTCTCATGTCCCAATATCCACTTTTGAAACCTCATTCTTCACATAAGCAAAAATGTGTTAAAATGCCATGGCATGGCGATGCGCTGATTGGCAAAAACACTACACATTGTACAACAGAGAAGATAAACGGAGTAACCAAAGGCCTTTTGTATGTTTAGTTGTCTCATTTAGTTTGATGATGAAGAGGTTGCGATGGCAAGTTTGCAATGCTAGAATGATCTGGGAAAAATTAGTATGGACCACTCTACAGAATTGGTCCAAAATCAGAGTTGGAAACATCTTGAAAAAAAAAATTGTATGTATGCAAATTGTATAATATCCAAGGTACACATTTCTAGTAATTGTGCAGTTAATTCTCATTATATTTTCAGAAAGTTTTGGAATATGTCCTCTCCTCAAATTTGTCACTACCGAAACATCGTAATAATAATTTAATTAGAAGGGTTATATTGACACATTAAGATTTTGCTTACATCTAGATGTAAATATTTGTTTTGCCTATTTTATTAAAGTTTCAGAGGTAAATCAATGTTACATATTTAAAAATATTGTAATTTATGATATTTGCTGTATTTTGAATCCAGTTTTTCTTTGTAAAAGGCAAAAAGTCGATCATCCTGATGTCAAAGTTAAGGATTCATTAGTTTGGTTATACATTGAACCCAAAACTATCATAACATCTTAGTTGATATTTCTGTATACTTTTATTTTTGACGAAACATCCCATGTTTCGGTAGTGATTACACATTCTCTGTAGTGACAGTAATGCTTTGGTAGCAAACACATCACATTACAGAACTTTAACTCGCATACCAAAACACTACTAAAACGTACTAAAATACATTTTTTTTTTTTTGGCGAAACAGTGCTAAAATGGTTGATTTCCCCCAAATATGAGGATTATGTGTTCCCTTTTGTCACTACCGTACCGAAACAATGATGTCATGTTTCGGTAGTGACAATTCTATGGGATAACACCCAAAAAAAACAAAGATGTCACAAATTAATCTGATTTTAAACCACAAGAAGAAACGAAAGAGAACTCAAAATTCTCTCTCTCTCTCTCTGTTAATTCATTCAAATACATTCTATCCTTTAAAACTACTTCATCTGTGTCTGATTTAAATTGAGTAGAATGCTAGATCTAAGAACTGTTGCCAAAAAGACTGGTTTCTTGCCTCCGTGGCATTCATTCAAATCTTGTAATGCACACCCATGGATTTTCCCTTACATACAGTATTATTTGGGCAAAGTAGGCCTACCTAAAACACAATTAAACATGGAAAGCAATATACGTAAATTTGGGAAATCAAGACAAAATAAAACCAATTAAACCATCACTAGTCAACCAGTATACACAGATGTGAAAATGCACGATCCAAACTTAAATGGTTGTAATTGAAGAATGCTTTGGAATGTAGACCTATGTGTATTTTCAAGACAAACAATAAGTGAAAGCATGTAAAATGAAAGTGTTAAGAATAAAGAATTTTAAATTGACTATAAAGAATATATATGGTACAGTTAATTTTGTATAAAGTAAATAATTTACAAAATATTTTTGAATCTAAAATTGCCATAAAATCAAAGCTGTATGTCTAAAGATATGTTCAAAATTTGAAGTTGATATTACAAAAATTGAGGTTCCTGTGAGATTTTGTTTAGGCAGTATACCAAAAATAACCACCAGGTAACACCCTAACTCCATAGATTTTTTTTAATGCATTTCCCATCACAAATCTATAAATTCCTGTTACAATATTACTTCTATCACAAATAACCACCAAATATGGAATCTTGAGACTCGCACCTTTCCAACAATGTTTTGTCATGATTAGAAAAAGTTTTGATTAGAAAATATTGTTGTAAATGTAATATGATACTTGACACCAACCACTAGGGGGAGGATTAGGGGTGTGCAATATATTATCTATAATATCATAATTCTTGTTTAAATGATATGCGATTTGACATTATCTAGTATATCGCAAAAACACCCAGAGAGTGCACAGAGATGTAGGTTAGACTACTGCGCAAGCTCATTTAGAGTGCACGTTTTCACCCCGTATTAAAATACATTTAGAGTTCTCCCAAAGTTCAGGATAAGGGGTCAAAGATACCCCAGTATGTATTTTATATTTGTACGATCTGATATAGGTAATATTGTCAAGTCACATTTATTTATATAGCGCTTTTAACAATACAGATTGTGTCAAAGCACTTAACAGTATCAAATTGGAGGATAGAGTGTCTGTAATGTATAATAATAAGATTAAACACTCAATTTTCAGTTAAAGGCATTTCATTATTGAGTTCAGTGATGTCATTGTCTAGCTCAGTTTAGTTTAAATAGTATCTGTGAAATCAAATTGATGATAATCGCTAGAAATTATGTGTCCCCAACTGAGAAAGCCAGAGGCGACAGCGGCAAGGAACCAAAACTCCCTCTGTGACAGAATAGAGAAAAAAACCTTGGGAGAAACCAGACTCAGTCGGGGGCCAGGATATTATTGTTTATTTATTGATTTAATTAATTTTAAATGTATAAATGTATTATTTCTATTTTTATATTGTTGCAATTTCTAACAATAATAGTATTATGTAGTTAGGTATTTTATTATATTTTTAGTTTTTTTTATTTTATTTTATTGTATTTTTAGTCGAGTTCTTCACTGGGGATATGTCCCCGGGGGCTCATCCAGGTGTCCGGCCTCCGCCGACGATCAAGGCTGCAGACATCATCTCCCAGCGCCGATCCACCATCTGATCCGGATGTGTCTTTAATCTAGATTTAAACTGACAGAGTGTGTCTGCCTCCCGAACAGTGTTAGGTAGATTGTTCCAGAGTTTGGGCGCTAAATAGGAAAAGGATCTGCCGTCCGCAGTCGATTTTGATATTCTAGGTATTATCAAACGGCCAGAGTTTTGAGAACGCAGTGGATGTGGAGGACTATAATGTGATAAGAGCTTGTTCAAGTACTGAGGAGCTAAGCCATTCAGGGCTTTATAAGTAATTAACAAGATTTTAAAATCTATACGATGTTTGATAGGGAGCCAGTGCAGTGTTGAAAGAACTATATGGTCAAAGGCTAATATGGTCATACTTCCTGGTTCTAGTAAGGACTCTAGCTGCTGCATTTTGGACCAGCTGTAGTTTGTTGATCAAGCATGCAGAACAACCATCCAATAAAGCATTACAATAGTCTAACCTTGAGGTCATAAACGCATTAATTAGCATTTCTGCATTTGACGTTGAGAGCATAGGTCGCAATTTAGATGTTTTTGAGATGGAAAAACAACAGTTTTACAGATGCTAGAAACATGTCTTTCAAATGAAAGATTGCTATCAAACAGCACACCTAGGTTATTACATGTGAGGTTTTTATGTCCGATAATTAACACCTCTGTTTTTTCCGAATTTAGCAGTAAGAAGTTGCTCGTCATCCAGTTTTTTTTTTTTTTTACATCGACTATGCATTCCATTCGTTTTTCAATTTGGTGTGTTTCACTGAAGAAATATAGAGCTGAGTATCATCAGCATAACAGTGAAAGCTAACACCATGTCTCCGAATGGTAACATGTAAAGCGTGAAAAGTAACGGCCCTATTACTGAGCCTTGAGGTACTCCATACTACACTTGTACTTCCACTAATGCCAACAAAGTGTTCTAGTCTATTTAAAAGAATGTTGTGGTCGATAGTGTCGAATGCAGCGCTAAGATCCAGTAGCACTAATAAAGAGATACAACCACGATCAGATGATAGAAGCAGGTCATTTGTAACTCTAATGAGAGCAGTCTCAGTACTATGATACGGTCTAAATCCTGACTGGAATTCCTCACAGATACCATTTTTCTCTAAGAAGGAATATAATTGTGAGGATACTACCTTTTCTAGTATCTGTGACAGAAAAGGAAGATTTGAGATCGGTCTGTAATTAACTAGGTCCTTGGGGTCAAGTTGTGTTTTTTTTAATTACAGGCTTAATAGCAGCCAATTTGAAGGTTTTTGGGACATATCCTAATGACAGTGATGAATTAATAATAGCCAAAAGAGGATCTAGGACTTCTGGAAGCAGCTCTTTTAGTAGTTTAAATGGAATGGGGTCTAACATGCATGTTGTTGTATAAGATAATTTAACAAGTTTATACAATTCTTCCTCTCCTATAGAGAATGAGTGGAGTTGTTCCTCAGGGGATCTATAGTGCATCTGATGTGATACTGTAGCTGACGGCTGCATGTTTACAATTTTATCTCTGATGGTATCGATCTTGGATCTTGATGACTACTGATATGAATTCAGTTAATATTAATAATAAGTGACTTAATTATTATTAGTAAGACTTATTGTCTTTTACACAATTTCTGTTTTTGCTTTATCAACAAAAATAGATTCAAACAAAGCCAACTGAAAACAAATGAAACTTTTAAATAAATAAAAGTCTCAATGACTCACTGATGCAGTGATTTGCTGCCACCGATTGGCGATTTAGGTTTATATTAAAAGTATAGGCTATTTTCCCTTTTTTCCCCAAAATCATTTCAAATATTAGTATTAAGTGTGTTTTAAACAAACATACATTATTTATGCATTTGTAAATGCAGGTTAACTACATTCAAGTCCTGCATTAAACAGCCTGTGTAAATGTATCTAAATGCCACTTCAGATGCAGATTCTGATCATTGCAAGCACAAATTTGGTTGATTCTGATTTAATTTGATTGGTAATGGCCCTATATTTGAATTTGATTTAAATTTGACAAAATATGATGCATACATTTTAATTTGGTTAGAAAATTGGCCTTGAAGGTAAAAATGGCCATTAAAGGTAAAATTCAATTTAAAGTTATTGGGAAAAGTTAATTTCTCTTACTCCTGCAAACTAATCACAGCACAGAGTATGAAGAACATCAACGGCTTTGGGAGTCAGTTGTCCACGGCAGTCCTAAACCTGCCAAAGTACCAGCACACACACATGCTCCGCAAAATATCGTCTAATTATCACTATCGACTAATTTCAGAAAATATTGAGATATATTTTGCCATTTTTTTTCCATTATTGCACACCCCTAGGGGAGGAGCCTGCTAAAAGGATTTAAAGTACCATTTCCACGGTCCTGTAAAACCACAAATCTTTCAAATAAACAATTTGTTTCATTTATATACTTGATTCTGTAATCCTATTAAGGCGCTTACAAGAATAAACTAATTGAAAATAAATAGGCCTACATGAAAATAAAAGCATGAATAAAAAGGAAGTAAATGCTGTAACCAACAATGTAACTCTATTTACACGCCGCTTGAAAAACTGTGTAAAACTACTTTTAAACAGGAAATGAAATATGTATGTACATATTGTTTGCACAGGACTAGCAATAGAGGACTTTTACCCTTTTCACCGAAGGTAAAAGTCACCGTAATCTTTACTGACACTAGCTGTGCTTCTGTTACAAAACTTTTGTGATATTTTTAAACTTTTTTTTTTTTTTTTGCGAAAAAACTATTTTTCTATTTTCTAAAAACTATTGCGAAATGACAGCGTTTCCATTAACCAATGTTACACGACACAAACTTTTTTCCACTCGTGATAATTTATGGTGACGGATGTTGGTAGGTTTACGTATACCATAGCCACTGCACTTAGAAAAAACTAATTACTTATGAACAGATTTTGTTGATTAAATCTAAAACGCATTGAGGAAACGGTGCACAAATCACTCTTTTATTTAAAATGAACACAGACTGTGGACAGATTATTACTAATATATGACTATATTTTACATATTTAAATAACCTGAAGTGTTCCTGTTTTTCACTTACTCTGTGTGTGTTTGCATCTATAGCAGGTGATCGCTGCCATGGAGACGCAGATGTCCAACGGGCCAAGCTGTACCACCAGCAACGGTCCCAACAGCGTCTCTAACAACTGTTCGTCACCTGTGGAGATGTCCAACGGTACAGAGGACAGTAAAACCAACCTGATCGTGAACTACCTGCCACAGAACATGACGCAGGAGGAGCTCAAGAGTCTGTTCGGCAGCATCGGAGAGATCGAGTCCTGCAAACTTGTGCGGGACAAAATCACTGGTATTCATGGCTGTCTCTAATGATTTTTGACCAATAGGGCTTTTATGATTGATTGATATTGATGATATTAGAGAGCAGAGTGGCCAATGGCTGGTATTTATGCTGATATCACACTATTAAACTTAAGCATAGTTAGATAAAAAATAATGCTGCAACTAAAATGTATTTACAGAATTAGAAATCATTACTTTAAAATTAATACAAAGGAAAAAATATATAAATACAGTTAGGGCTGGGCGATATGACCTAAATCTTATATCACGATATGAGTAATTTTAATTATAATTACATGCATCACAAAATAGTTATTTTTGCTTTAAATAAGGCCTTTCTTTTTGATATGCCAGAAAATGTATAATTCTTGTCAGAAGTGTCAATATCACAAACTAATACTAGCCTAAATAAAATAAAAAAAGAATCTCACAGAAGACAAGAAAATGCTTAGCAATTAAATAAGAATAAGAAACTAAAAAGTGATTTAGTCAAGAGCATTGAGATATTTTCTCTTTTGTTGTTTGATTAACATGAATGACAGACAGCAGGAATATTAGACTGCTGTCACTTTAAGAGCTGCTCAGATCCAATATACTGTTACAAATGCATTTTCCTTCTCAGCTGTTCACTTTCACTTAAGACCTAAATTACTGTTTATGAGGATACTTTCAAAGATGGGCATTTTGACATGCAAATGTGTTTTTAACTGTTCGTTCTTTTTATTTTTATTTTTTTCTTCCTCAGGAAGAGTCTCTCAGACAGTGCATGCATACAGTAAAATGAGTTTTCTTTTGCTTCTGATTGTTTGGTTTTAAACGCAATGCTTAAAGCACATGCAAACAAGTTTTCGCAGTTAATGCGGCATAGCAACATCACATGAGCATGATAGAAATGGTAGTTCAAAATCTCTACCTGTTAATTATATCGCCCACCCCTAAATTCAAATATAAATGATATTTCAGATAGCAACTTCTTGATACTGTAATCCTGTTGTTGCATTTCACAAATGAAGAAACTGTTAAAAACATGACTTGAGTGTATATGTCTGTGCACTGCATGGTAATAATTTTCTCAAATAATAAACAAAACAAAACAAAAAAACAGGTAATGTTAACTTTATATACAGTACATAGTAAATATAAAAACAATTGTGGCAAATTGGATTTAGCGCAGCATTGTTTAAAATGATTTAAAGCTCCAGTTTGCACGGCTGGATCATGCACAAAGTACTAATGTTTTTAGACAGTCTACAAATGCATTCTTCAGAGGCTCTAACCGCTGCATAAGCAAAAGGTTCATAGAAGTTAACGGTTATGTCAAATTTTTATTAGACATTAAGCAAAGAAAGTCTTCAAAAATGCCGCTTGAGTTCTCAGTGGTGTCAAATAAGGCCCACTTCTGACACTTATGTTAAGGATTCAAAGGATTCAAAAGACCTGAGTAACCTGCAGTAACCCTGATGCTTCTCATATGGAGGCTTTATACATGTCACCATCAGCAGCTCACCTCACTGTGATGCTGTGATGGTCAGATCCATAATGCACTGCAGTGCTCATAAATCCTCACCTGAGTGTTTGTGTGCTTAGGTCAGAGTCTGGGTTACGGCTTTGTGAACTATGTAGAACCCAAAGATGCAGAGAAGGCCATCAACACTTTAAATGGTCTCCGGCTGCAGACTAAAACAATCAAGGTAAGGTCTGTCCGAAGTGAGGCTGCCGTCACAGGTAGTGCTCGTGTTGCATGTACTAATTTTGTGTTTGTGAGCAGGTGTCGTTTGCTCGACCGAGTTCGGCCTCCATCCGTGACGCTAATCTGTACGTGAGCGGTCTTCCTAAAACTATGACCCAGCAAGAGCTGGAGCAGCTCTTCTCTCAGTACGGCCGCATAATCACTTCCAGGATCCTCGTGGATCAGGTCACAGGTGAGATCTTTTATATTAAAGTGCCCTTATTATGGGTAATGAAAGGTTCATATTTTGGTTTTGGGAGTCCCCAACAACAGGTTGACAAGCATGCAAGGTCAAAAAAACACTTTCATTGTCTTATAATATGCATTTATTTTTACCTTACTTGCTCAACGATTCCCAAATGATTTGTTTTTAATGATTTACTTTTCCAAACCCCTCCTTTGCGTGACGCTAATCTGCGGTGATTGGTCCGATTGGTCTCATTTACATTTCATAATAAAAGCTGCGTTTGTGAGGGCAGTGCTGCTTTGTGTACAGCGTTACTGGGGAGACAGATATTTTTACTGCCACCTAGAGCAAAGAATGAATTTTTATTTTCATTAAGACCAACAAAAAAGACCAACAAGTGGGCGGGCAATATGCTGATGTTTCATGATGACATGGATTCGTTTTAAAAATGACTCGTTTCAATGATTCAGAGTCGACTCTTTCTTTTGAGAGACAATAACTTTATACACGGTGCACTTTCAGATTTAAAACTTTGCAGGAGCTGTGTTACACACTGCATGAAATGTTATTTTCAGAAATCCATTATAGGGGCACTTTGAAACTATGGCATCTGTCATCTAGCCATGAAAATCATTGTGAAAGAATATAATAATTTAACAATATATTTATGCGTATGATGCGAGTAGTGACTAGTGATGCCCCAAATGGAATTTTTTTAGTTTAGCCCAATAAAACAGATCCTAGTCTAGTCAGATTTACAGTATTTTTTTTTGTTCAGGTGTGTCCAGAGGTGTGGGCTTCATTCGATTTGACCGGCGTGTTGAGGCTGAGGAGGCGATTAAAGGGCTGAACGGACAGAAACCACCCGGTGCCACCGAGCCAATCACGGTGAAGTTTGCCAACAACCCCAGTCAGAAGAGCAGCCAGGCGCTGCTGTCCCACCTGTACCAGTCACCCAACAGACGCTACCCAGGACCCTTGGCGCAGCAGGCCCAGAGATTCAGGTACCCGCTGACACACACTCGCTGCGCTGGAACTGACTTTGACTCGAGTGTGATTTCATTGTTTGTGTGTTTCAGGCTGGATAATCTGCTCAACATGGCATATGGAGTCAAGAGGTACGTTCATTTGAGCTGCTGCTTGTGGGAAGTCTATTAAAGCAGTGAGTTGGTGATTTTAGAAATGGCAGGGCTCCAGACTAACTGCTTTCATAGTATCGTACATACTATGAACCGCAAAAAGCAACAATATTGATTCTAGCTGATATATTTTCTGAGTATACGAGTCTCACTGGGTCAAAATTGCATTGCTAAAGTAAAAAACTAAAGAAAAGCAGTTGTGTAAATCACATTTTATTACATTTTAGAGATTTATGATTAGTGATAAACTAGTAAATATTGAAAACATGCATTTTAGTTCCCATCAAAATAAACTCTAAATTTAACTATTTCGAACCTGAATGTAGAATGGTATACAACAAATCTAAATTACAGTAGTCATTATAAATTACATTGTATTTTAAATACTAAGTTGAAACAAGTGAAACTGAAACAACCGGCAGATGGAAAATGTGCTAAACAAATAATCTTAAGCTCATGAACTTCTCATTCAACACACAGCCATGTTTTGCAGGCTTGTACTTAATTACATTGACACATTTCTTTGGAGTATAAATTGCAGCATCAGGGTTTTTCTGGCTCAAAATGATGCGGAGATGGTACCGTCCTGATCGTGTGCACACATTGTACCCACCCTTTAACTGGCAGAAGCAAACACTTTAACATGCAACATATTTTAGGTGTTCTAATAAGTATATTATTGAATATAGATTCAATATAAATATTGAAGAAAGCTAGAATTATCAAGTTACATTTGACAAAAAAAACCTGTTGAACATTAAATTAAATGCAACATAACTGCTAAAGGGGGGCTCTTTGTAAGATTAATACTACAATTTAACTTAAATCTCACTTTAAAAGTGTTTGAAATAATTGATTTAATGTGGATTTTTAAAAAATAATTTATTTGTAGCCTTTTATATTAAGCTAATTGCTTAGCATTTCTCATGTAAACATGCATTATTATGAAAATACCCCAAAACTATACTGCTGTAATAGTGTTTATTAGCTTCGTGTTTCATGTGTAGAAATGTTTCTCTGGGTTTGCTGGGTACAGAACACGACGTGGAAGTCTAATGGATACAGATCTAATGATTCACTCAACTTGCAATGAGATACGATTCACAATACTGATTTCACGATGCTGTTATCTCAGTTTATTTATTATTATTTTTACAAAAGAGCGAGATTTAAGACTAATTTAATTATAAATGAAAACCGCCTCAAATTCTCTACGCAGGAAAAACCTTTACTTTAAATGTCAGAACTTATACAATATTCTGCTAAATACATTTTCTATAAAACTATGGAAATTATGGAAAATGTTTGAACACAAAAACAAATGAAATGAATACACTTCCATAGCTTCACAACAAATATTAATTATATTCCATTACTTTATATATTAATGAATGTATATTTTAAATTATTACACATTTATTTATTTATTTATATGTAGCTTTCAATATGAATGTAGCACATTTCTGGCTAAGTACCATGTTTTCTTTACTGCAGTACATCCATGATTGTGATTTGTGGATCGAAAAGCCTAATACACAAATGATTTCTCTAGTTTTCAGCATCAGTTCTGTGAAGCATGTCAGCGCTGTTTCATCTCACTAAACTAGTTTTATCACAGAGACGCTTGTTGTTTGAAATGGAGAATTCTGGGCCAAATTTAAAAAGCAGACTAAACATTCCTTTGAGCAGAATGGAAAATTATGAAACAATTACTCATTGCCGTCACTTTATAATCACTGAATCCATCACTGCAGATCAGCCTGAGCTCAATGCCATGAATGATCCTTTCAAGACTCTGCATTAACACTAATTTACACTGTCTGCATCTGCATTTTCTTAAAATAAATATAAAAAAAATATTAACGATGCATAAAATTAATGCAATATATATTTTTATAGATGTAAATGGGTGTTACACGCTCCTGAAGGAACAGTATAGATGTTTGGCGGCATACTAGCATAGAAAATAGCCTTTATTGCCGTTTTAGCTGAAATGCAGTTTTTGTTTGTTTTTGGCAGTAGATTCTCACCCATGACCATTGACGGGGTCACCAGCCTGGCAGGCATCAATCTCCCGGGTCACGCCGGCACAGGCTGGTGCATTTTTGTGTATAATCTGGCACCGGATGCTGACGAGAACATCCTCTGGCAGATGTTTGGCCCGTTTGGTGCGGTGACTAATGTAAAGGTCATACGAGACTTCAACACAAACAAATGCAAAGGATTTGGCTTCGTGACCATGACAAACTACGATGAGGCTGCTGTAGCAATCGCCAGTTTGAATGGGTACCGGCTCGGGGACCGGGTTCTACAGGTCTCCTTCAAGACAAACAAAACACACAAGGTCTGAGTGAGTGACATTGTGAACGTGACTTTACAGAGATGACAGGAAAAAAATTCATGTTTTTTTTTTTTTCTTTAAAATAGTTTGTTTTAAAACATGCGTTAAAGATTTAACAGCTGACTGTTTAAGTTTGTTTATTTTGGTATATAATGTGGCAGGTGAGCTCCTTGAGGCTGAGATGGAGAGCTTTCCCGTGGTGTTCCCATCTCTCCTCGTGAGCTTCTGCCGTGCAATCCACTGCATAATGTGTGCATGAATCTTTAGTTGAACTTTTTCAGTTTTCTTTGTGCTAATGACTGTCTTTATGTTAAATATTTAAATAAGTATAAAACAAGATGTACATGTTCTTTTGTGTTTGAAAATTTGTAATTTAGTTTTTATTGTTCAGTACATCAATAAATACATTGAAGGGAAGACATTCTGTATTTTGGTTAATGGTCATTTCTTTTTATTATATCTGCTTAGGGCTGCACAATTTGGGGCGAAATCCAGTTGTTTATCTAATTAAAATTGTGATTTATGATTTTAAAGTTTTTGGGGGTTTTTGGTGAAATTTTATTATGTAGCAGTATGTTATTAGTAGTCTGGCCAAATTTGGGGTCTCTAGGCCTATCTCTGTAGCGCCACCACCAGCTCAAAAATTTACTTTTCTTTAGCTTATAACTTTTAAGAATGACAGTCCTAGGACAAACGTTTAGTTAATCTGATTGCTGTTCTCATGGTTATCACATCTGTAGCAAAATTGTAATTAGTTATAATTCTTTATCTCAGTTGCCAGAAGTAACTGTAGTATAATTAATATTAAAGTTGACTAATCTTTGTTCAGTTAATTTTGTATAAACTCTAAGAAATGTTATTTTTGTGGTCACAGAAAATAACAATCTTACAGTACTAATGCGTTAGAGCATGTAGCAAGATCAGGAATCATTTAAGTGACATTGATCTGCCAGCAGTGACCGAATCAACTCGTGTAATTTGTCATGTTAAAAATGTCATGGAATTTGTGCACCAAAGTTTTAACTAAACACTAACACACAACTAGTCTAAACAAACAAACAAACATACAAGTGCACTTACATTGGGGAAGGGCACGTGATAGTGAATGTAGAAATGAGGCAATGAATCTTTGAAGAGTCATTTAATCATCTGCACGGAACCATCAGTGCCATTTTACTACAGCCAATCTACAGCTTATAATAAACCCCTGTTTTATTTAGTGAAATGTACAATATTTGCATTACCTTGGCTGTTAAACAAGCATCCAGATGCAGTCTCCGATGAAGAACGAAGAGAACAGTCCTGATGAAGTTCGAGGTTCCAGTTCACCTTTGCTGAAGTTTTGTCAAACCAGGTTTGATGCAGAACAACATTGATGAATGGAAAGACAAGGCCGCAGCCTGGTACAAACTTAGAAGACATCTAGCTCAGCATCACCATCTTCAGTTTCTCAGAAAACAACCTGTGATATTGTGATCGGGGATCTTTTAACGTATGAAGATGTTACACCCTTAAGATGTGAGTGAGCCAATGAGGAACTGTGCTTTCGGAGGGAAAGTTTATGATCCTTTTGTTTTCTAGTAGGATGTTTTGCATATTCGATGGTGCTGGCAGTTTGTATCCCTTCGTGCTCTGAATTAATATAACAAGAATGCAATGAAAGCTATGAGGAGGTGATGTACGCCAATGTGTAGTGATCCAAACAAAGGTGATTTTGATATCAAACACGGTACCAATAGACCACAGCAAATGACAGAAAATAAGCAGGTCAGACTCCTTTGGCACATAAGGCTTGAAGGCCATGTTGGCTCCCTGACTGTTGGTGCCTCCAGGAGTGGGGGTTGTGCCGTAGTGATGTAGGTTGTGGCAAGGTACAGGTCTTGTGCAGCAGATGTTGAGGCAGTGTCAGAAGTTTGTCCTTCCCAGTACTCCTCAGTTGAGTTTTGTTAAAGGAGCTATTTTGCTAGCATCAGTAGATCCTGTAACTCAGAAGTAGGTGTGTCCAGCTGTCCTTGTGCAGCCTCCGTTTGGCACTTGGTTAAGGATGTGGAGGAGGATGTTGTGGTGGACTGCTGTTGGACACCGTGGTTTTTGCAGGATGAGGATGCCCTTTTCCATGGCTTCTCCCAGTGGTTGGTCTGGTACCTGGGTCTGTTGCCATGGTGACAGTTCTGTCCTCTGTTGCCTAGTGGCTTTTATAAAAGGGTCTTGCAATGTGGCAATGCTGGGTGCCTTCTGGTGCCCGCATTGGATTCTGGGTGGTACAGTGCAGAAACAATGGGATTTTAAAGGGGTCATCGGATGCCCGTTTTACACAAGTTTATATAATTTTCTAGGGTCTTAAAGGTTACATATCATGAAAATCTGAGAAATTAGTTTTCCAGGTTTTAAGTGCTTTAATCAAGTCCCCAGTGCATCTACCAACCAAGGAAACGTGAAAAAGATTAACCCAGTAACTTTTGTTTTAGTAAGCCTTTTTCTGCAAGCTTCTGATAAGACGAGTGCGTCTGATTTCGCTCCCTTGGTAACGTGGCAAAGGGATCTCATTATAATATTACCACCCCTTACTCTAAGTTTCCACCTGCTGCGTCGTCATTTTGATTTCGCAAGCGACAACGGTGTACCAGTTCTAATGCCATGGTGAAAGTTTGGTGTGTGACTGGTGTGTGATTTTAACGTAAACGTACCCGGTTACTATCGTAACCTCAGTTCCCTGAGATATGGGAACAAGTACTGCGTCGTAAGACACTTGTATGGGGAAAAACAAATTTTTTCCTCTTCACTGAAGCCTTTTCAATCACTCAGTGAAACTGCACGTCCATTGGTTCGTGCAGTGCTATAAAATCGAACCAATGGCTTGGCGGCAGCGATGAGCGAGCCTATGGCTACGCAGCCCGCCATAGCCTGCCAAAATGGATGGGATCTCTGGCTATATAAGCGGCCGCATCTCAGATTTCTTCGAATGAAGCGACCGAGGCGTGCAGCTCATAGCACAGCCAGGAATGCAGTACTCGTTCCCATATCTCAGGGAACTGAGGTTACGATAGTAACCGGGTACATTCCCTGTCGATATTCCACTAGTACTGTGTCGTAAGACGCTTGTATGGGAACCAGTACAATCACGCTGTGCTATGATGGGGAACAACTCAAAACCATAACTCACATGGGAGAAGACCCAGGGGAGTTAAAAATACACCAAGCACAGGCTGAGCCATCAGGGTCATCCATGGCCTGGGTGGTGTTCCATAAGTTGACACTTGGTGACCATATAATATGGCCATCCAAGAGACGGAGGGACTTGAGCAATGTTGGTCAAGTGAACCCTAAGACTGCTTAATTAGAGAGCTAATCAGAAAGGACTCTGGCCTGCAAGGCGGGAACATCCAGGTTGTAAAACCTCATAAATGTGGACGGCAAGGACCAGCCGGCCGCCTCACAAATTTCTGAAATGGACACCCCGCTGGACCATGCCCAGGAAGAGGTGATGCCTCTGGTGGAATGGGCTCTGACTCCCATGGGGCGCTGCAAGCCCAAGGAGGGGAGTATGTTAGGGTGATAGCATCCACTAGCCACCTGGAAATTCTTTGCTTCGTAAACAGGACAACCTTTAGCGCGGTTAACGAAGCTGACAAAAAGCTCTTCTGACCTCCTGAATGAGGCAGAACGCTCAATGAATACTCTCAGGGCCCTGACGGGGCAGAGCAGGGACAATTCCTGGTCATCCGTTGAGGGGGAAAGCGTGGAAAGCGCTATGACCTGGGTTGACAGAAAGGGCCTGTAGGTCTCCTACTCTCTTAACTGATGCCAGTGCTAACAGCAGGGCGGTTTTAAACGAGAGCGATCTCAGGCTCGCGGATTGCAATGGCTCAAACGGGGGGCCTTTCAAGGCCCTTAGCACGGTTGGTAAGTCCCAAGGTGGAACTGTACGAGGGCGTGGAGGGTTCATTCTCCTGGCGCCTTGCATATATTGGACCACCGCATTATCTCTGCCCACCGATCGACCACCAATAGGGGCATGAAAAGCCGCTATGGCTGAAGCGTAAACCTTGATGGTGGATGGGGAACGCTGTTTATCCAGCATCTCCTGCAGAAACGAAAGATCTAGTTACCTCTGAGGTATCAGTGGTTCTAAGTCGCGGTCTTGACACTAAGCCCAGAAAATAGACCATTTCAGAGCATAGAGGCGTCTGGTAGACGGGGTTCTAACTTCCGCCATAGTGTTTAAGACACGCTTTGGGAGGACAAAAGGCTCCCGTTGAGCGGCCACACATGCAGGGACCATAACTCGGGCCGTGGATGCCACTGGGTGCCGTTCGCTTGAGAGAGAAGGTGCCGTCTCAAAGGAATGGGCCACGGGGCTGCTTCAAGCATCTGGAATAACTACGACACCCACAGTTGGTTCCTCCAGAGAGGGGCTATTAGAAGCCCGTGCCGTTGTTCCTTAACTCGTCTGAGTACCTGAGGTAGCAGGGCGATTGGAGGGAACGCATAGAGCGGAAGACTGGGCCACTCGTGAAATAGATTGGGCAATGAGATTTGTCTTCGGAGGCGAAGAGGTCTACTCGAGCTCTGCCAAAGACCTCCCAGATCCTCTGAACCGTGAGCGGGTGGAGTGTCCATTCCTCCGAGGAGACGTTGTTCCTCGACAACATGTCTACTCCTTGCTCCTTGGTTTATTTTGCCCGGCACATGCATCGCCTTCAGTGAGCGCAGATTGGTCTGAGCCCAAACAAGAAGGTCTTTCACCAGTGTGCAGAGGCGCTTCGAGACAATGCCACCCTGGTGATTTATGTATGACACCACGGACCTGCTGTCTGAGCGTACTAGCACGTGGTGTCCCCTTATGTCTGGCAGGAAGAATTGACAGGCACGACACACTGCTAGCATCTCTAGGCAGTTGATGTGCAGACCCGACGATGACTCAGACCAAATACTGAAGGTTGGCCTGCCCTCGCACAGCACTCCCCAACCCTTGTTGGAAGCGTCTGTCGTGACAACATTCCTTCTGTGCGCCGTGTCTAAGATCACATCTCGCTTCAGCCACAGGGGGTCCCTCCAACGGCTTAGGGTTGATACACAGGCCCGAGTCACCGTTAAGCGATGGCGACCGTGACTCCAAGCTGCAGATGGAACCCTCTGCTTGAGCAAGAACTGGATTGGCCGCATGTGAAGCAGGCCCAACTGATGTACTGGTGAAGCTGCTGCCATAAGGCCCAGTATTCTTTGGAAAGCCTTGAGCGAGTGGGCGGTGCCTTCCTTGAAGGAGGCCGCACGGCACTGAATCGTCGTGGCACGCTCCTTTGAGACAGTCGCTGTCATCTGCACGATAATTGTCCCCAGGAATGACACTCGTTGGCTGGGTGACAGTGTGCTCTTGGCAAAGTTGACCCTGAGCCCCAGGCAATCTAAGTGGCTGAGGAGGAGGATCTTGTGTGACGTTGAAACTGCCTCTGACTGGGCCAGAATGAGCCAGTCGTCGAGGTAGTTGAGGATGTGGATTCCCATCTGCCGCAGAGGGGAAAGAGCCGCATCCATGCATCCCGAAAAAATGCGGGGAGCCAGGGACACCCAAACGGGAGGACCTTGTATTGGTATGCTACCCCCTCGCATGCGAATCTCAAGAATCATCTGTGATTGGGGGCTACCTGGATGTGAAAGTACGCGTCTTTCAAATCCAGCAACATGAACCAGTCCTCTGGGCGTATTTGCGAGAGGATCTGCCTCAATGTCATGTGGCGGCGAAGCGGCTGCTTATATAGCCAGAGGCCCCGCCCATTTTGGCGGGTTGCGTAGCCACAGGCTCGCTCATCGCTGCCGCCGAGCCATTGGTTCGATTTTATAGCACTGCACGAACCAATGGACGTGCAGTTTCACTGCGTGATTGAAAAGGCTTCAGTGAAGAGGAAAAAAGGAGTGTTTCCCATACAAGCGTCCTACAACGCAGTACGAGTGGAATATTGACAGGGAACTTGTGTGTGAATGAGTAAACTTAGTTTACTCACATGCTGTGACAGCCGCTTTCTGTCCGTGTGCTTTGGATGTGTGCACTCAGAAAACCATATATCAGAAGTTTAAACTAATATGGTTTAAAACGCATGATTTCAGTGCAATAAACATGATAATCAGAACCAAATCAGATGTTTTTAGCAGGTACGAGCTGAAATGGTGCAGCTCTATTCTGGAAAGGGGGTCGAAATCAGCTCTGTTTTCAGCACCCTGATCTAGTCCATGTTGCATTAAATGCTAGTGAGCTCTGCTGACTCCGCCCCTCTCTTCCGTGGAGTGACGAGTAGACCATAGATATGTGTAGATTGCCTTTTTGACCGCTCCAGATACGTTGACGTGTTGGCCATCCCGCATTCACCATAATAATCGATGAATATTCAAAGATATACAAGCGTATAACTTGCTGTTGTAGACGCACACAGTCAGTGCGCTCAAAGATTCACAGACCGTTATAAAAATGGCGAATGGCTTGCGTATCACGGCCCATAGAAAGTCAATAATGAGACATCTAGGTATATACACTCACCTAAAGGATTATTAGGAACACCATAGTAATACTGTGTTTGACCCCCTTTCGCCTTCAGAACTGCCTTAATTCTACGTGGCATTGATTCAACAAGGTGCTGAAAGCATTCTTTAGAAATGTTGGCCGATATTGATAGGATAGCATCTTGCAGTTGATGGAAATTTGTGGGATGCACATCCAGGGCACGAAGCTCCCGTTCCACCACATCCCAAAGATGCTCTATTGGGTTGAGATCTGGTGACTGTGGGGGCCATTTTAGTACAGTGAACTCATTGTCATGTTCAAGAAACCAATTTGAAATGATTCGAGCTTTGTGACATGGTGCATTATCCTGCTGGAAGTAGCCATCAGAAGATGGGTACATGGTGGTCATAAAGGGATGGACATGGTCAGAAACAATGCTCAGGTAGGCCGTGGCATTTAAACGATGCCCAATTGGCACCAAGGGGCCTAAAGTGTGCCAAGAAAACATCCCCCACACCATTACACCACCACCACCAGCCTGCACAGTGGTAACAAGGCATGATGGATCCATGTTCTCATTCTGTTTACGCCAAATTCTGACTCTACCATCTGAATGTTTCAACAGAAATCGAGACTCATCAGACCAGGCAACATTTTTCCAGTCTTCAACCGTCCAATTTTGGTGAGCTCGTGCAAATTGTAGCTTCTTTTTCCTATTTGTAGTGGAGATGAGTGGTACCCGGTGGGGTCTTCTGCTGTTGTAGCCCATCCGCCTCAAGGTTGTGCGTGTTGTGGCTTCACAAATGCTTTGCTGCATACCTCGGTTGTAACGAGTGGTTATTTCAGTCAAAGTTGCTCTTCTATCAGCTTGAATCAGTCGGCCCATTCTCCTCTGACCTCTAGCATCAACAAGGCATTTTCGCCCACAGGACTGCCGCATACTGGATGTTTTTCCCTTTTCACACCATTCTTTGTAAATCCTAGAAATGGTTGTGCGTGAAAATCCCAGTAACTGAGCAGATTGTGAAATACTCAGACCGGCCCGTCTGGCACCAACAACCATGCCACGCTCAAAATTGCTTAAATCACCTTTCTTTCCCATTCTGACATTCAGTTTGGAGTTCAGGAGATTGTCTTGACCAGGACCACACCCCTAAATGCATTGAAGCAACTGCCATGTGATTGGTTGGTTAGATAATTGCATTAATGAGAAATTGAACAGGTGTTCCTAATAATCCTTTAGGTGAGTGTATATGGAGCATACTAAACTTCAGCCACGAAACAGGCTAACTAGCACATTATTAGTTAAGGTGATTTGCAAAGATTCATAAAAACCCTTATACTCACTTCTTCTGTAGACTTCAAAATGAAAGTAACATTAATCCTCTGCGTCTTCAGCGGTTCAGATGTCAGGAGTAAATGACGACTGCTATATTCATTAGTACATCCAACAACTAAACACTTCAATCACTTAATCTGAGACATCTTGTCTTCTCCTGCCCCGGAGTCAGTCGGACTGTTTACAGCACACTCAGGGCAGGTCTAAGGTAAGACTACCTTGTCAATCAACTATCGTGGGAGGGGCCTGGACAGAACTACGTCATTCTGACAAGAATCTCAGAACAGCCTGATTTGAGAGGGGATTTTAAAATACGGATTAAAAAAAAAACACTGGGTGGATTATCATTATAGGATGGATGTGTACACACACTTCCAACACACATTTATGTTCAAACAACTTGTAAAGTGAATTTTGCATCCGATGACCCCTTTAAAAACACCTTTAGTGGACATCTTGTGCTTGTTAAAGTGCCTTCTGTGTCAAGTCACACAGCTGTTGAGAATTGGCACTGTGCGGGGGCAGGCCATAATGCCTAAAATATGACTTACAATAGGGTGAAGGTATCGGAGGAAAAGGCTCTTGAAGCTGGTGTCCCCTTCCATTCCAGGTTCATTGCAAACTCCAAAGTAAGCTTGTCAAAGTCTGGTAGTAAGCATGGGGAGATTCATGCCCGCCTTGTTTTCTGTCTAGGGCAGCGATCAGTCCGTATTCAGACTCTGGGTCTGAGAATTCATTTATGATGGCTTGTTTTAGCTGCTGGTAATCTGATTGGATGTGTCCTGACTGTCGAGCCAGGAAGCGTCGCACCTCTGGGCTAGAGGTGTTCCAGAGCAGACAGAGTCTATTTTAGTGGTTCACACTGGTCAAAGACTGCAGGTGAAAGTCAGTGTCTCACAGTTGAGTGTGGACATCATGGTCTCCTGATTTCTGGTGTGAATGCAGGGATTTTTCTGGCCATTCAGTTGAGGTCTTTGAGTGTCACTCCAGGTGCCGTTTCAGGGTTCGCGAGACTTAGGAGGAGCTTCTTCCCCCAGGCCATCAGGCTCCTAAACTCTAACTCTGTGTCATAACATCACTTGACTCCATGTAAATTTCACCATATCAATAAGCTATTCATAATTTTTCTCTACCTCATATTGCTGCTATTTAAATACCCTGTACAACTTTTTTGCACATTCCTCTTTATTACTATTTAAGTCAACAACATACTGACCTGCACATTTATATTTATATTTTTAATATTTTATTTTATTCTTTTATTTTTTCTACTTTTATTTTTCTTAATATTTGTATTCTATATAATTGCACTGTCCTTGGAGCGGACCTGACCTACATTCCACTGCTGGTTATACTCTATATAATTGTGTATGTGACGAATAAAAATCATGAATCTTAAATCTTAAAAGTGACCTATGTGCTATTGCTATTATTTCTTAATTCATGACACGAACGCATAAATTCTCAGCAAGGTGCTGGCATTTGAACAGATTCCACAACATTCATTTATAGAACAGATCAACACTGTCCTTCCGCAAGATATAACAAGCGATTCTGGACGCATGTTGGTGACACAGAGCACTGTAAAAACTAATCTATAGAATTTACCCAATAAATGTGAGGTAACAATTTGCATCGACTTTGGTGGGGTACATTTAATCCCATATATTGAGTATAAACTATCTGAAGTAAAAAGCTATTAAATACTTGCATAAATTGGGTAACAATACCTCACATTTATGTATATATTCAACAGCTACTTACTCATTAAAATTAGGTAAAAATTATCTCTTCAAATCAAAGTTAATTAATATCAGTTAATAACAATTACTTATTCAAAGAAGGTACAATGTACCCCCCACAATAAAGACATTCAGATGGTTCATCAGATCAATGTTTTTAATCCAAAAAATCCTATGAAACACTCAAAATATGCTTTACACAACATTTCAAGTAATGAACCTGTTTTATAACTCACTGATCTATCAAATGTTGTTTCAAAAATGTTGGATAATAAAACATATCCCTGTTTTAGGACATCCAGATCAGAGCGGAAAAGAGAAGTGAGGAGATCAGAGCAGTGCTGGATGTCCAATCACATTAAGATTTTCTTGTATCTAAACTCTGTCTCTCTTCAGATTTACACAACAGTGACTGACCAAATCTGTGGTCCAGGTACATTCATATAACAAATAACCGAACAGCCTTGTTTATATGCAGCAATGATGCACCAAATTATCAAAAAACACAGAATAAAGTGCTAAATAAAGTACAACAGCTTCACACAACAATGAACGATTTGACTTGTTTTATAACTCACTAAGATAACAGTTTCAAATGTTGTTTCTGGATAATTGGCTACTGCAAACAACACATGCCACTTATTCTATTTTAAAAATCAAAAGCACACACACAAACTCCACATGGTTGTTTCTGTGCATGTACAGTATCAAATATCTGGATAAAGATAAAACTGAACGCCAACATTCTTTAGTTTTTGAGCTTGCTCTCACTCTCAAAGATAGGATATCTTTGAGAGTGAGAGCACTTCCCTCCTACTTCCACTCACTTTTACGAACCTACATCCCCTCCAGAAGTTTGAGATCTGCTAGTGAGCGACGCCTTGTGGTACCATCACAGAGAGGCTCAAAATCACTCTCCAGAACATTCTCGTTCACCATTCCTGGCTGGTGGAATAATCTTCCCACCCCTATCCGGAACGCCGGATCTCTGGCAACCTTCAAGCAACAACTGAAAACTCATCTCTTTCGGCAGTACTTGACTTCATCCTAAACTCCTAAAAAAAAAAAAAAAAAAAACTTTCCCTCTATCTTTCTCTCCACCTACTAGTTTGTACTTATTTGAACAATGACTGAGACTTGGTGTTACGAGCACTTCCTCTGTCTGACTGCCTCTTCAAGATGAATCGCTTTTTGTATTCCCCAATTGTAAGTCGCTTTGGATAAAAGCGTCTGCCAAATGACTAAATGTAAATGTAAATGTATAGGATGAGAATAAAAGAAACAAACAAATGGGGAGGGAAAGAGGGTAGAAGGAGAGATCAAAATTCTTCAGGCCACTTTCTATTGGTATTCCTTTTCTGTCAATCTGGGGGAAATCCCAGAGCAATGGAGTGGGCTGAGAGAGAGTGGATGGATCTGTGTCTGTGTGTGGAGCAAATAAGGGAAAAGAAGACAAATATAAAACTACAACTCCATTAAAAGTATGTCCAGACAAAAGATCCTCTTCGAACAAGAGGGGAAATGTGTGTCTACTGCATGAGCTTATTTTTGAGGCTCTGGACCTTTTTCAGTAGTTTTGCCCCGTCAATTTCCAAAAACAGTTTTTGAAAAGCTTCAAACGTGTTCTTCAGCTCCTTTGGATATTCGATGTTGATTGCATAAATGAGTCCCATCAGCAGTATGCATGCCTTTGTTCGGCTTCCACATCCTTCCATCACTTGGTTTCCCTCGATCACAATAGACAAATCTGATGGATCCTCCTCAGCCATGACATTGTGCTTCACAATCACCTTCATCGTTTTGTCTGTGTAGTCCTCACATCCAGCGTCGCCCACACTCACTCAAAAACGTGGTACACAGATGTGCAAATGTGCTTTGTATCTCATGCTTTCAAAAAGTCTGCAAAAAGCCGAAAGTGCCATTGTCTGTAACAATGCTCTCTGGGTTGCCATGATGGCTAGGCAGTACACAGGAATTTGATAACATCCTCAGTAGTTGCGCTGGTAGCAATTGCGAGCTCACAAAGCAACTGCACAATATCAAAATAAGAAAATAGTGTGCCAATAATGATAAGCAAGTGGACATGGACAGTTGCTGCTTTGTGTAGAGGGGTAACCATGCCAATCAGTGTATTTCTGTGCTGCCATAAGCACCACCTGCTGTCAGAGAATGAACTTGCATTTTTATTCAGCCCGTATGCAGGTTCTTTTTTTTTTTTTTTTTTTTACATTAAATGAAAACTGGGTCTGATTTTCACATTGATGCTGTCAAGTGTAACTGGTCACTAATATAAATATAAATAAGCTAATACACACGTGGTCAGAATTGTTGGTACCCTTGGTAAATATGATCAAAGAAGGCTCTGAAAATAAACCTGCATTATTTATCCTCTTGATCTTTTATTTTTTTTTAAATCACAAAAATCTAACCTTTCATTGAACTAAAACAATTGAAAAAGGGGCAAAATCTCATAAATTTGGGTGACTTACAATCAGCGTTTGATATTATTCAAGCAAGGTTTTTTAGTTTAAAGTTGGTCTTAAATGTTGATAAAACAAAATTTATGTGGTTATCAAACTCTAAAAATTCTTTAGATGGTTCTGTTGTTCTCCGAACTCTGCAAGGGAAACTGATCGCATTAGTGTCAGAGTATAAGTACATGGGCATCATAACTGAAGACACACTACGTTTTAATTCATATATTAATTATTTGCGATTAAAGTTGAAGAAGCGGCTGGGATTTTATTTCAGAAATAAGTCTTGCTTTTCATTTAATGCAAGGAAGAAGCTTGTGTCTGGAACTTTTTTTTACCGATTCTTGACTATGGCGATGTGGTGTATCAGCATGCCTCTTCTTATCTTCTTGCCTCTTTGGAAGCTGTGTATCATTTATTACGGATTGTAAATTTTCTACACATCATTGTATACTATATTATAGAGTTGCCTGGTCTTCACTTGCTGTTCGAAGGAAAATGCATTGGTATTTATTTACAAAACTATACTAGGTTTTTTGCCATCCTATCCCTGTTGTTTGATTCACCAAAAAGAAGTTGTTAACTATTCATTGCGTTTCCAGTCTTTTTATAATCTTCATGTACCTTCAGCAAGAACTACTTTAGGTAAAACTGCATTTGAATATGCTGCGCCGTCAGACTGGAACTCTCTTAAATGAAACTGCGGCTAAATCAGTTGGTGTCTCTTAGTAAATTTAAAACACTTGCATGCAATAGAAAATTATTTCATGATTTGCAAATGCTTCTAATGCTGTAATATTTTATTGCTGCGATGTACTGTTCTTTGTCGTACGTGTATTTGTATAACTGGGCCGCCTATCTTGGCCAGGACACTCCTGGAAAATATATTTTTAATCTTAGTGAGGCTCTCTCCCTGGTTAAATAAAGGTATAAAAAAATGTTTTTTCTCAAATACATGTTGGACACAATTATTGGTACCCCTAGAACTTCTTATAAGTAAAATATCTCTGAAGTATATTCCCATTCATATTCACAATTTTGAGCACTCCAGGGGGATTGTGAACAAGAAATCATCCAGCTTACTGTTTCACAGAAATATAAATAGGAGGGAAAACAAAGCCCAAATTCCCTTAATCATCCATCACAATGAGAAAAACCAAAGAATATATTTCTGATGTGCAGCAAAAGATAACTGAGCTTCACAAATTAGTGAAGGGGCTTTAAGAAAAGAGCTAGAGCAGTGAAAATCCCCATTTCCACCATCAGGGCAATAATTAAGAATTTCCAATCAATATAAAATGTTACGAAACTGCCTGGAAGAGGACGTGTGTCTATATCGTCTATATGCACGGTGAGAAGAGTTTGAGTGGCTAAAGACTCTTCAAGGACCACAGCTGGAGAATTGCAGAAAATAGTTGAGTCGGGTTCAGAAAACCTTTGGAAAAATGATCAAACAGCCCCTACATCACCACATGTTGTTCGGGAGGGTTTCAATAAAAATTCTCCTAGCTCATCCAAAAACAAACTCCAGCATATTCAGTTATCAGACACGACTAGAATCAATCAATCAATCAAACAAACTTTATTTATAAAGCACTTTAAAAACATTGAAGTGGACCAAAGTGCTGTACAGAAAAATTAAACTCATACAAAACATAAAATACAATTAAAACAACATTAAGAGACAATAGAAAAATAAAATAACCAAATATCAACATCAGGTGTCAAAGGCCGAGGAAAAAATATATGTTTTAAGAGACGATTGAAATAAAGACAATGAAGAGGCCTGCGTAATGGGCAGAGGCAAATCTTTCCATAATTTAGGAGCTGCCACAGCGAAGCCACGGTCCCCTCTAAGCTTACGTTTTGTTTTTGCCACATTCAGGAACAGCTGATCAGCTGACCTGAGAGAACGGTTTGGCATGTAAGGGTGTAGCTGGAACTTCAAATGGAACTGGCTTCTATGGTCAGATGAAACTAAAAAATTATATTTTTAACAGCAAACGCTCAAGATGGGTTTGTTGAACACAGGGATAAAAAGTACCCCATGTGTACAATGAAATATACTGCTGTATTTTTGATGTCGTGGGCCTATATTTCTGCTGTAGGTCCTAGACATCTTGTTTAGACACATGGCATCATGGATTCTATGAAATACCAACAGATAAAAAATCAATAAGTGACTGACTCTGTTAGAAATCTTATAATGGGCCATGTTTGGATCTTCCAACCGGACAATAATCCAAACATAAACCTCAAAAATGGGTCACTGAGCACAAAACCAAACTTCTGCTGGCCATTCCAGTCCTCTGACCTGAACCCTGTAGAAAATGAGTGAGGTGAACTGAAGAGAAGAAGCACCGTCATGGAGCTGGGAATCTGAAGGATCTGGAGGGATTCTGGATTAAAAAAATGGTCTTTGATCTCGTGTTTTCTAACCTCATCAAGCATATCTCAGTATTTCTCAGAGGGCAGGCTTTAAGTATAACTCATTTGAAGTTATGGTGCTGCGTATAACATTATCTAGAGAAACATGTGTTAGTGATATCTCCCCTGTGATGTTTGTACTGGCTACTGGCCACCAGGGCACCATACAGACTTTATTAAAGAATTTGCTGATTTTCTATCTGAGTTAGTATTGGATGCAGATAAAGACTTAATTGTTGGTGATTTTAATATCCATGTCGATAATGAAAAATATGCATTAGGATCAGCATTTATAGACATTCTAAACTCTATTGGGGTTAGACAACATGTTTCAGGATACTAGAAAAGGTAGTATCCTCACAATTATATTCCTTCTTAGAGAAAAATGGTATCTGTGAGGAATTCCAGTCAGGATTTAGACCGTATCATAGTACTGAGACTGCTCTCATTAGAGTTACAAATGACCTGCTTCTATCATCTGATCGTGGTTGTATCTCTCTATTAGTGCTACTGGATCTTAGCGCTACGTTCGACACTATCGACCACAACATTCTTTTAAATAGACTAGAACACTTTGTTAGCGTTAGTGGAAGTGCCTTAGCATGGTTCAAATCGTACTTATCTGACCGCCATCATTTCGTAGCAGTGAATGAAGAGGTATCATATCGATCACAGGTACAGTATGGAGTACCTCAAGGCTCAGTACGAGGAGCGTTACTTTTCACGCTTTACATGTTACCCTTGGGAGATATTATCAGTTGTTAGCTTTCACTGTTATGCTGATAATTCTCAGCTCTATATTTCTTCGCGGCCCAGTGAAACACACCAAATTGAGAAACTAATGGAATGCATAGTCGATATAAAAAACTGGATGACGAGTAACTTCTTACTACTAAATTCTGAAAAAACAGAGGTGTTAATTATCATACCTAAAAACCCCACATGTAATAACCTAGGTGTACTGTTTGATAGCAATCTTTAATTTGAAAGCCATGTTTCTAGCATCTGTAAAACTGTTTTTCCATCTCAAAATCATATCTAAATTGCGACCTATGCTCTCAACGTCAAATGCAGAAATGCTGATTCATGCGTTTATGACCTCAAGGTTAGACTATTGTAATGCTTTACTGGGTGGTTGTTCTGCACGCTTGATCAACAAACTACAGCTGGTCCAAAATGCAGCAGCTAGAGTTCTTACTAGAAGTTACTTAAATTACTTATAAAGCCCTGAATGGCTTAGCTCCTCAGTACTTGAGTGAGCTTTTATCACATTATATTCCTCCACATCCACTGCGTTCTCAAAACTCTGGCCAATTGACAATACCTAGAATATCAAAATCGACTGCAGGCGGCAGATCCTTTTCCTATTTAGCACCCTAACTCTGGAACAATCTACCTAACACTGTTCGGGAGGCAGACACACTGTCAGTTTAAATCTAGATTAAAGACACATCTCTTTAACCTGATTTACACATAACACACTAATACGCTTCTATTATTCAAATCCATTAAAGGATTGTTAGGCTGCATTAATTAGATCAACCGGAACTGGGAACAATCCCCATAACACACGATGCACTTGTTACATCGTAAGAAGAATGGCATCTACGCTAATATTTGTCTGTTTCTTATTCTGTTTCTCAGTCCGTGTCCGGATCAGATGGTGGATCGGCGCCGGGAGATGATGTCTCCCCGATCGTCGGTGGAGGCAGGGACACCTGGATGAGCCCCGGGGACATATCCCCAGTGAAGACCTCGACTTAAATACAATAAAACTAAAAATAAAAGAACTAAAAATGGAATAAAATACCTAACTACATAATACTATTATTGTTAGAAATTGCAACAATATAAAATAGAAATAAATCAATTTATACATTTAAAATTTTAAATAAAACAATAAGTAAACAATAAATAACAATTACTTCCTGGCCAGAGGAGAACTGGCTCCCCTACTGAGTCTGGTTTCTCCTTTTTTTTTTTTTTTTCTCCATTCTGTCACAGAGGGAGTTTTGGTCCTTGCCGCTGTCGCCTATGGCTTGCTCAGTTGGGGACACTTAATTTCTAGTGATTATCATCAATTTGATTTCGCAGATGCTATTTAAACTAAACTGAGCTAGACAATGACATCTCTGAATTCAATAATGAAATGCCTTTACTGAAAATTGAGCGTTTAATCTTATTTTTATACACTCTATCCTCCAAATTGATACTGTTAAGTGCTTTTACACAATCTGTATCGTTAAAAGCACAAAATAAATAAAGGTGACTTGACTTGACTATAGGAGGAAAATTTAGAGCTGTTAAACTGGCAAATGGAGGCTTCAAAAAGTATTGAATAAAAGGGTGCCGTTAATTTTGGCCAATGTGTATTAGAGAAAAACATTGATTTCATAATATTTCCCCCATTTTAAATTATTTTTCTCCAATGAAAGGTTAGATTTTCGTGAATTTTTTAAAATAAAACATCAAAAGGATTAACAATGCAGATTAACTCACAGCCTTCTTTGATCATATTTACCAAGGGTACCAACAATTCTGACCATGTGTGTATATGTTCTAAAAATGTAAACAGTTCAAATAAGGTATCTCTGAATTATTCAGGTCTTTTGAAGTGCCAATGATAACACAGTGCATGACACTGTTGTTACACACAGCGTTTTCAAAGCTCTTAGGAAATGCTGAATTAAATAGACAAAACACAATGCAGCAGCCACCATTTCAGCATCGGCTTTATAAAATTCATTGCTTACCCTTATCTCTCTCACTTTCTTCTCTATTTTTCCTTGTCTCTGCAGCAGATTGAAAGTGCCGCACCGCTTTGATACGAGGGGGAGGCGGGGCCTTGCGTAATTTATGGGGGCCCTATGCAACTTGTGTAGTGAGCATATAGGGCCGATCGGCTCTAAGTAGGGCAACAGGGGTTAGCAGCCTTTCATATCCCACCATATTTCTTTCTTGTAAAAAAGAATGGGGGACATTCAGCAATGTCAGCAACTTTCAATGATGTGGAACTGGTGGCCATGACAGCGGTGCAGATGTTATCTCCGCAAATTTGAAGCTGCAGGGCAGAAATCAAGCCAATGCCCAGCAAAGCAGCCCCTTTATCCAAAGCTAAAAAAAAATGTGGCCGCTATTGATGCATTAAGCATACCTGCTTGTGTTCTTTTATAAATGTGAGGTGGCATATAGACACAGAAGACACCGTATCCCCAATGAATTCCCTAGTGAAAAATAAATGTACTTAATTGTATTTAAAATATATTTATTTCATGATAAGTATACGAAAAATAGATTGACATGTCAGAATTCATTATTATACTCTGTGCATTTCTTTTTTTGTACGTTTTTACAGTTATATGGAATCTATATTTTCTCTTGTATGATTTCACTGATGCATATCATGTCATGTGTTATTACATTGTTGACAGTCAATAAAATGTTGCTTCAATTTTATTAAAAGTTTAACTGGTTTTAACCTGACACACTATTTTAAAAACGTTGTCTAGAGCATGTTTACATAGAAAACCAAAGAAAGTCTGCAAAGTGCAATGCAAAATGTAACTCTGTATGATCATCCGCTAACTGTATGTAGGGATGGAAACTTGATTTGGGAAAAAATAGCTAAAACAAAGTAAGTCACTGGCATATAAAATGATTAATAACTTATTTTAACAGCTTCAAGATAACAAAATGTAGAGGTTACTATAGTTTGTAAAAGCGACATTTCGTCCGTACAATGAAGGAGCCATCAGAAACCTGTTGTATCTGTCCAGGAAAAAAGTGACTAAATCCTGGAATAAACTACATGACTTTTAAAATTTGAACAGATTTTTAAAACACCAGCATCATACACTTTATAAATAGTCACAAAAGAAAAATGGGCATCATATACTACACAACTGAAGATCACACACTACCAGACTTAAATCAATTCCGATTACAACAAACTCACACAGAAATGAGTGCCTTGTTGTTAGGAGATGCTTGACAAATGAAAACAATGTGTTCTAAAATCGGCTGAAAATATCAAACATGTCTGATATCCTCCGACTGGATGGAATCAAAGTCTGAAGCTAAAAAAATCAGAGTCTGTGACCATCGTACACTATGCAGTTTTCTATAGAGTCTGTCAACTCAAATCTACAGACTGGCTTTGACCTTTGGCAACTAGTGTCGACTTCTCCAGACTGTAAATCAGTGGGAAATTGGGGCAAAAATCGTGTAGTGTATTCCAGCCATAAGAAAATCAAAATAAGTTGACATCTATTGAATAAGAGGCTTCATAATGAGGCCAGTTTCTGTGTTCATCCCCATGAATTAAAGGTTTTGTTGGTTTGTTTTGTTATTTGATTTTATGTGTTACTTAGCTGAACATGGACAAGTCTAGATGTTGCAATGTGTTTGAATGACACCTCACTATGAATATATAACTGATCCAATTGAACGCCTTGTTGCGGGATTTTTGTATTCTCTTTTTTTGTGATTGACTCTGTACCTTCAAATAAAACATTTATCAATCATTCTTTAAAAAGGTTGTTTAAAATAACTTTTAATAAAACATGATGTGAGCTTATTGGGAATTATGTACATCTTAACTGAAATGCTTTTATCATTTAAAATAAAATAAATGTTATTGTGTGAGAGATTAATATTTTATTTTAACACAACTTGTACTGAAACCGATATCTTGTGCACTAAAAATGTCTCAATGTAGATTTTGGTGAGCTCAATAGGTAAGTTTACCCTACATGTTCATATTAGTCATATTGAAACATGGATTTTTGAACCGTGAATCATTGATTTCGGCCAGTAATCGACTTAAAACTTTAAGAATCGAATGAATCGTGATTTATCTTAAACAGCGTTGTTCATGCCCTCACATCTCTCCCTTTACACGCTCCACTATTTACCGCCTGTCACAAGACTGCGCTCGCACTCCGTTCGTAGCTCTCACTGACATATAAATTACTTTTAACAATGTTGTTACACCGAAAGTACGAAGGAAACTACTAAAATAACCACACCATTAACAACAGCCTTGAAATAAGAGCTAAGGTTTATCTGTCAATCAGATGGATAAAAGTTGCATTTGTTAATTCATCAAACAGACATTGGGCATTTTCTTTCAGAATCATCATTTGCTGATATTAATTATTCGCTTAAATACTGTAGCATTTTATTTTTTGAAAATAAGATAAAGAAGCTCACATCATGCAAAGGTGTGACATAAAATGATAGCCTATACTGTAGACAATAGATAACATGAAATAATACTTCATAAGCATTTTTTAAATCTTGGCTTACGTAATTTTCTACGTATGCCATGCTATAGCATAATTTAACTAAAAATGTTTTGCCCTCATTCTCTGACTCCATAAAGGCTGCTCTGTAATTTGCACCCTGACTAAGCATTTAAAGAATTTTGGGGAAGCATTTAAATAATCATGTGAATACACTTAAAGAATGCAGAATCAAATTGTTAATCGATTCGAATTGAATTTTATTGTGAATCGTCTCAAATCGAATCATTCTGAATATGAAAAATTTATTCTTGAATCAACCTATGAATCATGAATCGTATCGATTCACTGTCTACCCAAAGATTCACAGCCCTAATTGATATGTTTAATAATTAAAACTAACAAAAGGCAGACAAGGGAGAATATAATACAATAAAAATACATATTCTCCTGAAGGTGTTATTCCTGCTTTCCTGACGTTTAAGTTTTTCCTGAACATTTGTTTTGTACTTATTCTAACTTTATCCTCTAAACACTTGGCACTTGTAATAACTAGAATAATATGTGATAATATGTGCCATACAATAGAACCAAACCACTGCTTTTTTCAAATTCAACCAAATATTTTCAATGAGAAGTAAATCTGGAGACTGAACAGGCCACTCAAGAACATTCAATGACTGATCCCTGAACCAAGCATACACTATATTGCCAAAAGTATTGGGTCACCCCCTTCTAATGAATATGTTATATGCAGGTCTGCATATAAAGTCACACCAGAGGTGTTCAGCTGGGATCAGGACTTGGCTTTCTGTAGACCAGTCAAGTTCTTCCACACTGACTCAATCAATCATGTCTTTCTGAACCGTGTCTTATACACAGAGTCACTGTCATGTTAGAATAGAAAAGGGTCCTGTCCAAACTGTTGCTATAAAATTAGAAGCACACAATTCCCTAGAATATCATTATATGCTTTAACATTAAGATTTGTACTCATAGAAATTACTAAAGTAGTCAAACATGTTCATTAGAAGGGGGTGACCCAATACTTTTGGCAATATAGTGCAAGTAGATTTGGATGTATACTTTGGGATGACTGTCCTGCAGGAAAAGTCCAATGATCATCAACTTCAATCTTTACACCAAAGGCATCACAATTCTTGCCAAAATGGCTTGATACTTCAAAGAATTCATGATGTCCTTCATACAGTCATGATTTCCACTTCCTGCAACAGTAAAACACCCCCATAACAGGACTGGTCCACCTCAATGTTTGACTATGTTCTGGTGCTCTTCTGCTTTTTTTGCCTTTTTGCACCAGACATACCGCTGATCCATGGGTCCAAAAAGTTCCAGTTTGGTCACATCACTCCATAAAACATTCTTAAAGAACTCCACAGGTCTGTCTAAATGAATTTTAGCATATTCAAGTCAGCGTTTTATGTTTTTCTTGGTCAAGTGTGGCATTTGGCAAGATGCCCCAACATCTTTGCATTGAAATGTTTTTCCACCTTTCATTGTGTCATCTTGCAAGTCTTTGGCTGTACATTGCAGGTTTTTCCTCAATTGTTCTGATTAAACATTTGATGGTACTGTATTGTGCTTTTCTTCAAAACCCAAAGGTTTCTGGTGCAACACATTTTAAGCTAAGGAATAAGGCTGCCAGCTGTGTCTCTGGCAACCTTAAATGTCTTGGAAATCTTTATATAGCCTTAGACTAAGTAATAAAAAACTGTATGTATGTGTAACAGCTCAAGCTAATTCTGTTTTCTAATAGATTTTCTAAAGGTTTAATTGTGTTTTAAGGCAAGTTTGTTTCCCACCATACAAATAAGAGACTAAAAAACAGCAATGTTGAATAGGGTTTGAATAATTATGACATAGCTGTGTTATTAAAAATCCTAGAACTCAAAAATATTACATTTTATATTGACATTATCACTTTTAATATACATATACAGTAAGAAACAAATCAGCTTAAATATATCACAAATGAGACTACCGGATCAGTATCTGCATTTGTCCAGATGACAATCTTGTTCAGGAAATGTTGTTTTGATTCACTTGTTTCCACTATGAGTAACTGTTATTAGTCAAATACTGTAAAAATAAAGAGAAAGATAAAATATACTAAAAGATCTGCTTTAATACAATATAATAAATGAAAGCATTGACTCAATAACTTACTCTAGTTTCTCCAGTTTATAGTGTGGATCCTCCAGTAGAGAAGAAAGCAGCTTCACTCCTGTGTCTCCTGGTTTATTATCACTCAGATTCAGTTCTCTTAAGTGTGAAGGGTTTGATCTCAGAGCTGAAATCATAGCAGCACAGCCTTCCTCTCCAATACTACAGCTCCACAGCCTGCAGAGAGGTGAAGAACATGAATGAGCTCTGAGATAGTGTTTAAGCTTTAGAGTGTTTGAATAAACCATACATTTTCCCACACTCTTAAAAGTGCATCTTGCTTTAATAATATTGTAACAGGGCTCGTGTTGCCTTCTTTATGACTTTATCGAGACTTTTATTTTGAAATGATTGAGTAACACTGCCATCTAGTAGCTGTTCAGCTATTTTGTTTAGTTAAAAGCGGGGATTAGCCAGAGCATGTGCCTTTATAGATGGATATATTTGTGTCTGTAAGTGACTGAAAGTTATTATTTTCATGTTAAGGACAGTTTATGCAATATAACATGTGAATTCATATTAAGAAAGTATCATTGTTGCTTTCATAAATGCATAATTTACCTGCCAGTATTTTATGTTTGTGTTTAGCTTTTTAGTGCATTTGTGTATTGATATGTCTATTTTGTGTGTTCTGGCATTTTCAGTTTTAGAATAGGCCTATAAAAAGGGGAAAAGGAAATTTCAGTTAAACCCAAGAAAAGTTATACATTGAGGCATTATTGTAGTTTAATCCCTCATGTTAGCTCACTGTCTAGACTCGCAGAGCAATGCATTGTGAAGACAGTACAGTAAAAAGACATGACAACAACAGGTTCAAGCACAAGACAATGTTGTGCATCATATTGTGTGTCTACACTCAGGGAAACAGTACCAGTTAAAAGGCAATCAAACAAATTATTCGGTGTAACAAGAAAATGAAACTGAAGGGCAACAATCAGAAAGAGTTATGTCTGCAAGAAGTGCTGATAGCAAGTCAATTCAGTCAAAATCAACACAATCCTCAAAAAGAAGCAGACAGTATTCCATTGGTTCTGTAACTATCAGAGCAAGAGCTAAGGCCGAAGTAACCTTTGCACAGCTGCCGTTTGCTGAACAAAAAGTGTATATAATAAAGAAAAAAGTGATTTAGAAGCAAGTCTACATCTTCTCAAAAGTAGAAAGGCAGTTGCATTAGTGGAGGCTGCAGCTTATGAAGAAGCAACTGAAAGTGGAGAGTTAGCTGAGGAACCCCAAGTCCCCGAACAAGCTCTCAGCCCAGCTGAACGGACTAGTTATTATGTGCAAAAGCTCTCACAAGTATGCCTTGAAGACCTCCCAGAGAAAGTTTAACCACAGGAGCACCTCGGAAAAGTGAGTGAGTACTCAGAAATACCAAAAGTGGATATTAAAGCATGGTTGGCAACCTGCTGAACTGGCAGTCAGTTCAGAAACAGAACAAACATGTTTCCAAAGATTCAGTAAAGACAGTAAAAGAGCTTCTACATTCTCTGCCAACCAGTTCTGGCCTTACAAAACATCGGATCCACATGGAAAGCATCTTTTAAGAGAGCTACTAAAGATCTTAACTTGACACCCCAATAAGAACTCTATTTGTTGGCAAAATGGCTTGGATCTGAGTCATCAGAACATGCCAAAAGAATTCATCTATACATGTTCTTCATCAAAGTTGTATCAAAAGATTGGAGGAAAGTTATGGAGCATCAGAGATGGTGAAGCATGCCTTTTTGAGAAAGCTAGAGGACTTCCCAAGACTTAGCAACTGAGACAATCACAAACTTAGAGAATTAGGAGATATCCTACTAGAACTGTAATGTGCTAAGAGTGAAGGGACTTGCATGTCTTCTTGAACCTGCATATTTGGACACAGCTGGTGGATTGAAACCCATAGTGGAAAAACTCCCATACAGCTTGCAGGAGAGATGGATAACTGAAGGATTTAGATACAATGAAGAGTACAACATGCCATTCCCTCCATTCATACTATTCTCTAGATTTGTCAGACGCTAGGCGAAAATCAGTCCATGTCTTACATCTGTACTCAATGTTTGCAGAGCACTTTGCAGACTTTCCTTTAGTAGAAACAAAGGCAGATGAGGATCCAAAATTAAAGAAATGAGAAGCATCCTCCTAATAATGTTGACATTGATTATATGTTGAGTTGAAGTCAACAGCATGATCACCTGAGCTGGAATTTGATGCTATCCTGTGACTTATGTCCTGCACTGGGATTACTGCTTTATCAGGTAATCAATCATAGTCCTCAATTAGTATTAAATATGATGTATGTAACTGATCTTCATTCAGTTTAGTCTGTTGTCAACATTAACGCATGCAGTTAATTGAAAAATCTTTAATGCGTTAAAATGACTTGACAATTAACACAAAACAACAAGTCCCACTGATTCGCCTACAGCAGCTAATAGTAATGACCCAGGTATACTGGACCCAGGTGAGGGAGCTCCCACCAATTCAGCTCACAGTACTAGCAATACTGGAAAAACGAAATGCAGGAAATACCAATATGTTTAATAACACCAGAACTATGGTTTCATTTAATTTTCTCATAGCAAAGAGTCCCTGCCCCAGCCACAGTGCATTATCTGCGCCAAAGTCCTTGCTAACGAATGCATGAGTCTGTCCAAACTAATTAGACATTTGCAGACAACTCATCCCCAATACCGCGACAAGCCCAGGGCATTTTTTGAGCGCAAGGCAAAAGAATTGACACACTCCCAAAATGAGATGAGGGAAGTCACAGCTACTGACAAGAAACTTTAAACAATATCATATACAGTTGCTGAAAAAAATCGGCTGTCACGGTGCACATACGAGGAGCATACAGGAACACATAGACAAGGATGTAAACTCAAATAACAGTCTTTAATGATTCCAAATAAGGCAGGGCAAGACAAGGCAAGGCTGACACAGACAGGAACACTGGGGAGTAACGAATAAATCAGATGACACGAAACTTAACAGGCAGGAACATAAATACACAGGCGAATTACACAAACACAGCTGGACAAGAATTAACTAATGATAACACTAAACAAGGACAGGAAACAAACCAAATATGGACACTAGAGGCGGGAACACAACACACATGACAGAGGACTGATATCGGCACAGCAAAGAAAGGGCATACAATTACAGAAACTTTGATTTTGCCATGCACAGTAGAGATCCGGTGGTAGTTCAGCATATCAAAGAGGTTGCTCCCCTTGCCGTTTCAATGCACTGCTTTCTGCACAGAGAGGTGCTTGCTACAAAAGAAATGGAACCCAGCCTTCATGGAGTTTTAGATGTGGCCATAAAAATCATGAACTTTGTGAAAGCCAGAGTCACCAACTCCCGGTTATTCACTGCTCTCTGCGAAGAGGTAGGCGCTGATTACCATATCCTGCTGATGCACACTGATGTGAGGTGGCTGTCCAGAGGGTGGGTGCTGATGCATCTGTCCAGCCTGAGGGAGGAGTTGAGTGACTTTTTTGCGGACAAGAGACCAGACCTTACAGAGTTTTTGGACGATGACAAATTGCACGCTCAACTCAGCTACCTTTCAGACATATTCGGTGAAATGAACAAGTTTAAGAGAGCAATGCAAGGTGCAAACATAAACACTGTGGTGCAGCATGAATGAGTAGAGGCTTTCAAAAGAAAACTACAAATGTGGAAAACCTGTGTCTCCTCTGGAATCAGTGACATGCTTGAGCACACCCATGCATTTATTGCAGACAGACACTTGAATTTTAAAATCATTCAATGTCAAATAATAGTGCATCTATCAAAGGTCCTGGAGAAATTTGATAGTTATTTCCCAGCTCTAACTGAGCAGCAGGCAGCTGATTTTCTGTTGATCAGAAACCCCTTCACTGAGAACATTGAAGCAAAGCTTCCAGCTACTCTGCCATCAAGACTTCTGGAAGAGCTTATAGAAATATCCTCTGATGCCAGCCTGAAAGCCCATTTCAGTGAGGTTCCATTGGAATCATTCTGGTCTGAAATTGCAGAAGAACACCCAGTCTGTCACACAGCTGCAATGAAGGTGCTGATTCCCTTAGGCACCACCTGCCTTTGTGAAGCTGGGATTTCAACCATGACAGCCCTTAAAACCAAATACAGGGCCAGACTAACCCTTGAGGATGATATGCGTCTTGTCCTGTTAAAGATCTCGCCACGCATTGACCAAAATATTACTCACTGCCAGCAGTGCCAGCAGTAATCCTCACACTGATTGATAAAGCCTCACAAATAACATACAAGTATTGAGGTGACAGACAGCAGTCATTTTGTAATAGCCTATATTCATTCTATTTTTCCTACACACCAGTGTGAATACTGATATTTTTGTTATTGCATTTCAAATAGGGCCAATTTATAGGCTACTCCTAGGCTTATGTTTTTAAATTACAAATGGCCTACTGATTGTTTTGTTATTGTATTTTCAATATTATATATAGGCTATTATTTGTGCATAAACATATCTGGTTATAGTAATAAATATACTGTTTGTTTGAAAACAATTTTTTTTTTGTCATCCTTGCTGCAAGCTTACAAGAGTGATAATATCATTAAATGTGAAGTGGGGCCCTAAAATATTTTCTTGGGAAAAGGGGGTCTCAGACAAAAAAAGGTTGGAAACCACTGTTTTAGTTAGTCTCCATTGGTATTTATGTTCCTCTTGTTCACTCAGTGTGTGTCCGGTCACGGTAATGTATAGTGTGTGTTGCTCATCTGCTTATTGTTTGGATTATTCTCATTCAACTTAGAGGAAAACAAAGAATAATGTTCCAACTCAGTCTTCCAACACGTGACATCTTGCTAACTGGGTTCCTGGGTTCCTGGCATGTTGTTTGTTATTTTGAATATTGTTGGTAACCAAAGTTTTAGTACCATTACCTTCCATTGTGTGGACAAAAACATTTCTAAAAGATCTTCTTTTATGGTTCAAAGAAGAAAGTCATAATGTTTTGGAACGACTTGAAAATAAGTAAACTGACAACAGAGTTTTAATTTCTCTTTAACATGAAATTATTTTGTTTGGCAGTATATTCATGCAATTTTTGTGTTTGGTAATATTATATAAACACTCACTGTAGTATCTCCAGTTTACAGTGCGGATCCTCCAGTAGAGCAGAGAGCAGCTTCACTCCTGAGTCTCCTGCTTTATTACGGCTCAGATTCAGTTCTCTTAGGTGTGAGGGATTTGATCTCAGAGCTGAAATCAGAGCAGCACAGCCTTCCTCTCCAATACTGCAGTAACAAAGCCTGCAGAGAGAAAAGAAAAACCAGTCAAATCAATAATTAATAGTTGTGTATTACAAAACACAGTTACGTGTTATTTGAAAAGCGTGTTTTACTTTATAAAGGGATGGGTGTTCTATTTAATGATTTATCAGTCAAATACTGAATACGTCATTCTGTTCTTTTGTGTTCCAGGACTCTTATTTTGATATTAATATGGACTCTTAGTTTGAGTTTCCACTTCCTTTGTCTATTCCCATTTCCTTCATTACTCATCATGCTCACCTAATTTTAATCACCAGTTTACGATATATACCCGGTTTCTTCCATTCAATTGTCAGTTCTTGTCCTAATAACATCCTGTGTTTTAGAATGGAAAATTTTAAATCTTCCTGTTGTTTTTTCATCTACTTAAATATGATCTTTTTGTTCCTTTAGCTCTGCAACACATTCCTACTGCAAACTGTAACAAAAAATAAAATGGAACAGTTGTATGCTAACACTCGTTTGCCTTATAATTTATTACTCTAGAGTTGGGAAGTGATTTATAAGGGGAATTCTCTTTGCTCAGTAACAGTGGGATGGATGCTTAGTAGAGTTATGAATTGTATCTATCATGACGTTAACATGTAGACTTGGTATTTTATTGAATTTCTCAACATATAGTGTCGTTCTGCAGTGTTTAAAGTGACTCCTGGCCAGTAGCTAGTAAACAATCAGGCAATGTGTGATAGTTTACAGTAGGCCTAAAGGTGGACTCATGTAAAAGGGACATATACAATTTTTACAGACTAGGGATGGGAAGATTCACTGATTCGCTCTGTGCATCGGCAAAAAAAGTTAACAATGCGATGCATCGATTTAAACAAGTGTGCATCGGATACAAGTTGGCATTTGTAACGTGATGCATGGTTTCTAACATATTTACATCGTAAAACCCCATTTATTTATGTATAATTACTAGTGGATGTGCTATATTTTTATTGTTTAGAAAGTGACCAATATTTTACATGTAGATTGATTTCGGCCCTCCAAACTGCTTCTCAAGTGCATGGCCCACCATGGCAAACAGCGAATATATTTGTGCTGTTAAATGCATTTGTGTTTTCCTCAGTGCATAACTGACATTTCACGAGTATATTTTTCATCTGTAAATGTTAGAAAGTCATGCAAATATATCCATTTTGCTGTCAGGAGTGGGCGAGGCTTACGTGAATGAATGAGCGAGTGAACTGCTGCGCGCATGCACGCTTAATAGGCAGAAAGCAATATTTCTGAGTCAAATATGCATTTTGCTAAAATATTTGTTGTTGGATATTAAATATGCCTTCTGTAGAATTTTAAACCTACACAAGTGTAATTTTATGATAGCAGTAACTGTAAAGGGGCTATTGTAATGGGTAAATAAAATGTAAGCTAATACAGTCCTAATTACTAAGCTCAGATGCGTTAATGTGTGTTTCTTATAGAAGTTAAAATGTACTTTTAATTTAGTGATTTTAACTTTTAGTTTAGTTATTTTAATGCTTTAAAGAGCAATGTTAGATTGTAATGTTCTAATGCTATCTGTTCTAACTATAAAAGGTACAGCTGTCATAAAACCAGAGAGAAAAGCTGCATGGCTATAGTATTATGTGAGAGAGTCAGTGGTAATATCATTGCATTCCTATTGTTCAGTGTTAGAGGAGCTCAGCTTAGCCTGACAGTTAGCCTGCCCTGGACCAGGTTAGTTTACCAGCATAAGTAGCCACAGGGACAGAGGTTGATCTATGTTAAATTTGCTTTATAGAACCAAATCATTTGACAATGAGTCAGTCTAACTGAAATAAGCCTGGTCTATTTGATAAATTTGTTAGAAGTTAGAAGTCAGAAGACACATAAGTTAATTTATGATTTGCTGTCTGTCTGAACCAAAGAAATAAAAGCAATCATATTTTTTCCATTGCATTGTATTGCATCGAATCGCATTGTGTTGAATTGAATCGAATTGAAATCGGATCACACTGCGTCGTAATAGGAATGAATTGCATCACATCACATCACATCACAAGCTGCTTCATATGTATCTTCAATATATCGTATCGTTGGCTATGAAGTTCAGCCAAACACAGGCAATGAGAGAAGCACTTTCTAGCAGTCACTGTAGCTGTGACATTAAAAAAACGCAAAGTGCTGGTTTGGACAAAAACGCTCCATCAAAATGAATCAATTAGTAAGCTGCCAACTGAATCATTTTTATTATTTTTTTTTAAAGTTTTGAACTGAGGGAGAGAGGGCAACAAACAAAACCACTGCTACAGAAAACACATTTGTGTATTTTTACTTTTTACTCAAAACTTTATAATTACTGAGATGTGATGACACTCACTGTAGTTTCTCCAGTTTACTGTGTGGATCCTCCAGCAGAGCAGAGAGTAGCTTCACTCCTGAGTCTCCTGGTTTATTAAAGCCCAGATCCAGTTCTGTCAGGTGTGAGGGCTTTGATCTCAGAGCTGAAATCAGAGCTGCACAGCCTTCCTCTCCAATACTGCAGTTACACAGCCTGCAGAGAGTGAAGAACATGAATGATCTCTGTGATTGTCTTCAGGAGTCTGTTTGTGTGACATGTAAAAACAACCACTTTGTGTGTGTGTAGGTGTGTGTTTGTATGTATGTGCACTGCTTTTCTCTCTCACACACCAGAATCGGTGCTACAGAGATTTTAACTTGTCATCACAAACTAATGCACTCTACTCCCACACAATTCCCGATTTTGATAATGAACTAGTTTATAATTTTCACTCTTTAAACCTTTTGTAGTACCATATAGGTGATAATGTTAAAATAAGAGTAACTTATTTTAAGAGTAATTATAGTATAGCTATGGCATATTAAAATGATTTATACATTAAACAGTATATATTAAAAATGATTAAGAAAAAACAAAGTTGCCACTCTGCCCTACAAAGGCAAAAGTCCTTAACTCGCTAGAGTGTGTAACTGTGATAAATGACTTTAACATTTTTTTTACTGGAAATCTGGCAGTTAGAGATTTTAGTTATTAAAATTATCTACATTAAAAAAAAAAATCGGTATATATGAAGCAGCTTGTGAAGTGATGTGATGTGATGCGATTCACTCCTATTACGACGCAGTGTGATCCGATTTCAATTCGATTCGATTCAACACAATGCGATTCGATGCAGTACGATGCAATGGAAAAAATATGATTGCTTTTATTTCTTTGGTTCAGGCAGACAGCAAAAACTTTTTACTTTTTTGTAAAGTATAACATCAGATTTTTATATTAGTGCTACTAGTATTACAACATCAACATTGTAATTTTTTTGTGACATTTGAATTTTTAATTTAGTGCAATATTTTGTCTTTGCAACAATTTATTGCAATTTTCACTAACAACTGCAATTGGATTTATATTGTAGACCTAAATTCACTGTTATCCCACTGGTCAGTATTGTGACCATCAATATGCTTACTCATTCTATGACCACACTCAACAAAACTGAATTTATGTGAATTCATATATTTATAAGAGACACCTTAAAGATAATGTGCACCAAAAATCTTTCTCATATCTTTATGCTAACATACTTTACTAGCCTTTGGTTTCGGAGCTTTGATGCAGTTATCTTCGCAAGGTGCAAACAGGAAATAAACTACTCTGGTCATGTGACAATTTGCATTAATCATGTGAGACTGCATATTTATTTGAGACCCTTTATTTTTTCATATTTGCAGGAAGTGGACTAAAACATCAGTCAGTAAGGTTTTTAGAGCTTTATAAATGAAAACCTTTTTTTTATGGTCACTATTGTGATCGGTGGGATTAAATAGTTTAAATCTCATTTTCATCCAAAAACTAAGTTTTGCACAGCAACACTGAGTACTTGTAAATCTGTTATTCATGTGTAGAACTCCTTAGGTCCCATTATCTAGAGTGCCCTGGATTCGCTAATGATCCCCTAAATAGAATTTCTATTGGAAATTTAGATAAACCTATTGAACCTATTGAAAATTCAGAAGACTGAATAGAGAAATAAAATGACAAATACTACATTTTGTCTCTTTTACTTGAAAGCTGAAAATTGTACTCAAATGAACCACCCAACTTGGGATAAATGAGAGTAAATACGTTATGGCTAATCAACTCTTTTGTGTATAGTCACCACGTTTACATTACGTTACATATAACATCAGTTAGTATTCAACCTTCACTGGGCCCAGACTCTTTAAGTTGTATGAAATGTCACAATTTGTCCCCAAAAACAAAACAAAACAAAACAAAAACAAATAAACGGTGCAGGCCTGAACAAGACTTGGGTGTGTGGGGGTGGAAAAATAATACATCGCCACTTCACTCTTACCAATTCTTATTAATTATGGAAAATAGTACTGACGAAAATCACAGGAAGTCACAGTTCACACATCACAGTTCAGTGAACAAGGGAGCCACACAGACATGATCAAGAAGGAAAAAGAAAGTGATGCCCCTGTCCTGAACATCGTCACTCCTTGCACGATCCCAATCAGGGAATCCAACGATGCCAGGGGAACTCAAAGGCAATTTAGGGTACCTGAATCGCTACCTGGTTATCGTCTCTAACATTGCCGGAGGGGGCTCATTCTCCAGTTAATCCATACCACTTATGAATAGAAAGTTTGTCACAATCCTAAGTACAGTGGTGTGAAAAAGTGTTGGCCCCCTTCCTGATTTTTTATTTTTTTGCATGTTTGTCACACTTTAATGTTTCAGATTATCAAACAAATTTAAATATTAATCAAAGATAACACAAGTAAACACAACATGCAGTTTTTAAATGAAGGTTTTTTTTTATGAAGGGAAAACAAAATCCAAACCCACATGGCCCTGTGTGAAAAAGTGTTTGCCCCCTCCCCCCTGTTAAAACATAACTGTGGTTTATCACACCTGAGTTCAGTTTCTCTAGCCACACCCAGGCCTGATTACTGCCACACCTGTTCGCAATCAAGAAATCATTTAAATAGGACCTGCCTGACAAAGTGAAGTAGACCAAAAGATCCTCAAAAGCTACACATCATGTTGAGATCCAAAGAAATTCAGGAACAAATGAGAAAGAACGTAATTGAGATCTATCAGTCTGGAAAAGGTTATGAAGCCATTTCTACAGCTTTGGGACTCCAGCGAACCACAGTGAGAGCCATTATCCACAAATGGAGAAAACATGGAACAGTGGTGAACCTTCCCAGGAGTGGCCGGCCGACCAAAATTACCCCAAGAGCGCAGCAATGACTCATCCAAGAGGTCACAAAAGACCCCACAACAACTGCAGGCCTCACTTGCCTCAGTTAAGGTCAGTTTCTTATGGTGGAGTCATGAACAGAAACTGGGCAAAAATGGCCTGCATGGCAGAGTTCCAAGACGAAAAACGCTGCTGAGCAAAAAGAACATAAAGGCTCGTATCAGTTTTGCCAGAAAACATCTTGATGATCCCCAAGACTTTTGGGAAAATACTCTGTGGACTGACGAGACAAAAGTTGAACTTTTTGGAAGGTGTGTGTCCCATTACATCTGGCGTAAAAGTAACACAGCATTTCAGAAAAAGAACATCATACCAACAGTAAAATATGGTGGTGGTAGTGTGATGGTCTGGGGCTGTTTTGCTGCTTCAGGACCTGGAAGACTTGCTGTGATAAATGGAACCATGAATTCAGCTGTCTGCCAAAAAATCCTGAAGGGCAATGTCCGGCCATCTGTTCGTGACCTCAAGTTGAAGCGAACTTGGGTTCTGCAGCAGGACAATGATCCAAAACACACCAGCAAATCCACCTCTGAATGGCTGAAGAATAACAAAATGAAGACTTTGGAGTGGCCTAGTCAAAGTCCTGACCTGAATCCTATTGAGATGCTGTGGCATGACCTTAAAAAGGCGGTTCATGCACGAAAACCCTCCAATGTGGCTGAATTACAACAATTCTGCCAAGATGAGTGGGCCAAAATTCCTCCACAGCGCTGTAACAGACTCATTGCAAGTTATCGCAAACGCTTGATTGCAGTTGTTGCTGCTAAGGGTGGCCCAACCAGTTATTAGGTTTAGGGGGCAACCCAAGGCCATGTGGGTTTGGATTTTGTTTTCCCTTCATAATAAAAAACTTCATTCAAAAACTGCATGTTGTGTTTACTTGTGTTATCTTTGATTAATATTTAAATTTGTTTGATGATCTGAAATATTAAAGTGTGACAAACATGCAAATAAATAAAAAATCAGGAAGGGGGCCAACACTTTTTCACACCACTGTATGTATCAAATGCACATACATTTGATACATACGTATATAAAAATGTATAAACATTTGATACATACTCAGTGATAAACTGACGACTAATGCAGTTTATCACTTTAACTTCTGTATGATTTAATAAAAACTTCACTACACTTCACTTTAGTGGATTAACACTATAACAATTAACCATTTTTATAGCCACACAGTCCGTGTCATCATTACTGTCTCTGCACAGTCATCTTCTTTGTCTCTCCCTCCCATTCCTTTGACTAATCACATCACTGTCTTATTCAAACTGATGTGTGAAGCCCCCAATCAGAGTCCAAATAACGTTCATACACTTTTAACAAAATGAAGAACACATTTCAATACACATGAGAAGTACTCATGCACAGTATATAATTGTCACAGTTATGGACCTTTTGTTGTGTTTTATTCAATTCTGTTAACCACCGTAACCTGTCTCATTATTAACCCCTATTAGTCTCATTATTTAAGCTCCCTCTTTAGCTCAATCCCAGGTCAATTATTGATGTTGAGCGCTCCTTCAAGGATCATACATGGATCTTTGTGGAACTCTTCAACTTCACACACTACCCAGGCAACTGCCTGTGTACCTTCTACAACAGTGGTCTCAAACTAAATTCCTGGAGGGCCGCAGCTCTGCACAGTTTTGATCCAACCAGCTCCAAATCACACCTGCTTGCAAGTTTCTAGTAATCCTGAAGACCTTGATTAGCTGGATCTGGTGCGTTTGATTAGGGTTGGAACTAAACTGTGCAGAGCTGTGGCCCTCCCTGAATTGAGTTTGAGACCAATGTTCTTCAAGGTCAGCCTAAACACTGTGACACATGCTAAGTTGTCTGGGGATGGTCCTCGGGGGAACTTCGCCGAATTTGAGTGGGTGCTGGTGAGCTGCAATTCAGCATTCAGCGTGGTGGGGATTCACTGTGGGACTGTCAGTCTCCAGCTCCATCTGACCGATCCCCAGTCTCTGCCTCCATCTTCAGAGACCCATACTCCACCTCAGCCCATAGGCCTATCAGCTCTACCTTGGCTCCTATCGCCACAATGGCCCGTCAGTCCACCAGCTCCGCCGGACTCCCTTGTCCTTCCAGCTCTGCCTTCGACCTGCCCTTGTCTCAGGACTACAGTCCTCCAGCTTCGCATCATCCCTCCATCCCTCCGGCTCCACTGGGCTCCTCCCTCCCTCCAGCTCCACCGCAGGCTTATGGATCGCTGCCTGCACCTCATTTGCCAGAGCCATCAGCTTCGCCATGTCCCTGCGGATCCCCATCATCGCCTTGGCTCATTGGCTAACCGTCTCCATCGCGGGCTCCCTTAAGACCTGCTCTACCTCCGTCAGTCGGCCCCCTGGGGTTGTCAGCCCTTCCACCACCATGGCTCCTCCCTCCATCGGGCTCCACTGTAGGCCGCCTTTCTGGCTGCAGTCTGGGTCCCACCTGGCTCCTTCTGCTCCTGGCTCCTCCCTCTATTTGCTCCTCCTTTGCTCCTTCCGTCTTCAGCTCTGCCCTGGCTCCTCCTGTCTTCTCTCTGGATTCTCCCTCCATCATTGCCTCCTTGGTCATCTGTCTGCCTGCTTGCCAGACATTTGCCTGCTCCTCGTCCTCCTCATAAACCCCTCTCTCCCTCCTTTTGCATCCTGCTATGGCGCGATGTCGGGGGGGGGGGGGGCAGTTACTGTCACAGTTATGGACCTTTTGTTGTGTTTTATTCAGTTCCCTCTTTCCTGCCCCATTTTGTTTGAATCAGTTCCTAATGTGTTCCCTTAGTTGTTAATCACCTTCGTCTGTCTACCCCCTCTTTAGTATCATTATTTGAGCTTTAGTTAACCTGGGTGAGTTTTTGATGTTGATGTTAGTTTGTGTTTACTGTGTGTTGAAATGCCTGTTCTTCTGTGGACAGTTAAAAAATAAAATAAAAAATTCAACATGGCTACACGTGAATTGGAGAAAGACTTTGCAATGTTGAATTTGTCAGTTTATAATTATGTAATTATTTATCTTTATGGTTTATTTTGGCTTATACTTACATTGTTGTTTAATGGTCTATATTTTTGGCACATTCAGTATAATCATTGTTTTTGGTCATTTACATTTACAAGAAATAGTTTACCCAAAAACATGTCATAACTTACTTCCCTGCATGTCGTTCAAAACATGTATGACCTTCTTTCTTCTGTGGAGCACAATAGATGATATTTTGAACATTGTTGCAACCAAAGTTTTTGTACCATTGCTTTCCATTGTGTGGATAAAAATGTTTCTGAAAATATCATCTTTTATGTTCCACAGAAGAAAGTCATACTGTTTTGGAGATAAGTCAAGTGACGGCAGAATATTCTTTTTTGGTGAACTATACCTTTAACATGAAATGCTTTTATTTGGCAGTATTTTCACACAGTTTTTTTTTTCAATAATATAATAACACTCACAGTAGTTTCTCCAGGTTACAGTGTGGATCCTTTAGTAGAGCAGAGAGCAGCTTCACTCCTGAGTCTCCTGGTTTATTAAAGCTCAGATTCAGTTCTGTCAGGTGTGAGGGGTTTAATCTCAAAGCTGAAATCAGAGCAGCACAGCCTTTCTGTGTAATACCACAGCTGGACAGACTGCAGAGAATATACAGAAAAATTAAAGATGAGTTATTAATGTCTCTTGTGTTCAATGTAATTGCTGAAAAACACAGATATCATACATATCAATTATCAAACCAGGCACTGAGAGTGACTCCACAGTAAATTCCCCGGTGTTAAATCAACCACCAGCAGGGTGTTAAAAGTAACATCGAAGCAGTGTTAGATTTAATTAGGTACTTAAGTGGTTAATTAAGTGATGATTGTTTGATTATTGATGACACCTGATGGTAACAAGTAGAATAACTGAATGAAAGAGAAACACGAGAACTATAACTAATTACAACTACAGCCACAGCATTAGATGAAATCAACTGAAAAGACATGAAATCATTCTTATTACAAACCAGACTGACTTTATTTCTCTCATTAGTCTACAATTCTGAGAATTAACAGATTTAGATGTTGTTTTATTGAAAACAGTTGGTTACTATTATTGTAATAGTTGGGAAGTTTGACTCTTGGCTCTTATGTTAAGTGAAGTGACATTCAGCCAAGTATGGTGACCCATACTCGGAATTCGTGCTCTGCATTTAACCCATCCAACGTGCACACACACAGCAGTGAACACACACACACCGTGAACACACACCCGGAGCAGTGGGCAGCCATTTTATGCTGCAGCGCCCGGGGAGCAGTTGGGGGTTAGGTGCCTTGCTCAAGGGCACCTCAGTCGTGGTATTGAGGGTGGAAAGAGCGCTGGACATTCACTCCCCCCACCTACAATTCCTGCCGGCCGGAGACTCGAACCCGCAACCTTCGGATTACAAGTCCAACTCTCTAACCATTAGGCCACGACTTCCACGACTTAAGTTTGTGGTCTTTATGACAGTGTTTATGAAAACATAATTTGTTTCAAAAGGAAACCATAAACAAGAGTGATAAGGCTATATGGTTTACATCATCATGAAGTCTAGTCCCATCACTAACCGAAAGTAGTTTTTCATTTCATTTTCAAGTTATTTTCGCCAACAGAACCTTCATGCCACAGATCAGATATTTTAAACTTGAAATTTTAAACACATTGGGCGAAAAAATGGACACACCAAAATCATGAACTAGCTTATGTTTCTCATCAATGGTGACATGCTTCATGCAATGCATGCTGTGAGCCATGAGTTTTATACTATGGTGCTTTGCAGCATGAAGCATGTCACAATTGATGAGAAACATACACTGGTTCTTGATGTCTGTGGGTGTCTAATTTTTTCCCCCTAATTTTTTAAACACGTGTTTAAAATTTCAAGTTTAAAATATCTTATCTGTGACATTACGTTTCTGTTAGTGAAAATAACTTAATGAGTGAGTGTATATCTATCAATCAATCAATCAATCAATCAATCAATCTATCTATCTATCTATCTATCTATCTATCTATCTATCTATCTATCTATCTATCTATCTATCTATCTATCTATCTATCTATCTATCTATCTATCTATCTATCTATCTATCTGACATGTGCTGGCAGAATGAGTCACAATGAGCAAATTGTCAAAAATTAGTTAATTAGTTATTTTTATTTTAAAAAATGACTGAGCTACACCTGTTTGAAGTCGATAAACATTTTTGAGAAAAATTGAGTTAAAGTTTTCTGAAGGTCCCAAAAGCAAAATCACATAGCAAAAAAAATCTCAAAACCTCTGGGTTTTGAGGGTGTTCTGGGGCCATGGAGAAGTTTTGACATGCCCTGACATTTGTGTTTTTTTCAGTATCTTAAAAACATATTAATGGCTAAAGTCTGATAACACTGTATTCAGCACAAACTGGGCTACAGTAATATGTGAGCAGCATGAATGTACATGTTTGTGTTTTTGAGAAAACATTTATGCGTGGTTAGTGAAAAACTAACATTTTAAAGTCACTGAAATAAGGCCATAAAATACATATTTGTTCACAAGACTTTTGAGAATTGGATGCGGTAGACTACAGTTTTTGCTACAAAATGATGTAAAAATCACCTTTTTTACTCGCTCACAGAAAACAATCTATTGATTTCACATTTGTAAAACATGTTTTGTGACAGAATGCCCGTATGCAAGGGAGTGACAATGGCCATGAATATTTAATGTTTCACACCTGAGAGACAAAAGGCCTCCCATAATGGGCCATCAATATGAATGTGACTGAGGCAGGTAAAATAAGAGTGTGAGGAGAGTAAAATAATGAGTTTTTAATTATTTGTATTATTTATTTGTATTATTTGTATTTTATTTACAACACAGTATAATAAAAACATACACAGTGAAGGTCAAGGACACATGATTGAACATACTGATCTGAACACTGAGACTTGAACAGTAACACACATTTGTGCCAAAAATTCATAGACTCTATATATCATAGTGTTAACACTCCTTCTACTTTTATATCTTGTGGTTTTATATGTTATGAAACATAAAAAAAATATCCTGACATTGTGAGACATTTGAACAATGAAATGACACATTTCAGAGTGTTTCACTTTGATTTCATGTAGTCAGGAGCTATAGTTTGGAAAAAGTCTTAACTAGTAAAAATGAGTACAAGTTATGTCACAATAACACAATAACAACAGATGCAAGTAATCTTAGGCTACTCATCAGAATGACATCCTCCACTGGATCTAGCTGTGCGACACATCGCGTTGTGAGGTAAATTCTGGGTTATTCCTCTCAGCGGGTCTTCTTCCAGAAACAAAAATTAGCCAGGACGAACACTTCACGTTTGTTTACAGTGATGTGGCTGTTTACATGCGTGTGGGTCTCACGTGGATGTTTAAAATTTGAAATGCCTGATCGGCTCGTGGGCGTGATCTCATTATAATGAATATGAATATGTCCTGGACTTATTATTATTATTATTAGTTCACATTGGTCAAAACACACAAGGGAACGAGTGAGAAAAAATATGTAATTCTAAAACAAATATATTGTGTTTTCAGTTTTGTTCAAGGTAATTAAATCAATTGTTTTTCAAACTGAAGACTATAAAAAGTATGGTATTTTGGGTAAAAAAAAAACAAAAAAAAACAACAAAAAAACATCCGTACTGTAAACTAATGTAATAAATAGCTGTCTGACATCCCAGGTGAAAAGAATGTATGTAAAGTGCTAATTTTGTATTTATTATACTAAACATTTCTATTTATTACTAATCTTGAGAACGTCTAAGTGTACTCATCTGTGCTATTTTGAGGCACCAAGAATATAAACTAAAATGTGCTTTTAACATACTATCTCTGTAAATGTATTTGGTTACCACTTGTAGTAAGTGTACTACAATAACAAAATTTATGACAGAAATTAACTTAGAAATTATGCAAAACGTGTTATTTTAATTAAAATATTTGTATCAATATTGGGGACCTTTTGCCCCATGCTTTTGAATATTTTACCTTGAGTTTGAGATAAAAGGTCACCTCATATATTTATATATTTTGCTTTGGAAGTTGCATTCAATATTCATTTGGCTGAAACAACAGAGGGGACACCTGCTTTTATTCCGATTGTACTTTAATACTGGGTGGAAATGAGAGAAGCACTTTCTAGCTGTGAGTTTGAAAAAAACAAACAGTAAAGTGCTGGTTTTGAAAAAACGTTCCATCAAGATGCCAATTAAGTTATTTTTCTTTATTTATTTTCTAAATATATTTTTAAAAGAGTTTTGAACTTATGGTGAGAGGGCAGCAAACAAAACCACTGCTACAGAAAACACATTAGTGTAATATTTCTTTTTTTACTCGAAACATTACAATTATTAAGATGTGATGAGACTCACTGTAGTTTCTGCAGTTTACAGTGTGGATCCTCCAGTAGAGCAGAGAGCAGCTTCACTCCTGAGTTTCCTGGTTTATTAAAGCTCAGATTCAGTTCTCTCAGGTGTGAGGGGTTAGATCTCAGAGCTGAAATCAGAGCAGCACAGCCTTCCTCTCCAATACTGCAGTAACGAAGCCTGCAGGGAGTAAAGAACATGAATGATGTGAACAGTAATTTCTGTATGTGTGTGTGTTTGTGTGTGTGTGTGGGTGTGTGAGAGAGAGAGAGAGAGATACAGAAATGTGTATCTACTGATAATTTAAATTACACTGATGATTTAGATAACATTTTTATCAATCCATTAAAAGTTCTAAACTTAACTATAAAGCCGTAAACTGAAGAATTTAGTCAAATTTAACACTGATATGACGTTATGATTATCTGTTGAATCTCAGGAGGTCATTATGTATCTTCATACTCTGTTTCGGCTTTACTATCAATTTCCTGTTTGAGCAGTTAAATTTCTAATCAATTTTTATCATTACAGGTAAAGACTATTCAATAACAACATGACTAAACTCACTGTAGTTCCTCCAGTTTACAGTGTGAATCATTTAGCACAGCAGAGAGCAGTTTCATGCCTGAATCTCCTGGTTCATTATAGTTCAGATTCAGTTCTGTCAGGTGTGAGGGGTTTGATCTCAGAGCTGAAATCAGAGCAGCACAACCTTTCTGCGTAATATTGCAGCTGGAAAGACTGCAGAGAATATACAGAAAAATAAAAAGATGAGTTATTAGTTATATATATATATATATATATATAATATTATTATTATTATGCAATTGCTGAAAAACATAGATGTACTAGATGTTTCATACATATCAATTTTCAAACCAGGCACTCCCATTTTAATAGACTTCAAACTCGAACTGAAATGACTTCAGATTTGACACAAGTAGGACTCATGAATTTTCCAAAAACTGCTTGAGTATTAACCTGAAGAAGGTTATATTTATTTTAATTTATATTCAACATGCTTATAGTGAGCCGGTACAGGCAGTGTACATTGGAATAATTTGTTTTCCTTACTTAATACTGGATTTGGCTTCATTCTTCAGTTCTTTTTTTTCAGGGTTGAAAATGGATAAAGAGATATTTGATCTCCACATGTAGACAGACATCAAACGCACCTTTCCACTGATTGGTCAACCAAAGATTAACCCGTGCTGTACAAACACTTTGATAACTGTTACATGTCTATAAAATTAGTCACAATATAACTGATGCCTCAACTGCCTCAAAATAAAGCTTTACTCCTGGGAAGTTGTGTAAAGTATTAGTGCTGTACAGTTTGTTTGTTTGTTCTTTTAGTTTTGTATTTTCCAGCATTAATGTGCTTGGTAACACTTTAGTGTAGGGACCAATTCCCACTATTAACTACTTGCTTATTAGCATGCTTATTATTAACATATTGGCTGTTTGTTAGTAGGGTACAACAGGGCTAAAGACGCCCCAGGGTAAAAGGCACCTTTGATATTATTTTCATCTACACCACTAGATGGCACAAAAACATGGCTTTGCACTTTCCAAAACATCCGCTTTTCAAGATGCACGTGTATATTTATCTGATCTTTGACGCGATCTCGCACAGCAGTGCAAAGTTGATTCTGTGCTTACTGCATCTAATATATTATGTTTTTTAAAATGTTGTAGATTTAAATAGCAAATGAGAATCGCTAAAATTAATGCATATATTTTGAGACAAAGGTCTTCTTTATAATTTTCAGTTTTGTTAAATATAATTAAAGCAACAGGTTTTAAATAACAAAAGAATATTTAAAAGTATGGTATTTGGGGTAAAAAGCGCCCCTGCTGTTGGTGTCATGAATCCTGGCCATGCTCTTCCGTTAACTCGTTTGCCGTTTGCCGTTCCTGAACTCACGGTCTGCCCTGTCACGGCCACGGAGGCCGTTCTTGAACTCACTGTCTGCCCCGTCACGGCCATGGAGGCCGTTCCCGAACTCCCTGTTTACCCTGTCACGGCCATGGAGGCTGTTCCTGAACTCACTGTCTGCCCTGTCACGGCCATGGAGGCTGTTCCTGAACTCACTGTCTGCCCTGTCACGGCCATGGAGGCCGTTCCTGAGCTCACGCCCTGTCCTGTCACGGCTAAAGAGGCCGTCTGTGAGCTCACGCCCTGTCCTGTCATGGCTAAAGAGGCCATCTGTGAGCTCACGCCCTGTCCTGTCACGGCTAAAGAGGCCGTCTGTGAGCTCTCGCCCTGTCCTGTCACGGCTAAAGAGGCCGTCTGTGAGCTCTCGCCCTGTCCTGTCACAGCTAAAGAGGCCGTCTGTGAACCCTCGCCCTGTCCTGTCACGGCTAAAGAGGCCGTCTGTGAGCTCTCGCCCTGTCCTGTCACGGCTAAAGAGGCCGTCTGTGAACCCTCTCCCTGTCCTGTCACGGCTAAAGAGGCCGTCTGCGAATCCTCGCCCTGCCCTGTCACGGCTAAAGAGTCCGTCTGTGAACCCTCGCCCTGTTCTGTCACGGCTAAAAATGCCGTCTATGAATCCTCGTCCTGCCCTGCCGCGCCCCCTGAGATCATGAATGCTCTCCCTGTATTGTCTGTCTCTGCTCTCCCTGTGTTGTCTGTCTCTGATTCCCCCAGATCTCAGACTCTGCCATGGTTTCCTGCCCAGTCTGCTTCCTGGCGAGGGTTTTCTGCTCAGGTCTGGTGGTCCTCTGCCCTGCCGTGGTGGTCTTCTGCTCGGGTCTGGTGGTCGTCTGCCCCGCTGTGGTGGTCTTCTGCTCGGGTCTGGTGGTCGTCTGCCCTGCCGTGGTGGTCTTCTGCTCGGGTCTGGTGGTCGTCTGCTCCGCCGTGCTGGTCTTCTGCTCGGGTTTGGTGGTCTTCTGCTCGGGTCTGGTGGTCGTCTGCCCCGCCATGGTGGTCTTCTGCTCGGGTCGGGTGGTCGTCTGCTCCACCGTGGTGGTCTTCTACTCCGGTCTGGTGGTCATCTACTCCGCCCTGGTGGGCTCCTGGTCCGTCTGCTCCGCTCTGGTGGGCTCTTGCTCTGTCCTGGTCTCCGGTTCCGCCGGGGTGTCCTGCTCTGCCGGTTCTGCCTCAGTCCCCGGTCTTCCCACTTCCTCACGGACCTGGCCCTCCGTCCCTCCCCCTGTTCTGCCTCTGCTCCACCGACCTCCTGGACTATATAGGAGCGTCTGGAAGCCGCTCCTTGGGGGGGGGCTATGTCACGAATCCTGGCCATGCTCTTCCGTTAACTCGCCACCAGATGTCACTCACTCACCACATTGACTCTTACACTACACAGCACACTGGACTACAGTTCCCACAATCCATTGCACAGATCACAGCTGTCACCATTCACACATCACACACACCTGATTATCATTTCACAATCACTCAATAAGTCTGGGACTTGCTCTTGCTCGGGGCCGAGTATTGTTAGCATTTATCACTCCCCAAGCGATAGCAACTTTACAGAGCCATAGCCATAGCCATAGTCATTGTCTTAGCCTTAGTCTTGCCTTGTTTTCCTGCCGTGTCTGACCCTGCCCGTGTTTCCTTGATTTACCCTTCGCCTCTGCCGTTTGGACTCTGTTCGCTCGCCGTTTGGATTATTGCTCTCGTCTCTGGATTATCTCTCTGCCTTGCCCCTTTGGATACTGTTCGCTGATCGTCGACCCACACTTGCTCCACGGATTGCTGTGTCTTGCCCTTGCCATACCTGTTTGCCACTGTCTGACCCTGCCTGTTTCTGACCATGTTTTATAATAAAGCCTTGCATATGGATCCGCACGTCTCACGTCTCGTCAGCCCCGTAACAGTTGGGGCTAAAAGTGCACAGTAATTAACATGATAATTAATAGATCACTGACTTTCCATTTGTTGACATGACATGGTTAGATTCAGATGGTAAATCATATATTATATGTCCATATTAGAGATAATAACCATGTTTAGAATGAAACCATCATATTTAAAAACATGATATACAGTAAATCATATCATATAATAAAATATAATTTATTGTTATTAATGTAAATATATATTCAATTATTATTGGATCTCCTTCAGTACTTTCAGAATCTTTACTTATTAAAATGATTTTGTTTCTGTATTTTAAAATATTTTTTTATGTTAACACATTTTAATGACAGTATTTTTCATTCAATAAGCAGAAAATAATACAAACTTTGCTAAAGTGATTGTTTTGAACAAGTATTAACTTAGACATTATTTTAAAAACCATTATTTTAGCTGAAGTATTTGTATCAATACCGTGTGCCTTTTACTCCATGTTGGTGGGCCTTTTAACCCTGGATGCGGGGTAAAAGGCCCCTCTTGCTACCTCATACTGTCACGGTGCACACACGAGGAGGATGCAGGAACATGCAGACGAGGATGTAACTCAAAATAATAAGTCTTTAATGTTGACAAGGCAGGGCAAGACAATGCAAGGCTGACACAGACAGTAACGAGTAGACCAGACGACACGAAACTGAACAGGCAGGAACGTAAATACACAGGTTAATGACTAAAACACAGCTGAACAGAATAAACTAATAATCACATTAAACAAGGACAGGAAACAAACCAAATATGGAAACATGAGGCGGGAACACATGACACACACGACAGAGGTCTGACACATACATTTATAAGATTTTTAAACAAAATAAACAACATGAATGATTTATTTTCACACAAAATCTGTTGCTCCAATAATTTTCACTATAACTTATATATTATTTCTGCAATTATACATTTTAGGCGCAGCGAATAGCACATTTGTTCTTAAGGGGGGCCACCGTTGTACCCTACTTATAAAGCATTCTGCATGACCATATTCTAAATCCCTAATTTTCCCTAATACCATAATTTAACAGCTACCTGACTAAGTATTAATAAGCAGCAAATTAGGAGTTTATTGAGGCAAAAGTTGGTTTAATGGTTTGTTAGTAGCAACACTTGGACCATGATGTGTGACCATGTGTGTTAATAGAAATTTGAAAGAAATCACCATGTATATCCACCACAAATGAATTCTGCACCAATAGTAAAATTACTTTTTCTCAGACTATATTTCAAGTTTTCCAAAGAAAGACCAAAGAAAGATAAAAACATGTCTGATAAAAATAAATACACTCACTTTGTCCTAACAGTGATCATTTTTGGATTTATAAAGGCTAAATTTGATATGTCACAACCCTTCAGTGCTGTGTCATGTTTGTAATTTATTAAAGATTAAGTTTATATCATATAATAATTCTTTATTAATAATTCTTAATTCTTAATACAATTAACTAGAAGCTTTCTGTACAAAGCCAAATTATGCCAATTCTTTTTAATTTGGGATTTTTTGCATTTATTTTGATAAGACAGTAATACTGACAGTAGGCAAATTGGGAGAGATGGGGACAGGATTGGGAGAGGTCCACGAGCCAGGATTTGAACTCGGGATGCCCGTACAACATATATGTCGTGGACTGCCCAGTGCCCATCAGCGCCAACTTATGTCCATTCTAATAATGACATGATGATTATTTTGGTCAAGAGTTTATATATGCTGCTGTACTTTTTTAAATGTACTCAAGAAATTTGTTGTAACGTACAAAACAAGATACATTAAAGTTTTCTAAATGTGTGTGTACATGTGTCATTTTTTAAAATTATTTTTGCACTTTTAAACATACCATTTTGAATACTGAAAAAAATCTATTATTGTCTATTTGTAGTGTACTGGTAATGCATTTCTAATGAGATTATTTGTTACTGAAGATGTTTCAAGTAGTTCAAGAAGTACAAAAGTGCATTTTAAACGAAATGTAAAGAGGTAGTTGAAGTGGTTCCATTTAAGTACTAAACTAAATATATTGCAATTAGCTTAAAATTAATCTTAAGTATATCTTAAAGAACACTTAACATACTTAAAGTTGTTCCAAAATAACACATTTAATATGCACTTAGTATAGTACAATTAAAATAAGTGCATCAATATTAGTCCAACTTTAGGGTATTTCTTTTTTTACTCGGGAACAAAAATGAAGGAGCAGTCTTCTGCATAGTCATTATCTAGCCACAGGGATAAAGCTGCCATTCTGATGATGAAAATGTAATGTGGTTTTGAACCAAAAACCACCATGTGAACGCAATCTAGTAGGGGCAGTGAGAGTTGGATCAATCAAATTTTGGTTCGGACCAAGCAATCGAACCAAGTGCGAAAGAAGGGTAGGGTAGGGTTCAAAGGTGTGCACCTAAGTTCAGAAAACAGTGTTCAAAGAGTATTCAAATTAACTGAACTCAAATGAACCCGGGTGTGCAACAAAATTGCTAGTGTGAAAGCCCCCTTACTTCTCTAAACTATAGCATGCCTCCTGTTCAATAATCGCAAAAAGCAAAAAGGTCTCAGCTTTGAAATTCTGTCAATTTGATCACAAAATTCAAACAGTAAATGTAATTTTGACACTCTTCAATGTGGCATGACACAGCACCAGTAAGGAGCGCATGTGAACTAATAATCTCTTCCTCTATCCAACTAGTCTATGCATGAAATAAACATGAATGAAAATTAAAAAGTATGTTGAAAGAAACTTGAAATGTATCTCGTCTCTGTTTCAGCAGTGAAAAGAATCAGTAAAACAGTTTGTACAGCCACTGTCACATTATTAGCCTAAATCAACTCAGAGAAGAGCATTTTTATAAATACTTATGATATAATAATTAACAATGACTTGGAGCAGCATTAGTTCATTTAAAATGTCAAATTTTTTAATAATTACATCTGCATCTGTCTCTGCTGTAGACTGGTGTAAATGTATTTAATGCAGGTCTCACACTTTTTATGTTGATTAACTGTGTGGTCAGATTTTAAGTACCCAATTGTCAGTCCTCTGTCGTGTGTGTCTTGTGTTCCTGCCTTTTGTTTCCATATTTGGTTTGTTTCCTGTCCTTGTTTAATGTGATCATTAGTTAATTATTGTGCAGCCGTGTTTGTCTCATTATCTATGATTATCCTGTGTATATATAGTCCTGTCTGTTCAGTTTGATTTCTTCTGGTCTACTCATTACTCCCGGTGTTCCTGTCTGTGTCTACCTTGACTTGTCTTGCCCTGCCTTGTTTGTATTTATTAAAGACTGTTATTTTGAGTTTATCTGCGTGTTCTTGTATCGTCATTGTGTGTGCATCGTGACACCAGTAGAGGTCTCAGTTAAAGTTTTTTTAAATCCTATTACACACATTTTCATAGTCTGATAAATTCTGCTTTCAGAACTTTCACATCTGTAACAGAATTTTCCTCCGAAACGCAAAAATGAAAATTTTGATAAAACATATATTTTATGTTCTGTGAAGAGCCAACCCTTCTCCATTCAGTGGATTTTGTTGCGTCTGGTTTGTGCAATGTAATTCACAGAAAGTCTACAAAATGACATGTCTTTTGCCCATAAAACGTGTATTTCCTTCATCTAAAATATAAAGCATGTTCATAGATTGATATTTTGCTGATGTCTGGATGATTTTAGGAAACTTTTAAAAGGAAAACATAAACAGGTGGTTCAATATATTTGTAATGAATACACATTCTATGAAAATTTATATTTCAATTTTGACTGCAAATGTCATGCCCATAATGCTGGAATTGCTCAGTTTCAATTAGTCACAACCCTGTTCCTGGAAGCACCTCATATTTACACAGTTTGGATGAAGTGAAGTGAAGTGACATTCAGCCAAGTATGGTGACCCATACTCGGAATTCGTGCTCTGCATTTAACCCATCCAACGTGCACACACACAGCAGTGAACACACACACACCGTGAACACACACCCGGAGCAGTGGGCAGCCATTTTATGCTGCAGCGCCCGGGGAGCAGTTGGGGATTATTTATTATTGAGCCTTGCTCAAGTCGGTGCCTTGCTGCACCTCAGTCGTGGTATTGAGGGCGGAGAGAGCGCTGGACATTCACTCCCCCCACCTACAATTCCTGCCGGCCGGAGACTCGAACCCGCAACCTTCGGATTACAAGTCCGACTCTCTAACCATTAGGCCACGACTTCCCCACTATGAATCTCTCTTATCTGACACAATTGATTTAAATAATCAGGTCATAAAGTGCTCTGTGTCATCAACTAGTTGTGTCAAATAAAGGAGACCTCAAAATATACAGAAATAGTGTAGAGAAACACAGGCCTACTCAATAAAACAAAGACACTGTAAAATACTCACTCAGCCTTTCTAGAGAATTTGATCACTGGCAGCAGCCTCAGGAGACATTCTTCTGATGGATCATATTTACTCAGTTTAAACTCATCCAGCTCTTCTTCTGAGTTCAGCAGCACAAACACCAGAGCCGACCACTGAGCAGGAGACAGTTTGACTCCAGAGAGACGACTGGCACCTGTTCTGCTCAGGTATGCTTGTACCTCCTGCTCCAGTGAACGGTCATTCAGTTCATTCAGACAGTGGAACAGATTGATGGATTTCTCTGGAGAGGGATTCTCCCTGATCTTCTGTTTGATGTATTCAGCTGTTTCCTGATTGATCTGAGAGCTGCTTACTGTCGTTCTCAGGAGGCCTTGTAAGAGACTCTGATTAGACTCTAGTGAGAGACCTAGAAGGAACCGGAGGAAAAGGTCCCAGTGTCCGTTCTCACTCTGTAAGGCCTTGTCCACTTCTCTCTTCAGTAAACTGGTCATTGTTGATCTGAACTCATTCATCAGTCCTGTGTTTTGTTCAGAAAAGGACAGCAGCTTGAATAAAGCAGCAAGAAACTCCTGAACACTCAGATGAACAAAGCTGTACACCTTCCCCAGCTGCAGTCCAAACTCCTCTCTGAAGATCTGGGTACAAACTCCTGAGTACACGGACACTTCTCTGGCATCAATGCCGCTCTCTTTCAGGTCCTCTTCATAGAAGATCAGGTTCCCCTTTTCCAGCTGTTCAAAAGCCAGTTTTCCTAGAGACAGAATAGTCTTTCTAGCCTGACGAGGATCAAGGTCATATTTCCCATCATACTTCTGAGTCTTCAGTTTGGTCTGAAAGATCAGGAAGTGTGTGAACATTTGTGTGAGAGTCTTGGGAATCTCTGCTCTCTCTGCTTTACCCATCATCCTCTCCAGAACAGCGGCTGAAATCCAGCAGAAGACTGGGATGTGACACATGATGAACAGACTTCTTGATGATTGGATGTGTGAGACGATCCTATCAGCCAGACTCTGATCATTTATTCTCTTCATTAAATATTCCTCCTTCTGAGGATCGTTGAATCCTCGTACCTCTGTGACCTGGTGGACACACTCAGGAGGGATCTGATTGGCTGCTGCTGGTCGAGAGGTGATCCAGAGGAGAGCAGAAGGAAGTAAATTCCCCTTGATGAGGTTGGTCAGCAGCACATCCACTGAGGCTGATTCTGTCACATCAGACAAGCTCCGATTGTTTTGGAAATCTAGACGCAGTCGACACTCATCCAGACCATCAAATATGAACATGACTTTGTAGTCTTCATAATCTGCTGACTTAAATTCTTTGGTTTCTGTGTGAAGCTGGTTTAGAAGATCCACAAGACTGAGATTTTTCTGTATCAGATTCAGCTCCCTGAAAGGAAGTGGAAATATGAAATGAACATCCTGATTGGCTTTTCCTTCAGCCCAGTCCAGAATGAACTTCTGCACAGAGACTGTTTTTCCAATTCCAGCGACTCCTTTAGTCAGCACAGTTCTGATGGGTTTGTCTTGTCCAGGTGAGGGTTTAAATATGTCATTGCAGTTGATTGGTGTCTCCTGTGTCTCTGGTCTCCTGGACACTGTCTCAATCTGTCTCACCTCATGTTCATTATTGACCTCTCCACTGCCTCCCTCTGTGATGTAGAGCTCTGTGTAGATCTCATTCAGACGTGTTGAGTCTCCATGATTGGACAGTCCTTCATTGATTATCTGATATTTATTCTGTAGTCTGGATCTGAGTTTTTGTTGATACACAGGCATCAGTTCTGAGAAAAGGAAATAATTCTTGTTATTGGCAGAGCAATATTTTAGAAATGTATTTTTAGGTTTGATATGTTAGATATTAGATTGTGTCATGAGATTCAGAGACAGGAGGTTCATAATAAAAACACAGGCTATAATCAGCTGATCCAGAGCTCTTACTGGTCTGTAGTGTGTTAGCGAGGTCTGTCTGGTTCATCTTCCTCAGGATGATCAGTGTGATCTTCAGAAGCCTCTCTCTGACTCCTCTATGACCCTCGTCAGCACAATGGTCTGTTTCAGAGCATTCTGAGTAATCTGGACCCAAAAGTCTCTTAAACCATTCTAACTCACTTTTCATCACAGATATGATTTTGTGTTCAATCTCCTGGAATCACAGTGAATATTCAAACAATGAACTTTCATTTAATCACAGACTAAATATATTTGTAGCTTACTAGACATCACTGAAATATTTCACACCTGCTCATAACTTCCACTAAATCATTAGCGTCTACAGATACTGAGGTTAAAAGAGGGAGTTTGACTGGATTGGCTGTTTGTTAGATTGATGTTCATCTTTGTGCAGTAGTCAGGTTACATATGGATTCAGCTTCTCTACTTTAGTGATCATTAACCAACTTTGTCGTGGCCTACATATTACTTTACATGTGTTAGGTGAGTGAGAAAGAAAATTTGAAGGTAAATGTAGATGTGATGATATAAAATTGTAGAGAAGGATTTACAGATGCCTTAATTTCTTAATGCTTCTGCTAAGAGGACTTTTGTGTTGGGACACACACACACAAACAAACAAACAAACACACACACACATGTTGTTTTTTGTGGTTTATGGGGACTCTCCATAGGCGTAATGGTTTTTATACTAAATGATGTTTTATTAACAAGGTTCGGGAGGAGCACGTCAGATACTTAGCCTAATTAACACAGGAGGTTCCCACTCCAGTTAATCAATGTCCGGCTATAAATACAGCTGACATACCTCTGTTCACTCGACGGATAATCAGCGGTTTGCACCTTTTACCACGACATCTCAGACTCAACGCGTCCCGTCCAAACAACGAGGCAGATACTGAGGATTTTTTCGGATCTTCGGGCCAATCTGCCGGCCCCATGATCGGTCTTTTTCCGCCAGACACGGCCGCCGAGCTTCAGTGCTTTGCCGCGGCCGCTGCTTTCTGCTCGACGCCGAGGCTACCTCACCTCCACTGGCGTCGCTTCCATCCTCTTGCAAATATCCGTGCCAACAATCCCTCCGATCGGAAAGTGGTTCGTATTTAAGCCTGTGGCAAACGCTGATTAATTCCGGCGCAACGTCTTCGCGAGAGTAAACAAATCGGATTTACAATATCTACTCTTCACCGCGCAAACCAGCCTCACTCCTAAATCCACTCCAGCCGACAAGGCGGCCAATAGATCGAGAAAAGTAATTCTCAGGTAAAATCGCTAAAGGCAAGTAATTTGTTGATCAAAGTGTTAAAAGACGTCGCGACATCATTGGATGTTAATGTCACTATGTAACTGTGACACCCTTGGGTATCGTGATTTTGTAAGAAAAGGTTTATTTTCCATATACTGTGTCGTATCTTACATATATTTTATGTCAAATGTATTGGGAAGCTGAAAACCGCTGTCTATTGTTGAGTGAGATTGGGACTTTTAATTTGAAAATGAGGACTCGTACAGGGCAGTAGCGTTGTGCTTGCGCCGGCGCTCTCACAATTTCTGGAGATGATGTGCGACACAGACGCACTTGCTTCGGTCTCCTCAATTTCTCCTGTTTCTACAGGACTTTCTGATCTGTCAACACGGCCTTCTGTGTGGGGTGCGTAACATAACCATGACACAAGTGCTCAGGATACAGACTGGAATTACTCAAACTTTCCTTATTTTTCACCAGCTTTTTTTTTACCTGTAATTAATTTACACATTGCATTTCAATAAATGGACATAAGATGGATAAGATTAATTTGTTTTATGGTTAAAACCAACAGTGGAAAAGAGAGAATTTCTCACAGTGGACCAACAGTAAATGATTAACAATCATAGGTACAAACCAAAAATTAAGGCAACAAGCACAACTGCATCTTAATTCATACGTGAAACGTGTACTGCTAGGCACCTCTCCCAAAGAGTAAGTTACCAGCCGATGTGCCACCTGGCTGGCTAGCGGTTCCAATATTTTTCCATGTGTGATTTAAAAAAAAAATAAAAATGCTTTACCAAATAATTTTTAAATCACATTTGTTGCTTGGTAAACAAGTTACTAGGCTAGTGCAACAAATGGCTAAATCGGCAACACTGCAGGCTACCTGGACATTCCAGCATGTCCAGCTAAAAGTCTCAAACCACTTTCGTGGCTGCTCCCGCAGGAGCCCTATCCGTGTTTCCCCACTGCCGCGACTGCTCCCACAGGAGCCTTTTCTATTTTCCTCCACTGCCGCAGCAGTGACTGCTCCCACAGGAGCCCTATCTGTATTTCCCCACTGCCGCTGCAGTGACTGCTCCCGCAGGAGCCCTATCTGTATTTCCCCACTGCCGCTGCAGTGACTGCTCCCGCAGGAGCCTTTTCTATTTTTCTCCACTGCCGCAGCAGTGACTGCTCCCGCAGGAGCCCTATCTGTATTTCCCCACTGCCGCTGCAGTGACTGCTCCCGCAGGAGCCCTATCTGTATTTCTCCACTGCCGCTGCAGTGACTGCTGCCGCAGGAGCCTTTTCTATATTTGTCCACTGCCGCTGCAGTGACCGCTCCCGCAGGAGCCTTTTCTATAGAAACTAACAACCCCCTTTTTATTTTGTTTTTTTCAGTGGCCTCCAGCTCACGAAGCAGACACTAGCGTGAGGCTACCTCCGCTAGCAGAGCAGGCTTCTCAAATTATTCAGGACTCTCTTCCCATGGCTTATAGCTATGGCCGGTGAAGCAAGCACCATATGACGCATGAGGCTGCCTCTAATGGAAATTTGGGCCCCCGCTTCTCTTCCTCTCAGCTCTTTATTTCATTTAAAGTCACAATATCCTCTTTTACAGCAACATCACTGCCCGTCCCACCAAATGCTGTTACCTCGGAGCCACCGCTAGTGGCTTACAACATCCGAGTACGGATCCAGGCAGGTGCGGCCATAGACCCCTCATCCAAGGCCATCACTAACAAGCAATTCGGTAACAGATGCATTGCAGGCCACAATAGGCCATAATCGTTTTGAATAAAGTATCAAAAGTAAGTAACTTATGGTTCCGTTGAACTAACTTAATAAAATATCAAACAATATCATCAAACATGCATACGCATTTCATCAAAGCCTACAGAGGACTCAAATAGCCCGACAATCGTCTAATTGTCACTGTGTGATCTAATCGTTCAGCTGTTTCACCGTTATAATCTGTTCAGCTTTTCCTCTATAGGCGGAGCAACTAAACAAGGGTTCATGATCAGCCTTTTCAATGATCACCTTCTCAGCATTAGCCCGTCGGTGTGGCTGCTAGGAAAATTTCCGGGGTAAGAAATGCATTCTAATCGATCTATCAGCTCTGCATAACTCTCCGTTTCAAGCATAAACGCCTCGATTTCCTCTCGACGATTCTCTCGCAATAGTAGGACATTGATCAGTTAATCCATTTGATAAAATCATGGGTCAGTGCCTGGCTGTCAAAAGTTGACATCACCTCTGCTTCCAAGCCATGCCTATCCATCCAAGGCATTTATTTGGGCTACGCTAGCACAGGAAGTCCTATTTTGTCATATGCTTAACTTCGAACGCAAGTAGCACCAAGATTTGACGTCATCAGAAGTAGCTTATTGGATTGTCTACATTTGCGCAAGTAATCCTCATAGCGTCTCCCCTTTTAGTCGACTCAAATTATCCTGAGTATCGAACTCACCGTCAGATGCTCCAAGAGCGCTCCCGTTGGAGCATATACGTTTCTGTCAACTACCGGCAAGGCTCACCTCCAACGCTTTGATTATTGAATTCCTACCAAATGCCAGCGAGAGCCTCCCGGCCGAGCGCTTAGCCGTCCAATGCTGTGAGTATTGATCTCCCATCGAACGTGGCCAGAACCTTCCGAATATGTTTGTCTTTTAACAACCGGCGACGCCTACCCGCTCGTGCCATGAGTATTGAACTCCCGTCAAACGCTACAACAGCCTCTCGGTCAAGCAACCCGTGCCCTTTAGTCGGTCTACCGGCGAGGCTCAACCATCCGACGCAGTGAGTATTGATCTCCCGTCGGATGCCGTAAGAACCTCCCGGCCAGACAACCCTAACCTTTTCCATCCCACGGTCGGCGAGGCTTACCCGTCCGACGCCGCGAGTCTTGTTCTCTAGTCGGACGTCAGCGAGAGCCTCCCGACCACACAACTTTACCCTTCCGTCCTACGTTTTGGCGAGGCTTGCCCATCCAACGCCGTGAGTATTGATATGCCGGCGAGAGCCTCCCGGTCGAGCAACCTTGCTTCTCCGGCCGACTACCAGCTAATCTTATCCATCCGATGCCGCGAGTATTGAACTCCTGTCGAATGCATCAAGAACGTTCCGAAGATGGTTTTCTTTCAACTAACGGTGAGGCTTACCTATCCGGTGCCGCGAGTATCGAACACCCATCAAACGCTTCAACAGCCGTCCAGTCAAGCAGTCTTGGCTTTTCAGTCAGCCTACGAGCGAGGCTTAACCATCCGATGCAGCGAGTATTGATCTCCCATCTGATGCCGCGAGAGCCTCCCGACCACATAAACTTTGCCCTTCGCTCGGCGACGTATTCCCGACCGACGCCGCGAGTCTTGATCTCCCGTCAAATACGACAAGAGCTTTCAGAATAAGTTTCTCTTTCAATACCGGTGACGTTTTGCCTACTTGCGCCGTGAGTATCGAACCACCGTCAAAACGCTAAAGCAGCTTTCCGGCCAAGCAATCTTGGCTTTCAGTCTGCCACCGGCGAGGCCTAACCATCCGATGCAGTGAGTATTGATCTCCCATCGGATGCCACGAGAGCCTCCCGGTCAGACAACCCTAACTTTTTCCATTTTTACGTTCGGCGAGACTTACCCGTCCGACGCAGCGAGTATTGACCTCCAATCGGACGTCGGCGAGAGCCTCCCGATCATATAACTTCGCCCTCCTGACCTTCGCTCGGCAAATCTTTCCCGACTGACACCGTGAGTCTTGATCTCCCGTCGGACGTCGGCAACAGCCTCCCGGCCACTCATCTTTACCTTTCTGTCTTACCTATCCGATGCCGTGAGTCTTGATCTCCCATCAGACGCCGGCGAGAGCCTCCCGGCGAGACAACCTTACCTTTTCAAGTCCCACGCTCGGCGAAGCTTTCCCGTCCGACACAGCGAGTCTTGATCTCCCGTCGGACGACGGCGAGAGCTTCCCAGCTAGACTAAACTACTCTATCCTTTGACGGTTGGCGAGACTTACCCGTCTGACACAGCGAGTCTTGATCTCCCGTCGGATGTCGGCAAGAGCCTCCCGACCACATAAACTTTGCCCTTCGCTCGGCGACGTATTCCCGACCGACGCCGCGAGTCTTGATCTCCCGTCAAATACGACAAGAGCTTTCAGAATAAGTTTCTCTTTCAATACCGGTGACGTTTTGCCTACTTGCGCCGTGAGTATCGAACCACCGTCAAAACGCTAAAGCAGCTTTCCGGCCAAGCAATCTTGGCTTTCAGTCTGCCACCGGCGAGGCCTAACCATCCGATGCAGTGAGTATTGATCTCCCATCGGATGCCACGAGAGCCTCCCGGTCAGACAACCCTAACTTTTTCCATTTTTACGTTCGGCGAGACTTACCCGTCCGACGCAGCGAGTATTGACCTCCAATCGGACGTCGGCGAGAGCCTCCCGATCATATAACTTCGCCCTCCCGACCTTCGCTCGGCAAATCTTTCCCGACTGACACCGTGAGTCTTGATCTCCCGTCGGACGTCGGCAACAGCCTCCCGGCCACTCATCTTTACCTTTCTGTCTTACCTATCCGATGCCGTGAGTCTTGATCTCCCATCAGACGCCGGCGAGAGCCTCCCGGCGAGACAACCTTACCTTTTCAAGTCCCACGCTCGGCGAAGCTTTCCCGTCCGACACAGCGAGTCTTGATCTCCCGTCGGACGACGGCGAGAGCTTCCCAGCTAGACTAAACTACTCTATCCTTTGACGGTCGGCGAGACTTACCCGTCTGACACAGCGAGTCTTGATCTCCCGTCGGATGTCGGCAAGAGTCTCCCGACCACATAACTCTGCCCTCCCGTCCTTCGCGCGGCGACGCATTTCCGACTGACGCCGCGTGTCTCGATCTCCCATCAAACGCAACAAGAGCCTTCAGAATATGTTTCTCTTTCAACTACTTGTGACGTTTGCCTTTCGTGCCGCGAGTATCGAACCATGTCGAACGCTAAAACATCCTCCGGCCAGGCAATCTTGGCTTTCAATCTGCCACCGGCGAGGCTTAACCATTCCGATGCAGCGAGTATTGATCTCCCATCGGATGACATAGAGCCTCCCGGCCAGACAACCTTACATTTTCCATCCTATGGCCGGCGAGGCTTACCCGTCCAATAAACAGCGAGTCTTGATCTCCCGTCGGACGTCAGTAAGAGCCTCCCGACCACTCATCTTTACCTTTCTGTCTTACCTGTCCGATGCGTGAGTCTTGATCTCCCGTCAGACGCCGGCGAGAGCCTCCCGGCCAGACAACCTTACCTTTTCAAGTCCCACGCTCGGCGAAGCTTACCCGTCCGACACAGCGAGTCTTGATCTCCCGTCAGACGACGGCGAGAGCTTCCCAGCTAGACTAAACTACTCTATCCTTTGACGGTCGGCGAGACTTACCCGTTTGACACAGCGAGTCTTGATCTCCCGTCGGACGTCGGCGAGAGTCTCCCGGCCGCCCTACTTAACCTTCCGTCTGACGGTCAGCGAGGCCCAGCCGTTTGATGCCAAGGGTCTCGTCCCGCCTGCCGAACGCTGTCCGAACCTCTCAGCCAAAAACCCACACCTTTTACCCCGCCTGGCGAGGATTACCCGTTCGATGTCTCGAGTCTTGATCTCCCCATCGGATGCTGCGAGAGCCCTCCCAGTACCGGTTTTCCTTTTCTCCCTACCTGCCCGGCGAGACTTACCCATCTGACACAGCGAGTCTTGATCTCACGTCAGACGTCGGCGAGAGTTCTCCCGGCTGGGCTCCTATACTCGACGCCCGCAAGCGAGGCTCATCCATCCGATGCCGTGAGTCTTGATCTCCCGTCGGATGTCGTGAGAGCGTCCTTGCCGGGCGTCCCAAACTCTTTTTATCTTGTCAGGCCGATAGGACCCACTCGTCTGACATCCGGAGTCTTGATCTCCAGTCGGAGGCTTCATGGGCTCTCTCGGTCAGCTACCTGCCCTCTGTCCTCTGATTAGCAGGGGCTAACGGCCAGCAGGGCCCACAATGACGCTGCTCCTCCTCCTCCATCGGCCAGTAGGGCTCACCCGTTCCAACTCAGTGAGCACACTGTCAAGCATTGGTTCGAGTCCTCCCGACCGAGCACCAACCACGCAATCCACCAGCGGCCGGTCGAGCCTACCCATCCTATGCCAAACCGCTCCCACGGAGCACGCAAATTTGGCCTATCATACAAGCGATTCTCAAAACTATCTCCCGCCAGACCTCAGTGCGTATTTGGGGGGTTCTTAGTCTGGCGGCTGTCTATTACAATTGCTTTTTGGGGGGTACTCTGGGTTCGGGCCATTCCTGAGCCCGGAGCCCTTCCCCAGGACAGCACGCCAACTACGCATTACTATACACTCCAAATACTCATTACCTTACTCGTGCTAAATATATGTAAGTGTGAACTCGTGAAATTATGTTTTATTAACAAGGTTCGGGAGGAGCATGTCAGATACTTAGCCTAATTAACACAGGAGGTTCCCACTCCAGTTAATCAATGTCCGGCTATAAATACAGCTGACATACCTCTGTTCACTCGACGGATAATCAGCATCCCTCCTCCACCCCTTCTCCACTCAAAGAAGGTATCACTAGAGTTCTCACCACACTATGGGGGGGTACTCTGGGTTCGGGCCATTCCTGAGCCCGGAGCCCTTCCCCAGGACAGCACGCCAACTACGCATTACTATACACGCCAAATACGCATTACCTTACTCGTGCTAAATATATGTAAGTGTGAACTCGTGAAACAAACTGTGTGTGCTATTGCCCTACACCAACCCTACACCTAGGCTTAGCCCTCACAGGAGACTTTGTGCATTTTTAGATTTTCAAAAAAAACACCATTTAGTATGTTTTTTAAGACTTTTGAATTACGGGGACATAGGCAGTGTCCTCATAAACCACCTTCATATTGTAATTACCTCTGTCATGCCCATGTCATTATACAAATTTGTGTCCACATAAACATGCACACACACACACACACAAACCTTGAAAATGGAGTCCAAGTTCTTCTTTCCTATATATGATTCTGATATCTCCTGTTTTTGTCTAAATTAAATGTACATATTTATAAATGCATTAAATACACATTAGTAAATTAATATCATATATATTTATTATACTGTAAACTAAACAACACCTCAGATCAGCAAATGAGTCTTGCAAACTGAATTCAATGGGGAGTTTCTTTGACCAGTCACTCTTCATGGACACACAGCTGGGTTCAGGAGATTCATTCTGCCATAGACTGAAACACAACAGCAATATAAACAGTGTCTGATAATCTCACTCTGCTCTGAGAGAAAAACACATTTTTACTGTTACTGTTTAAACCTCTTTTAAAATCTCTTTCACTAGAGGAATCTTTTTTCTTTTTCTTTTTTTTTGACACACAGGTCAGAATCGGAGGATAATATGAACAAGAGCACAAGTGATTATGTGTTTTGGAAAATGAATCATGGTAGTGGGAGACAAAGAGGAATAGGAGGAGAACAGAAAAATGAAGGGGATTAGGTCAAAGGTCATTTGTCCCCGATGAAGTACAAAACACTATGGTTGACCACATACTCAATGAGTAGGTACTTAATTTCAGTAAGTACTTACTTAACGAGCCCTAAAAGAGTTCGTACTCTACAGCCAAATCTTGTTAAGTATGAATGCGATGTTGTCATGTGACCTATTATGTTATAACAAGCGCAACAACTTAAAAGATAGAAGTGACAGGTTTAATTCAGGTTTAAATCTGTAAATATGTTGATGTTTCTTGTTGAATTTAAGTCACGTTTCATCCCTCAGGCTTATAAATAACAAAAACAACACCACCAAAAATGATGTATTATGATCAAATGAATATTAAGATTATTCAAAGATATTTAACCTTGTCATTGTGCTTTTTTTCCTGTGTATGTAATCTCAAACTTTGATGCACGCAAACCCATTATATTTATGTATTCCTTTTTGTCATTATGATTGTTTATTGTTAAAGATACAACCATCTTTCCCTGATCTCGTATGCAATTATAAGTCGTGCAATAAAACTTCCTCCCTCGTATCATCAGTTCATATCATATGTTAACCTCATATCATCAGTAACTCGACAACCCTACCTAGTACTGTTTTCCTCAGCCTTTGCAGTGTCAGAAATGTCTGCGTAAAGGAGATGTAGTGCAGCTGCTCGAAGATCTCGCCTTTGGAGAATACTGTATATGTTATACTGGACAAATGTAAGTATTACTACTTAAAAAAGATGATTACCCCAGAATGCATTAGTAACTATTACCAACACTACAATAATAATGATAAATGCTGATCTCAATTAATGCATAAGTTAATGAAATAATTATTTACTGACAACAACAGAAAACATGAATAAATGAGTAAAAGAATAAATAAAGGTAACAATCACAATAAACACATACATATACAAGTTAACAACACATAAAACAAAGCTTCATTCAAACGTATTGTTCTAACAATTATGTATTTACAGGCGAACCCATATAAAGTAAAGTCGTGACGTATTGTCAAGTATGGTGACCCATACTCGAAATTGGTGCTCTGCGTTTAACCCATCCAAGTGCACACACACAGCAGTGAGTAGTGAACAAATGCACACACACACACACACACACACACACACCGTGAACACACACACACACACAGCAGTGAACACACACCCGGAGCAGTGGGCAGCCATGCTGCAGCGCCCGGGGAGCAGTTGGGGGTTCGGTGCCTTGCTCAAGGGCACCTCAGTCGTGGTATTGAGGGTGGAGAGAGCGCTGGACATTCACTCCCCCCACCTACAATCCCTGCCGGCCGGGGACTCGAACCCTCAACCTTTCGATGACGAGTCCGACTCTCTAACCATTAGGCCACGAATCCATACTCAGGATTCAAACATACTCTTTTGCTCGCTTCCTGTCTTTTGCCTACTATATAGTATGGAAGTATGCGGTTTCGACGCACCCATTGTGTTTAGAGTTGTGAGAAAATAGTGAATTGTTTCATGAATTGTGTGTTAACAATCGAGAAAAACTGTAATTGCAAAATGTTTACTACATACAGTAAACTTTCTTTTGTAACTACATGCACTGGACACTGTTCTCCATTTTTTTATGTAGTGTCTAATGAATGATCTGTAGTGTGTATATTATTGACTAATGTGTGTTTGATTTGAAAGCTTTGTTTGATATTGAGTACAGATGAAATGGTTTTGAAGCGATTGTTTGATTTTGCCAGAAGAGTCAGGGGTTCTGTGAATTTAGTTTGAAGATTTGGATTTGTGTTTAAGGTTTTGAGAAAATGAGTGATGGTTTTGAGAAATGTGTTTTAGCAGTTCAGAAAAACTGTAAAAGAGTGAAGTATTCTCTTTCTGTAAATAAAAGGAATCTGCCCTTTCTGCCTTTTCATTCAAGCAATATACAATAAAAACACATAGATACAGATTAACACAGAAACATCCAGCAGCAACAGGGACTCCTTGTGATAATGTTTATAATGCACCACACCAACAGAATATATGACACTAATAATATCTCACCTGGGCTCAACAGAAAAGTCTTCCTTTCTGCAGAGATCTGAAAGTTCATTTTGTTGGTTTCTCTTCACAGACAAATTGCTTTGTTCAGGTAAATCTGGTTCAAAATGTTGAATCAGACTAAAAATGAAAATACCATATTTATTTTCATATTTAATTAATTGATATTCATTATTGTTTCTGAATGTTAAATATGTAAAACAAGTCCTCTAACCTTTTTACTGTCTTTATCTTAGTGTCCTGTTCTTCAGAGACATTCATTCTGAAGGCCATGGTTTCATCTGAAAGCAGATGCTGATGCTGATACACAGAATGAGTTATGAATAATCTCAGAATTCCTCTGTCAAATCTACCTCTGTCTCAACAGTCAGTCCACATTCATGACCTGCACGCATAAAAGTCAATGTCATATCAATATTTCCACATAATCAAAACATTCACATATTTCTCTCTCTTTCTCTCGATGTGATTTAAACTCTTTCAAAATATGTATTTATGTTGTACTTTGCTTTAAACCAGTCTGAAATGTTATTGGCTAATACTGTGAAATCATGATACTATGTTTTTAATCTTTTCTTAATATGTGAAGGGGGAGGTGTTGCTACAATTTATAGCAATATTTTAAGTATTTCAGTATTTCTCAGAGGGCAGGCTTCAATTATATCTCTTTTGAAGTAATGTGCTTCATATAACATTATCCAGAGAAACAAGTGTTAGTGATAAATCCCCTGTGATGTTTGTACTGGCTACTGTATACAGGCCACCAGGGCACCATACAGACTTTATTAAAGAATTTGCTGATTTTCTATCTGAGTTAGTACTGGCTGCAGATAAAGTCTTAATTATTGGTGATTTTAATATCCATATCGATAATGAAAAAGATGCATTAGGATCAGTATTCATAGACCTTCTGGACTCTATTGGGTTTAGACAACACATGTAAGAACCAACTCATTGTTGAAATCATACTCTAGATTTAATACTTGCACATGGAATTGATGTTAGTGGTGTTGAAATTCTGCAGCAAAGCGATGATATCTCAGATCATTATCTAGTCTTGTGTAAACTCCATTTAGCTAAAACTGTAAATTCTACTCCTTGTTACAAATATGGTAGAACCATCACTTCTACCACAAAAACTGCTTTGTAAGTTTAGTCATTTAGTTGTTTAGTCACTGCTTTGTAAGTAAGTAATCTTCCTGATTTATCTCAATTCCTCAGCATAACCAACAGCGCAGAAAAACTCGATGATGTAACAGAAACTATGGACTCTCTCTTTTCTAGCATTTTAGATATGGTTGCTCCTTTACGCAAGAGTTCTTACTAGAACCAGGAAGGAACATATTAGCCCAGTTCTGTCAACACTGCACTGGCTCCCACTGGCTCGTACAGATTTTAAAATCTTGCTAATTACTTATAAAGCCCTGAATGGTTTAGCACTTGAGCGAGCTCATATTGCATTATAGTCCTCCATGTCTGATGTGTGCTCAAAACTCTGGCAATTTGATAATACCTAGAATATCAAAATCAACTGCGGGCAGCAGATGCTTTTCCTATTTAGCGCCCAAACACTGGAACAATCTACCTAACACTGTTCAGGAGGCAGACACTCAGAGACACTCAAGAGTTTAAATCTTGATTAAAGACCCATCTCTTTAACCTGGCTTACACATAACACACTTATACATTTCTAATATTCAAATCCATTAAAGGATTGTTAGGCTGCATTAATTAGGTCATCCGGAACCGGAAACACTTCTGTAATTCAATGATGGACTGCCTTTAACTGAAAACTGAGTGTGTACTATTGTCCTTTTGCATTATTGACACACTATTTTCCTATTTGAAATTGCAAAGATGCTTTGACACAATCTGTGTTGTTAAAAGCTCTATATAAATAAAGGTGACTTGACTTAATATTACATTTTGTTCTTTATTTATCTCCCAGACAGCTCTCTGTAACATGTTAAACTCTGTAATCTGCCTCAACACTTGATCCCCCTGCAGGGTATGGGTGGAAGATTCAAACCAATCACCAAAAACAAGTTTATTTATACCGCAACACAAATTGTAAAACTCTCACCAGTCATATTATTGTATTAGTTTTCACTACATTTTTTTTTTTTACTTGTAATCTTTTGTTCACAACACAAAGTAACCATAGTGACTATATATTCCTGGGTAAAATGTTTGGAGCACACCTCAAATTGTCTATAAACTAATGAGAAATTCAGTTAGCTAACATGCTTTTGAGAGATGTCATCTTTTACATTTTGAGTAGCCTATTTGTTCTAAACTGAAGCCTAGGAGTTTAAATTTTAGAGTTTGCTAACTAACATAATTCTGCTTACCTGAAAATGATGACTACAGGGCTGGCTTGATTTCCTGATAAACTGGACTATGGACCTCACAGTAACAGACTTCATGCAAGTTTAGCCAAAATGCCAAAATGTTACTTATTGCCTATAGACCACAGACAGTGTATCTTGTGAATCCATTGTACTTTTCCCTTTCATGTTTGCTATCATTATACATGTTAAGTCAATTAACATTTATTTATGTTGAACAATACAAATTGTAAAGCAGCTTCACGGTGATAAACAGGAAAATAAAAGTGTTGTAGAAGGGATAGAAAGTTATTAAAAGTTATAATTGCTTTACACAAAATGGAACAAAGCTATTCCATCTACTCAACAAATCCTTCTTGCAAATCCTTCCTGCTCAGAAAAGACTAAAATGTTTTCTCTGAGACAAAAGATAACTCAGAACAAAAGCAAAGAAAAGCAGACAAAAGGAAACAAGTAAGATCTGCATGAAGTGCATTCCAGGGAGTTTGGAAACAGGAAGAGGAACAACAACCATAAGCTTATACCCCCCAATTAATCACTTGTCATTTACCTTCAAGGCTCTTTGCGTCCAGACAAGAATCTTCTCTGTCCTCTAGGAGTTCTGGGACCATATTAGCAAAAACATTTTAAGGCTAAAAGTTGCTTCTAATGCTGAAATTTAGGAACAACTCTTAATTGTAAGATTTAAAAGAATAAATCACATCATTTTAATACTGAAAGAGGCTCTTAAATATAAGACTGTTTAAATGTCCTACTGAGGACTTCTAATTCCGTAAGAGACACTAGACACACAATCTGAAGTACACTGTAAAAAAAAAATTATGCATTGTACCAAATGTTAACCATTAATGCAAATAATGGTTAAAGATTGTTTAAAAAACAAAAAACAAACAGTCAATGACTGACAGAAGTTGATGCCAAAAAAACTGTAAAATTAAGGTAAAATATATTCATATATATACTAAATATTCTAAAATATACTCAAAATACACAGATTATTATTGTGAAACACTGTCTGTAAAATGTAAATCACTTGCAGTTATCCATTAGCTAATAACAGCACACATGTATGAACTAATGTAACCACTGCCTTTAAATAACGCAACATGTGGCATATCAATGTTTCTTAGTCTTTTCCTGGACTAAAGCACAGACTCTACTCTTCAGCACAATGGTCACACACAAAACTCAGACAACAGTAACCCTTTAAATCCCAACAGAACCTTAAAACATTAACATATCTCTCTAGATCTCAGCATCTTCACTTATTGCAAACCAGTCTGACTTTATTTATTAGATATTGATGTTTTATTGAAAATAATAAGGTTTGAAGTTGTGGAGATAAGCATTTCCTTTAGTTGGGCCCTTGACCCTTGATTTTTTAACATTATTTTTTCTCTGGCTGCTGTAACAGTTTCTAAAGTACAGCTTGTACAGTTACAGCATGAATTGCAAAAGAAAATCTGATCAGGTGAAGTAGATTATTTACTGATGAGTCAAGCATCATGTGGTCTAATTCACTGATCTCATAAAGAATCTAATCTGTGTGTGGATTATTTATAGGTATCACAATAATATAGATCTCGAATACTACTGGAAAAATATCTTCTCCTGCTTTGATGTTTTCAACATACTTTTTAAACACAAGATTAACAAAAAAAGACAGAAGAATTAAACATATGCATATCAGATTTATGCTACACAGCATACGAAACCATAATCCTATGCATACATCTCAGTGCATAGAATTAAAAAAAAGCCCACACACAACATAACAATGTCTCATTTTTCAAATGATGTCCATTGTTCAGGAAATTCAAACAATAAATGCTGTTTTGTCACTCTTTGATGTGGCATGACAGATCGCTATAGTTCAAACAGCAGCACAGAGCGTGATCATCCCTTCCCTGTTTACTGCAAATTTTAAGTATAAACATGAATGCAAATCTCATGTAATCACTTAGTTGGCGCCAGTGTTGGCTTGCCGTCTGCTGTGCTCTCTGCCTCTGGCATTTGTTGTTCTTTTATTTATTTAGTTTTTAATTACAAACTGTAATTCTACCCTGGTTTATGGCCGCATAACACTGCTTAAAATCCGCAGTGCGGTTGCTGATTTTACCAAGAGTGATGTTCGTGGACCCAGCCTATTGTCTCCGCCATTCATGATCTACCTCCCTGCACACCTGCGTAGACATCCTATGGATCTACCCAGAAGAAAGCGCCCCAGGCTTGGCAAACGGAGAGGCCTCGTTGCTCGACTGAAATCTGGATTGGCACATGAGAACGGTACACAGCATTCATCACTCTCGTGGGGAAATCAGCTCCATGGATTCGGCGTAGGAATGGGCTTTCCTGAGTCTTAGTTTCAGCGGCCACGCGTTGTCACCACTTCCTCTTCTTCGCATCGTTGTGGGTTGTATCATTGTGACCACCGTGATGGAGTGAATCTTTGTAATCTCCGACCGCTGTGCCGTGCAACACAGCCGGAAAGTGACTCATCCTTACTGAAGATGGCTCTCATCAATGCACGCTCCTTGGTAAATAAAACCTTCATATTAAACGACTTTTTCACTGCTCAAGCTTTGGATTTCCTTTGTGTTACAGAGACATGGATTAAGCCTGGCGAATTATGTTCGCTTGCTGAACTGCTACCGCAGGGCTGTAGTTTTTTAAACACTCCGTGTTTGTCTGGTCGTGGTGGGGGCCTCATGACTGTTTTTAAGAATGCATTTCCCTGTCGAGCTCTCTCTACTGCTCTGAACAGCAGTTTTGAGCTGCAACTATTTCAAATACTGCTACCAAACCCAGTCACTATTGTGTTGGTATATCGTCCTCCCAAACAAAACATGTAATTTCTTAATGACTTTGCTGCATTTGTGGGGGATCTCGTTACTGCTCATGAAAGAATTCTGCTGTTGGGGGATTTTAATATTCATGTATGTTGTGCTTCCAAAACATTATCCATGGAGTTTTTAAATCTAATTGAGTAATTTGACTTTGTTTAGTGGGTATCTGGCCCAACGCATTCACAGGGCCATACACTGGACTTGATTTTAACTCGTGGACTTTCTGTATTGGACATTACAATTAGCAATGCAACCTTCTCTGATCACATGCCTGTATCTTTTTCTGTGCCATACCTTGGTCAAACTCCTAGAAATCAGCCCATGGAGCGTATTTCTCGTATTTTCACCACACGCTCCAGTGAAAAGTTCATTGCAGTATATCATGAGGTATGGAATTGCTCAGAAATGGAATCTGTATTGCACAATTTGGATGCCAATGAACATCTCAGTTACTTGAGCTCTACTTGTGCCTCTATCTTGAACAGTATTGCACCATTGAAGCTTAGATGTCATAAGTCGGCACAAGTGTTCTGGCATAATGAAACAACGCGTTCTCTCAGACAGGCTTGTAGACAAGCTGAGCGCAAATGGAAAAAGGATAAATTGCAGGTTTCATATGAGATCATGAGAAATTCTCTTACTATGTTCCAAAGGGCAGCTAAGGCTGCTAAGTGCAATTACTTTCTGATCTGATCACTAAAAACCGGCATAAATCTTGTGTCCTTTTTTCCACCATTGACTCTGCTTTAAATCCCCCTGTCAAACTCTTCCCTGTTTTCCTTTGTGAGAGCTTTGTAAAGTTTTTCACAAACAAGGTTATGGCTATTATATCTCAGATGTCTCATACTGATTATACTTTGCTCAATGCTCCTTTATACTCCTTTACATGGTCTGTGTTTGAGCCACTCAACTTGCACTCCTGTAAGGAAATTGTGGATCATCTCAAGCTTACATCATGTCCACAAGATATAATTCCTCCGTTTTTTCTTAAACAAATTATGAATGCAGTTGGCCCAAGTCTGTTATCAGTAATTAATAAATGCTTACAAATTGGTACTGTACCAGTCTGCCTTTAGAAGGCTACTGTAACACCATATCTTTAAAAACCTCGATCCTACATCTCTTTCCAATTTTCGGCTCGTCTCAAATCTTCCTTTTATTTAAAAGATTATGGAGAAAGTTGTACTGGCTCAACTACAGTCTTTCTTGGCAGAAAACTCCATTAATGAAGTCTTTCAATCAGGTTTTAAAGCTCTACATAGCACTGAATCGGCTCTGCTAAGAGTTTTTAATGACATATTTCTCATGACAGATTCAGGGAAACCCATGGCTCTTGTCCTCTTGGACTTAAGCGCTGCATTTGACTTAGTCGACCACAACATTCTTCTGTCACGTCTGGAGTCTTGTGTAGGACTTTGTGGTATGGTTTTACAGTGGTTTTGTTTTTATTTGTCAAATAGGTATTTTACTGTTCAAATAGGGCACTGCGTTTCAACTGACATTCCTCTTGGTTGTGGTGTTCCGCAAGGTTCGATCCTTGAGCCTGTGTTGTTTTCAATATATTTGCTCCCCTTGGCCTCCATTTTTAAAAAAATATATGATATGATATATATGATACTCAGCTTTATCTTCCCCTGCAGCGTAATAATAAGTATTCTCTTCAACCATTGTTAGATTGCCTAAATGAACTTAAGCTATGGCTTTCAAGCCATTTTATACACCTGAACGAAAACAAATCAGAAATGATTTTGTTTGGTCCTAGGGAAAATGCTGATTTATTTGACTTGTTTTTATCAACTTCGCCTTCTCAGTAAAGTTAAGCCCTTCCTATCTAGGAAAAATCTTGAAATAGCTATCCATGCCTTTATAACATCTCGGCTTGATTATTGTAACTCTTTGTATTCTGGTTTTTCTCATTCTTCAATTTCTCATCTTCAGTTAGTTCAGAATGCAGCTGCTAGATTGCTTGAAGGGAAGTGAACATATTACGCCTATTTTAATGTCCCTACACTGGCTTCCTGTCAAGTATAAGATTGATTTTAAAATTGTATTATTTGTTTACAAAGCCCTCAATAATCTGGCTCCTTAATACTTAGTCAATACTCAATACTACTGATTTGTTGCTTCCGTATACCAGGTCTAGACCCTTGAGATTGTGTGACCTTGGCCTAATCATAGTCCCTAGAGTTAAACTTAAAAATCGTGGTGATCGCGCCTTCGCTACTGCGGGACCGAAGCTTTGAAATAGCCTTCCTCCCTTTATCAGATGTGCCCCATCTATTAGTATTTTAAAATCCTATTTAAAGACATATTTTTTCACCTTGGCTTATAACATTCCTTAGTATGTTTCCTGTTTTTTTTTTACTGTACTCTGTTGATTTTATTTGTCTGTTGATGTTCTTGTTTCTCTTATTTTATTTGTGTTTTATTCTTTGTAAAGCACTTTGGTCAACCTTGGTTGTGTTTAAATGTGCTCTATAAATAAACGTTGTTGTTGTTGTTATTTCAACTACAGAAAGACATCAATAAAACGTAGTGGAAACAAAATGTGACGTAGCATTTAATTTACCTCAGGCAAGTCATCACCCCTCTAGAAATGTTATGTTCCCAGAACATTTTCAGAACATCCCCGCTGGTGTCAAGGATGTTCCCAAAACGTTCTGAGATGGTCATGATGTGGAGTTCTTTAAAGAGTTGGGGGACATTATTTGGAGGACCTTCAACACTGCTCAGAGTGTGTTTGGTCCCACTCTATAGACTGTTAAATTAACACTGAAGCAGGGTTGAAGTTAATGAGAGAATTAAGTGATTAATTAAGAAACAGAAAAAAAAAGAGGCCAACACCACAACTACACAGCAAAATTCCCGGTGTCAAATTAACACTGCTGGGTGTCTATATGTTTGCCTCATTTATAAAATGTTGAGCAGAAACCATCCTAAATTTTATCTAAAAATCATCTCCAAAATATGCGTAGGTGTGATTCATAGAATGAACGTACTCACAGAAAACACACGTATGCCTTTATTTCAGATGTGACTTTTTTTGTGTCTTGTTTTTAGAGCTGCTTTACAGCAGAATCTGTATTGTACAAAGTGCTATATAAATAAAAGTGACTTGACTTTATAATTGTAAAAGGTATATAAAGTATCAGTATCATTTCAATTTATGTAGCATTGTGTGATTTACAACCACAACTATTGATGTCTGGTACTTGGTGCTTTTGTATGTGATATTAATATTAAAATTGTGGAATCTTTAATGCCTTGCACCCTTATCCCACATAGCAATTGACATCTGGCCCAGCTCTGGGCCAAACAAGCAGTTACACTTGGCCCACATGCAGCAAAGAATTACGGCCCTTGTTTGGCCCAGATCTGGACTACAGACATGAGCTACATGAGCCATAACTGGCCCAAATCTCAGCCAAATTGTAACTTATAACCAGCCCTTAACTGGACCAGAACAAGTTTTAATAGTGCTACCCAATCTCAGCCTTTAGTCAACCACATAGAGACCAGTCTTTAACCACACTGTTAAGACCTTTCCACACTGAGCGCGATGCAAAAAAGCGAGGCGAATTGCCGATGAATAGTGCTTTCACACCGAGTACGAAACGATTGCTAACTTTCTGCTAATTCACGCCTGCACGATAGGTGGCGCCCACTAGCAATGCATTTTTCCTCAGAAATGTATCTCGTATATGATTTAACATCTAAATTAAGATAAACAATATTTGCTTCTACACCAGAAACACAAACTATACATCATGCTTACAAGAATAGGCTATGTCGTAAAATATAATTAGAAGTACAATTAGCATCCAGCTACACTTGAAAATTTATGTAATTATTAATGTAATTGCTTACCCACTTTAAACCATCATCGAGTGCTTGTAATAACTTCCGATTGTGATTTATAGTTGATTTTGATTCTATAATAAGCAGACACTCTTTGTAAGTTTAATAACGCTACACTGCTAATATCTGTCATAAACATCCTTTATTGCTATAAATAATACCATGAGCTGCATACAAAAAAACATAAAGAAAATATATTGTCATAATCATATGTCTATTTGCTTTCATATTTAATGTGTAGAAAAATATTTCACTTGATTTTTTTAAATACGGAAGATCTAGACTAGAGAGTGAATGCACTCTGACTCATCACGCGCACATAGAAGAACAGACGGTGCTCTATAGATCACATGATTCAGTGGAGAATTATTTGAAATGTTTCTGTACATGTGATAATAATTCTGTTCTCCAGTAACAACGATAACAAGAACTCAGCATCCACTCTCTTATCTGGGAGACTCTTCTTTTGTGTTTGTTTTCACTGGTTTTTGAAACAGCGCCACCATTTTCACCCTTTTGTGCAACAGGAAAAACACCCCAGCAACAAAAGCACATAATCATAATCATTCTCTGCACTGGTCACAGACCCGCTTGTCAAACTGACGGTACAAAGCGGCGAAGATGAGGGATCGGGGGTGTGGAGGTGAATGCATATCTGTATATACGTGCAAATGTGTGTGTGTATGTATGTAGAGTTCGGGAATTTGTAGGCCTGGAGAGCCGCCCCGCTGGTATTCAAATCAAGTTGGTCTCAGTCCGCAGAATGTGATAGCAACACAGCAAGTTGCCATGGCGACAGCCTTGATCAGGACCCAGACAGAGTCAACAATCAGCAGGTGTCTGTGGAAAGGGGGAGGAAAACAAGAGTGTCTCACTGCAGTGCTCTTCCCAGGGTTGTTTTTCCAACAGCGACCTTGACCGAGGCAGTGCTGGTTGAGGGGAGCCGAAAGAAGATAAGATTGCGATTGTTTGGTCTTGGGGCGAGTAGCCGCATTCCAATTTTCACGGCTACTCTCTTTGTCCATTCTGGTCTCCAAATCCATCAATTTTTCTTTGCAAAGCCGTAAGCTTCTCCGTGATTTTATCCATATTGCGGTTAATAGTCTCAGTCTCAGTGTTGACCGATCTGCCCACTGCTTCATTCATGACGGGCAGCCTTGTGAGGCTTTTGACAGCTGTTCCCGTTTCCTGAATTTTTCGATAACCCAGGACAAAGCCTAATCCAATCAGCAGAAGACCTGTTATCATGGTTCCGAATAGGTAGATATCTTCAATGTCCTCCATGGAAAGAGCCGCCAGACACACGACCCGCCACCTTTCCCATGCGTCCATCGTGTAGCCAGCTGCAAAAGTTCCGGCAGGGCAATCAGGTTCCCCCGAACCCAAACTTCTCGTCGAGAAGATGGTGTCAATTGCGTTGAGAGACCAGTTGATCAAATCCATGATTTATCAGTTTGGAGAGCAGTGCAGAGAGAGTCTCTCAAGTAGAGACAATAAACGAGACGAGATGAGAGAGCAAAGCAGGGAGGTGAGGGGTGGAGAGGGAGAGAAAAATGCGACCGCCTTCGTTGAGAGCCAAATAAGAAACACCAGCGATGAACACCAGCTTAATAAAAAAGAGACGAGCAGAGAAACAACAACTACTATTGACTTCCAGCCACAGCCGGCAAAACAACTGCAAATAAAAGACATTAAATCTCTCAAGATCTCAGCAGAGGAGGATTAAACAACTCCACAAACGAGAGAGAGAGAAGTTGTGTATATGTGCGCATCTGTACTGTTTTTGAAGTAAACGCGCTCATTGTAAAGAGAGATGTACGTACCTCTCTCTTTACAATGAGTGCGTTTACTTCAACAACAGTGATTTTATCCTCTCGTTGCTGGAAAATATGGAAATGTATGGAGCAAATTTTGTGACAATATTCATCAAATAAATCCAGTGTATTGCAAATAAACCAAATCTGCTTTGTAAAGAAAAACTCGACTTTCAAAGAAACACAAAGTGATTTGCAAATACAAAACTCTACTTGAGAGAATGCAGAGGTATGGACAAATATATGTATTGTGTGTTACAGCTTGATTTTCTCACAAATGCATGCTGGAAGATTTTATCACAAATGTGTGCTGGCAGATTTTCTCACAAATGCAATTAAGCAACTTCCTTTTCCAAAAACAGCAGATGGCGCTGTTGGTCAATTTACACTAGTCTGGACAGGAAACACCCGTTTACCTTTTCAGGGAATACAGCAAACCAACATGAGTGGGGGACAGGTGAGTTTCTGTCTTACTAAATCTATAACTAACCATTTAGAAGTTTTCACAAAGGGATCCTACTACAATGTCAGTGAAATTCAAAGTAAGTGCTGTAAAGTTGTTAACATGATTTATTAGTTCAAAAATCAGTAGTGACATGGCTAAACATTTAACTAGGCAGTCTTTCCCTATAAAAACCAATCCATTCTCCGTACCTCTTATCCACCGTTGGATCACGGTATTTAAAATAGGCTACATATGTTGATACAATTGTTCAACATTCAAAACAATGCAGGGGTATAACAATATATTGTGTCACAATATATTGTTATACTAAGATGCAAATGTATTGTGGAGAGCGACAACTGTGTAAAAAAATGAAAGCGTTTTGAATTGTATTTTTACATTTAGACAAGTAAGATTTATTGTCATTCTGCTATAAATAACCTACTGAAAGGAGTAGGCTAATCGAATACAAATAGGCTACTATAATCAAACTACTGTAGTTTAAGTTCAGGTGAGCTTTATTGTGATTCAGCTATATAACTGTACCGAAATATAATCTAAACGTTAAAATTCCCTTACGAAAATTAACCATTGTTTTACTAAATAAATACCATGGTATTTGTATTAAAGCTGCCGTTATAGAAATGGTAACCTGCAAAAACACATGGTTACCATACTTTAACTATAGTAAAACCAACTTTAATTTTCATAAGGGATAGGATATCATAGTTTATGATCATATTTATGTTTATATAGCATAGTTTATATACACACGTTGTAAAAAATTTAAAATTAAATGTGGCCTGTAAGGATATATTTCATATTTCAACAATATTTTACACAGAATACCGGCAGATTTTAGTCTGACAATAGCCTGTTTGGAAAAATCAGTCTAAAAATATATAGCTTTTTATATATAGCCGAGCAACATTTTAACTCATGAAGTTAAGAATAAAAGGCTACTGTCAGGAATTATATTAGTCGCTCTTAAAAATGCAAACGTCCATCATCTGAGTCACTCCAAGATGGTCCTCGCTGTCCAGAGTGTGTCTTCACCCGTGTATCGTGCCATCATCCAATGCGCAGAAAAAGAAAGTAGGCTAAATTATATGATGAAGCTTGATATTTTGCTCAACAGAAGAGAAATATTCATCATTTTGCTTAGCTAAAAAAAACACAATTATTTTAGACACAAATGATTGCAGTGTTACAACATTTTAAAAAAGTTTTAGATATTGTAATTGTACTAAATAATGTGATTTGTTTTCAATTGTTTTTTATTTATAATTAATGACCTTTTGGGTGATATTATTATATCTGATACTAAATTAAATTGTCTAAGCTTTCATTTTTGGTACACAATATTTTCACTATCCATAATACATTTTGTATTTTAGTATTACAATATATTGCGGCACAATACATTTTTATACCCCTGCATTGTTTTGAATGTTGAACAATTATATCAACATATGTAGCCTATATATTCTATATCCCCAATTGGATAAGAGGTACAGAGAATGGAATGGTTTTTACAGAGAAAGACTGCCTAGTTAAATATTTAGCCGTGTCACTACTGATTTTTGAACTAATCAATCAGGTTCACAACTTTATAGCACTTATTGTGAATTTCACTGACACTGTAGATGTTATGGGGAGAACAAGACGTGAGGCTTGCGGATCCATGTGCAAGTTTTTATTTATAAACAGTCAATACACAGGCAGGGTCAAAAAACGACAAACAGACATGGCACGGGCAAGACACACGAGTGATCTTAGGGCAAGCGTGGGTCGACGATCGGCGAACAATATCCAATAGGGTAAGGCAGAGAGATAATCCAGGTACACAAGCAATAATCCAAACGAGGTGCAAACGGAGTCCGAACGGTAAGGTAAAGGGTTAATCCAGGAAACACGGGCAGATATCAAAACACAAGAAAACAGGCAAGGCAAGACTAGAACAACTGAGTGGGCTCTGTAGAGTAGCTATCACTAGGATATGCGCTATACAATACTCGGCCATGACAGAGAGGAAGTCCAAGGCTTATAAAGCGTGTGTGATTTTGTGATCAGTGAAATCAGCTGTGTGTGTCATCAGTGCAGTGGATCATGGGAACTGTAGTCCAATGGCAATATGCGCACGTGTGATTCACAGAATGAACATACAAACAGAAAAATCTGATTGTTGTCTTATGTATCTTGTTTCTAGTCTAGAAACTACAGTATGTAGGTACCTCACTCTCTTTTACAGTTTTGAAAATTACTCATTTACATACTGGTGTTTGTCGTCTGGTGTTTCTCTCACTGAGGATTACTCTCATTGAGGATTATTATGGTTATCTCACTGACTGTTTGTTTTGATTCATATTTTAATGAATGAATGACGATGGACAAACAGCTGGCATTACATTTGGATGGACTATATTAATGGATCAGTCTACAGTATTAAACAACATAAAAAAAACTTCATTGTACTCATTCTATATACTCCAAGTACCTAGTCTTTGGAATAAATCTAGAATATGTTAATACTGTTCTGTTCTTTTAAACTGCTGGATCAGTATCAGCATTTGTCCAGGTGACAGTCTTGTTCAGAGCATGTTGTTTTGATTCACTTGTTCAGAGTTTGTGGAGTTTCCTCTGTCAAAAACTGTACAATACAGAAAAACATAAAATACACAAAAATCCGCTTTAATACAAGATATGATATGAAAGCTAGATATGAAAGAATTGACTCAAAAACTTACTATAGTTTCTCTGGTTTACGGTGTGGATCTTCCAGTAGAGCAGAGAGAAGCTTCACTCCTGAGTCTCCTGGTTTATTATTGCTCAGATTCAGTTCTGTCAGGTGTGAGGGGTTTGATATCAGAACTGAAATCAGAGCAGCACAGCCTTCCTCTCCAATACTGCAGCGCCACAACCTGCAGAGAGTGAAGAACATGATCTCTGTGTTTAAGCTTTAGGCTGAGAGTCTGTTTGTGTGTTTGTATGAGCACTATTTCTATACAGCAGGATTGGTGCTATAGACATTTTAACTTGCCAGCACAACACGTTTCCTGATTGTGATACTTAAAAAAAATTCTAGATGGGAAACAAATTATGTTCTGGGAATGTTTTCAGCGGCATGTTTTATTTTTGCTCGCAGAATGTTCTGCTAAAAGGTAGGATAACATTCTCTAAAAACATAATTTTTTTTATTGGTAACATTATTAGAAAATTATCCCCTAACTATAAAGGTATTTTTGGTTCAAAACAACTAAGCGTCGGTGACAGCGGAATTTGTAGTTGTGTAATGTGTAATAGTCAATTTGAAGTCACTTTTTTTCTCTCTCCCACAAACACAACACAACAGTTACACCTTCTCGAATCCTTCATTGCAGGTGCACAAATCCTATTCTATGAATGACAAATAAAGAAACTTGTATGCTCACATGTTTTGCTACGATTGCTGCTCAATATCTCACAGCAACCAGCCGATTCATTGCTGAATGATTGCATGTTTTGAATGAATCTGTTGAGTCAAAGTTTCTTTATTCCATGCATAATCATCTGATGAATCAACTGTTTGAACGAATCGTTTGAATGAACGACTCAATGACTCACTTATTAACCCTTTAACGTGCATTGTAACCGCAAGGTTGACCTTTTTTTGCGATCAAATTACTGTAATTAAAACTCGCCAAACCCCATTTTTGGTGGTTTGTCCATATACCCCTCATTGAATAGAGTTTGTTACTGCAATTATATCCACTGGGTGGCACTGCAGCAAAAATATATTGTTATAAAAAATATATAAAAGCCGCGACAAAACCGGGAATCTATTGATGTGATGCCTCCCTTCTAACACTAGCTGCAAATGACGTTAAAAGTTGAGATTTAATTTTTTTTTTATCGGATTTCATGTTCTAGACCTCCTAACGGTATATTTTGTTAAATGTGGTGATAAAATGTATCTCTGTTTTTACTTCAGAAAAAGTGCTCAACTGCTCAGTTGAGTTGCCCAATCAGGGTAAAATGAACTGACCGCTAGCTATACTCAGCAACGCGATCATAACTCGGTATAGCACTGCACAAGATCATAGATGAAGTTCTTCCTTTGTTTGAACAAAAACCAATGCTTTGTTACATATCACACCATATTATTTTAATAATTTATTCTATTATATTTCTGTTATATTGACTATACATATATCTATATATATACATATATATATATATATATATATATATATATATATATATATATATATATACACGCACACACACACACACACATATCTATATATATTGACTATATGCCTTTTTACCTTACATTTTATCCAGATTGTCACTAATCTATTATTTATTATTTGTAATGTAATTTAATAATTATTTTATTATGTTTATTGTTCTTTTTTTTTTTTTTGAAGTATTTGTTTATTTACTTTAAATTATTAGATTTCTATTACATTTAATGTTGAAATTTTTTTTTTTCAGTGGATTGTATTATAATAAGAACAGGGTTTTTTAATATATATAATCATGGGTATTAACATATTCTACTGTCTGTAATGTTTTTATACACAAAAACCTTAAACTTCAGTTGCACAAACGAAAAATTCCATTAATGCATTATACTTTTTAGTTCATGCCGAGAATTACCCTAAATGGCCAAGTCAACCGGCTGATTGACTTGTGTATCCGCTTAGTGAATAGGTCATCTATAAAAACAAAACTGAAAAGTTGCTCAATGTGGTGTCAGGAACACAATTTTAACAATAAATAATTTTTAGCAAATGTATTTCTTAGTGTGACTGTTGAAGGGTTAAATGATCACTACTGGCACCTAGTGGCATTTTAATTTACTTTAAAACAGGGGTCTCAAACCCATTGCTCGCGAGCTACCAGTAACTCGTGGCCTGATTGGAGGTAGCTCGCCGAGACATGACATATCGGCAGCCATGAAGTTATTTTAATTATCCCGTTTCATATTTTAACCCTCTAAGCGCCAAAGTCGCAAAATTGCGACAAGACGTCATACTTCATGAAACAGACTGTAGTTCCTAATATGGTGTAATATCTCATTTGTATTCCCTTCCACTAGATGGCAGACATGTAGTACTTCGATTCTAGACCAAAATTGTTTGAGGAAATAGCAGAGCAAGTGAGCTATGGTGTCATTGATGCAGAAGCAATTCAGTTCATAGCGTGTGAGAAAATTGTGAGATTTGTGAGAGAAAATCGCCAAATGGCTAATAAAAAGTTGTACTGTGAGGATGTGTTGCAAATGTCATTCGCCGATTCTGACTCTGAAGGGGAATATTTGCCTTTTGGAAATGACGATTGGTCGTCTAATGATCGCGCTTCTCCCGGTACATCTTTTCCGCGCAATGGTGCCGCTGCGCAAGGCGCGATCGTTCACAAAGCACAAACAAGTGATCATTTCAACACTTTGCCCAACGGGGATGGGGGTGGCAGGGGTGGACGTGGTCTTAGTGTCCATAGGTCGGCCAGATTGATGATCGGCCAGATTGCGTCGTTTGTTATGATCGCGCGCGCTCCAATGGCAGCCGGCAGACAGTACAGGTGCAGTCAGTTTGGGGTAGGTCTGTGCGCTGTGCCATGCAATGAGAGGTACCATACTCTCAAGAACTATAAACTGTGTCACATAGATACCTGATTGGGCAGATAGCTGGTCAACTGATCAAAAAATAGGCACATGTATTTTACTATGGCACAGTAATATAGTAATAATTTACTACTTTCTCCTGTTTTACTGTTGATTTCCTCTTTTCCTGATCATTTGGAATGAGGATAAAAAGACAAAAAATAACAACAAGATGCAAATAAGTTCAAACATCCATTCAATATCTATTATTTCCTAAATATTACTGATGAACTTATCAAAAAGTAGGCTACTGTTCACATGCGTTTTACTACTATATAGTATAGTAATATAGTAATAATGTATTACTTTCTCCTGTTTTATTGTTGGTTTCCTCTTTTCTGATTATTTGGAATGAGGAGAAAAAGACAAATAAAACAAACATCAATTCAATATCTACTATTTCCTAAATATTATGAATGACGTCATAATATGCAAATTAGATGAGTATATTTAGACCCCACATAAACTTTCGGTCATGCCCAACATTTTTCTAATTTACAGTAGATCTCTATCTTTAAGCCCTTTCAAGCCACAAGCTTTTGAAACCTTGATGTCAAAATCCAGCATTTTTCCCAAAAAACCCTGGCGCCTAAAAGGTTTTAATTATCATTATTTTAAATAATTTAGACCCGTATTTGATTATCTCGATTTGAAAAAACTCACAGTAAATACTGCTCAGCTTTAATCAAAGTTAAGAGTCTCACGCAGACGCATCACACAGAGTATAGTTTTGTTTTGTGTAAAAACATGACTGAAGGCAGACTGCTGAGGGAAATTATATGAATGAATGTACTGTACGATTGAATTATTTGTATGAAGGTATAATAGGAAATCGACTTTCTTCATAAAGTTTCATGGCATTTGCTTTCCATCTTCCCTCTGTGTAATCCGTGATAAAGCCGTGTTTAGGTAGCACAGCTTTGTTTACACAGGTTACCGTGGAAACAGCACTGTTCTGCAGTTCATAAGAGCCACCTGCTGTCAAACTGTTGTTACACCTGGCTCAAAGATGTAACATAAAGGGAGACGACACGGCGGAATCAATTTCAAACATAATATTTATTACAACAAAACATAATGACACAAAATTGGATCACGGCTCTGGCAAACTGCTTGAGCAACAAAGGAGCAGCCGCCCCAACGAATTCTCGCACCAGGTTTAAATAACAGCCAAAACGAGCATCAGGTGTGCTCCAATCACGCCTCAATCACAGAACCTGCCAATGAAAAGAGAAAACAAAACACCCAAACCAACACAATCCTAACACACCCCCCTTAAAAAAAATATCCCACAACAAAAACAATCTCACTCCACCACAGGGGCACGTGACAGAGTATCCGCCAAAGCATTCTCAACTCCCTTAATGTGTTTAATCGTCAAATTATAAGGCTGTAAGAACAGTATCCACCTCATTAAGTGTTGACTCGGACTCTGCAATGAGTGAAGAAATGTCAAAGGATTGTGATCCGAATAAATGACAACTTGGGACCCTCCCCCCACATACACATCAAATTGTTGTAGCGCCCAAATCAGTGCCAGCATTTCCTTCTCAATAACAGAATAATTGAATTGATATGAATTAAACTTGCGTGAGAAGTAACTAATTGGATGACTGATACCACCATGATGAGTCTGGAGAAGAACCGCTCCTGCTCCCACTTGACTTCCGTTTGATATTCAGGTAGATGCAAGACCAATTTGAGGCACTGCCAAGACAGGGGCAGCAGTCAACAGCAACTTCACATTCTCAAATGCCCTTTGACAATGTGAAGTCCACTCAAATTTAGCAGAATTCTTTAAAAGATTAGTCAATGGACAAATGACTGATGAAAAATTGGGGCAAAAACTGCAATAGTAACGGGCCATCCCAATAAACCTCATAAGCTCTTTTTTTAGTACATGGAATAGGGAAATTTTCTATCGCGCTCACCTTAGTGCGCAACGGGCGCACCAAACCTTGGCCCACCTCTTTTCCCAAATAAGAAACCGTTGCTCGTGCAAAATCACATTTAGCTAAATTCACGATCAAATTAGCCTCCTTCAGACGACAAATCTTGTACCCGTGTCACATGCTGATCCCAGCTATCGCTGTAAACTATAACATCATCTAAATAAACCGTGCAGCCTTCTAAACCAAAGACTACCCGATTCATTAATCTTTGAAATGTTGCAGGAGCATTGCGTAACCCGAAACTCATAACAGAATAAGAGTACAACCCCGAAGAAGTTATAAAAGCAGTGATTTCCTGTGCTCGAGGTGTCAAAGGCACCTGCCAGTACCCTTTAACCTGTTAACCTTCGCCCACATTTGGGGCCTCGCAGGTGAAAATAACCTACCTAAATTAAAATGGTAACAGTTAGTGACAAAGTGTGCTACACAAACAAATTAGGTATCTTTGGAAAGAAGACACTCTGGGCTTTACTATCTATCATCCGGAGTTGATAATGCTCAAAAAGATAAAAAGTTATAGGCACTGACGTGCCTTGAAAAATATTTTTCCACACTGAATGTTTTTTTATTTCATATACAAATACATGAAATAAGTCCTGGAGCAATCCAGAAAAGTAATGGATCGAAAGCCACATGTCTCATGAGTTCATATTTCAAATTTGAAGAAGATACCATGAAAAATGAGATTCCTGCAATATTTTTTCTGAAACTACTTATAGTCCCCCCACCCCCCTGTTTGAGGAAAAATAACCACCAAATGGATTGCAGAATTATACAAGCTATTTTAGTCATTATACATGTTCCTGCATAGTTTCTCAACTATAAATTAATAGACATATTTATTTGAGCACAAAAAAATACAAAAATAATTATTTGAGTAATAAAAAATAGAAAAAAATGCTTTGTATATAGTATGTATACTGAAGTATTCTGATTGCCAGACATGAAGTGATATTGCCAGACATGGTCATAGAGTCAGTAATCACACGCTGATGTGCTTCCATTCAGATGATAATCAAACAGATGGGCCATATAATCAATAATAGCTGATCAATGAATCACAATGATAGCCATCATAGAGTCGGTAATAAACACGCTGATGTCCGTCCATACATATTATAATCATGCAGATACGGCCACATTCCCCACACAATACACACACACACATATAAAAAATGTAGAAGAAAAAAAAAAGTTTTTTTATGTAAAAAGCAGATCGCTAAGTTACGCCCCGCTCAGATGACAGCAGCGTCATAGCCTGCGTCACACGCTGGCAGGAGGGAGCGCCAAATTCAAATAATCTATATTCCGCTTTTCTGAGACTTTTTTTTCCGTGGACGGTCTCATTCTGTTTGTAAAACTGTATGCTACAACACCGTGTTGTTTTTTTTACCACCAAGACGCTGTTTTTGAGCGTAATTTATTCCATAACGGACGCGAACAATAACTCTCTGAAGAAATGAAATGTAAACAAAGGAATATTCATCCTTATTACAACGTTATTGTTTCGCTGGACTAAAAGTGCTCGCTGGGATGTTGTTCTGTGGACCCTTACCTCTCTAACTAAACTGGGATTTCAGCAGTGGACGCGTTTGTGACTAGTTATTACAATGATAAAGGTACGTACGGCTTTTTTATTCTGCCTGTTTTGATGTGTACTGCTTACACAAATGTAGCAAATACATTCCTTATAAGCTTTCCATCGAAAAACAGCGATCTGTCGTCGATGCTTGAGGCTTAGACCTTCAGAATGATATATAGTTTGTCAAGATTAACGATATTCTTTCACGTTAAATTCATTCATAAACATTAAACTAGTGGGGAAAAAAACGCTTCAGTGCGCTGTCGCTCTGGTTAAGTTAACAGGTTAAGTAAATCAAATTTACTGACATATCTCGCTGAGCCCACTTGATCAACGCAATCCTCCATCCTCGGGAGTGGAAAAGCGTCAGGTTTGGTGATTTTATTAATTTTTCTATAGTCCGTACAAAACCTAAACGTTCCATCTGGTTTTCTAACCAGCAAACACGGCGAAGCCCAACGAAGCCCAAGAAGATGGTTTTGCAATATTATTCTTCAACATATACTGAATCTCTGACTCCAACTTCAAACGTTTTTCAAAAGGGACACGATAAAAGCGCTGGCATATGGGTGAAGCATTACCCACATCCACGTCGTGCTCTATTAAATGAGTTTTTGATGGAACATCCCCAAATACTGATGGAAACTCACATATTAACTGTGACAGCTCTTCTCGCTGCAAAACAGATAAATGAGACAAACTCTTAAAATCTTATAGTCTCAGAATTTTTTAATCGAGGGTGCATTACAGCATTATCTAGAATCGTAACCTCTTCCTTCTCTCCCCCCAAAAACTGACCCTGCTCATCAGTCACAGGACTGACCACCGCGGATGATTTAACATCAGTTTCTTGACAATCGCGGGAGAAAAAAGGCTTCAATAAATTTACGACAAACTTGGGTTATTTTCTTCCTGTCTGGGGTTGCAATTTCATAATTAAGATCGGACAATGCACGCATAACAGTGTATGGTCCCACAAATTTTGCGCAAATCGGAGAGCCCACTAAAGGCAACAATGCCAAAACCTGATCCCCAGAATTAAAGACACGCTGTTCAGACTGACGATCAAAGAACTTTTTCATCTTTATCTGCGCTTTTTCCAAATTTTTCCGTATTGCCTGACCAACCAAAAACAAACGTCTTCTAAAACCATTTACATATTCAAGCAAACTTTTTGGTGGCTGTTTACCTTTTAACTGATCACCCACAACGGCAAGCGGACCGCGCACCTTATGCCCAAAAACTAAATCGTTGGGACTAAAACCCAAACTAGATTGCGTGACCTCCCTTGCAGCTAACAAAAGCCAGGGAAGTCCTTCCTCCCAGTCTCGATTTAATTCAACGCAATACGCACGTAAAAGAGACTTAAGCGTTTGGTGAAACCGTTCCAGCGCTCCCTGACTTTGAGGATGGTATGCGCTGGAACGGTGATGTTGAACTCCCAACTGTTTTAAAATTTCCGCAAACATCTTAGATGTAAAATTAGTTCCCTGGTCACTTTGAATGACCTTAGGGATACCGAAGATTGAAATAAACTGAGACAGGGCTTTTATAATGGACCGAGTAGTAATATTACGCATCGCATAAGCCGCTGGGTAGCGAGTACTTTGACACATTATAGTCAAGAAAAATGTACTTCCTGACTTCGAGGGAGGTAACGGACCAACACAATCTATTAACAGATGTTCAAAAGGTTGCTCTACTGAAGGTATTGGATACAATGGAGCCGGTTTCAATGGCTGATTAGGTTTTCCGGTCACTTGGCATGTATGACATGTTTTAATAAATCGCGAGACATTTTTCTTCAACAATGGCCAATAAAAATTCTGCAAAACTCTGTCATATGTCATACACCTAAGTGCCCAGCTATATCACCATGAGCCAATTGGAGTACAACATCTCTGAATTTCTCAGGTACAACAACTTGAACCTGTGACTCACCACCACAATCTTCACTCTGGGCAAGCCATTTGCGCAACAGCACCTCATCGTGTATAAAATATCCAGTTGTGGCCACATCTTCTGGTCGGAGAACAGCAGCAAACAAACCCTTCAACCCAGGATCCTCCCTCTGGGCGACGACAATTTCTGCACGAGAAAGTTTAGATGAGAGACAATCCAGGAGCAACCGGTACGCTGGTATCATACAAGTTATCATCGTTCAGTTTTTGATCTTAGACCGCGTCACAACACAAGACGCATTCTCCACCTCCCGACACCCCTGATCAGGTAAGGACATCGGAGTGACAATCGGTGAAGGGGACAGCACCGGCCACACACTCTCACCAGCCAAGTTGTTGCCCAAAATGATATCAACTCCCTCCACAGGCAAAGAGGGACGCACTCCCATAGTCACTTCCCCGTCGACTAACTGGGACTGCAAAATAAATTTATTTAAAGGAACAGACAATATATGAAGTGTAATCCCCCGAATTAAAACATTTTTATCAATATATGAACTGGATGAAAATGGCAGTACAGATTCCAAAATAAAAGACTCTGAAGATCCAGTGTCCCGCAAGACTCTTACCGGTACTCTCTCATGTCCGTCTACAAGAGAAACAAACCCTTTCGACATAAATGGTGCATACCCTGTATTGGGTTTAATTTCAGAACAACTCCTTTTTGACACAGACAAATTTTCCGTACAGCGTACACCAGGCACATGCGGCAGACAACTCGTTAAAAGCACAGACGCAGAATTTTTATTCTTGCCCCGTCCCTGTTTGCTTTTAAGTATAGGACATTCATTCTTCCAATGTCCTACTTCCAAACAGTAGCAACACATAGAATCGGATATCACCCTCCGAGAAGGTGAACCTTGATCACATTGTTGTGACAGTTTAAGATAAGAATGTCCATTACCACAACTCCCATAATTAAATCGATTCTTATGAGTCAGAACAAAATCATCTGCTAATGATGCAGCCTCAGTGGCAATACAAGGTTTATTTTCATTAATATATACTGCAATTTGATCAGGAACTATGTTTTTCAACTGTTCAATAATCATCATTTCCCGTAACTCACCAAATGTCTGTACCTTAGATGTCATACACCAGCGATCAAAATGATTACTTAACGCTCGTGTAACCTCCACATGTGTTTGCCTCTCACTTTTCCTCCAAGTACGAAAACGTTGGCGATAAGCTTCTGGGACTAACTCAAAAGCTTTTAACACAGCAGATTTTACACTTTCATACTTCATTCTTTCCTCTACTGAAAGAGCAGTATACGCTTCCTGAGCTTTGCCCACTAAAACAGATTGAAGCATAACTGTATGGTTATAACTGTATTCGTCTGCTATGCTTTCAAATAATGAAAATAAAACATCCGGATCTCTCTCATTAAAGGCAGGCAACAATTTCAGACTACGAATTAAATCAAAAGAATAGTCTGCGTGATCACCAGAAGAGCTCCCCTCACCTCGAAGTCTCAAGCTCTCAAACTTTAATTGAAACTCTTGATTCTGTCGCTCTACTGCTAATTTTTGCTCATTTCTCATTTTTTCAAATTCCATTTCTCGCTGTTTCATCACATCATCCAATTTACATTTTTCCAATTCTATCTCACAATCGCGCATCTCCTTTTCATGCAATTGTTGCATTTTAATAAGCTCTTTCTGCTGCTCAAACGATAACCCAACAAATTAAATTGATTTCTGAGCTGCAGGATTAACCCCAGCCATAACTTGAGACATAATTGGTAAAATCTGAAGATCGCTCAATTTCAATTTTTTTTTATCATTTTTCGAACCTCGTCTTTTCTCAATCGCTTATCAACACCACTTAATTCATCGTTCCACAATTTCCCACAGCTGTTTTTTCGAACACAGATTTAACAACTCTTCTGAAGGAGCTTTACAAAATTCTTCAATTGATGTCATAATGCAACAATACAAAAGCACTATTACACAATCCAAAAAAATAATTCAACCTACCTATATTTCTAATACCAATTCAGCTCAGGTAATTCTTACGGTCAAAATCTGTGCACCCATTCTCCACCTCCCCACCTAATCCTAACACAACCCTCTAACTAACTACTCCTAATCTTCATGCGCTCCCAAGAGTCAAGCCCTTTGAAGCACCCAAATACCGCTGGCGCAGAACCGAACAAACAGTTCGGAACCAATACCACGGCAGTGCACTCGACCCAGGAGACATACAAAAATAATAAACAACAAGACAAATGTCGCTACAACCTAACTGGGGAGTATAAAGAAACACACCATTTTTAAACCGCAAAAACTTACCTTTTCAGAGCTGACCAAAATATGAACCAATGTTCCAAACCAATTTTTCCGCCTCAGTCTCTCCAACCCAATTAACTAAACAAATAAAACTAAACAACAACTTATTAACCAAAACAATTTTAAATTGGACGAGCCCCCATATGTTACACCTGGCTCAAAGATGTAACATAAAGGGAGACGACACGGCGGAATCAATTTCAAACATAATATAATGACACAAAATTGGATCACGGCTCTGGCAAACTGCTCGAGCAACAAAGGAGCAGCCGCCCCAACGAACTCTCGCACCAGGTTTAAATAACAGCCAAGACGAGCATCAGGTGTGCTCCAATCATGCCTCAATCACAGAACCTGCCAATGAAAAGAGAAAACAAAACACCCAAACCAACACAATCCTAATGATTTTAAGAAATTAAGAAAACAACTTCATCAATTTGACAACACACACGCTGCAAATACTCACAGCACAACCAAACAAAGAAACACGCTGCAAATAAAATTATTTTTGTTGTGAGCATTTGCAGTGCGTTTCTTTATTTGTTTGCGTTGTGAGCATTTGCAGCACCTGCTGTCAAACTGATGAAGATGTTTCATTGATTTACTGGTGCTTTTTCTATTTGCATGTGTTTTCTGAAGTTGCAGCGCGTTGAGCACTCTCGGCCACCGTACTGTCTGCTATAGTTTTGTTCAGACCAAATTTTTATTGTAAATCTTAACCGGTCAGAGGAAAATAAGCTATCGTAATTGTTATCAGAAGATTTTTAGAAGGCACATTAGCTCATGTAGAAATGTTTATGGGGCAGATCAAATTTAACTTATCATTCTGACTCATCCTTTTTATTAAAAAAAGAAAAGAAAAGATAGATGTTAAGGCTGAAATGTTATAATACTATTTTTAGAAAATGGTCAAAACTTTATTTGAAAATGTAGTACATGTCAGTAGATACCATGTTATGAATATTTTTTGTTAGTTTAAAATCCGGTCATCATTTTTTTATGTTTTTATTTAGCTATTTATGCAAACAAAAAGTGCACAGTGCTGCTAATTTTTGTTGGCTTTTGTCATAAAACTTGGTAAAATTATTTCAGTATATATCAGTACTTTTTTAATATTTCCAGCACATTTGAACAATACAGTGAATAACAGTTTGGACTGATACATTATTTAAGAGATTTAAGTATTGTGTAATTGTCAGTCCTGTCTTCTTGTGTCTTGTGTTTTCCCTCCTCTCCATATTTGGTTTGTTCCTGTTCCTGTCCCCGTTTAGGTTATCAGTTTATTAGTCTCCAGCCGTGTGTCATTAATTATCTAGTTTCCCCAGCGTTTATAAGTCCTCTGCTTCCCTGCCTCTGGGTCCGGTCCTAATAGTCATTCTGAGTTTGTCTTTCCGTGTCTCCAGCGTTCCCTGTGTTTGAATTAATAAAGTCAATGTTTTGAAGAGTTCCTCACCTCCTCGTTCCCTGGCTCCTATGAACTGTGACAGAAGACCGGACCGACACCGACACTGCTATGGAAGTGATGAGCCGCAAAGTATAATTTAGTTTTGTCTGTGTATGTTTTTTTTTTACTCTCAAAGCCATGGGTCCCATTGTCTGCCATTATATGACTGACAGACTGCAACGGTTTTAGTTAAAAATCTTTGTTTGTGTTCTACTGAAGAAACAAAGTCACCTACATCTTGGATGCACTGGGGGTAAGCAGATAAACATTACATTTTCATTTTTGGGTGAACTATCCCTTCAAGTAATAAGATATTTTCTTCAGCAGACTTTCAAACTAATGTTTTATTGTGAATATGAGATTGAGCTGAAGAATGAATGCTGCATCAGATGCAGGTTATCACACTCAGTCAACGTTCCTTCATTAATAATTCTAAAGTGCCATTTTCAAATTAGTAACTGTAACGGGGCGAACGAGACGAGAGACGTGCAGATCCATTTGCAAGCTTTATTCTACAGACGTGGTCAAAACACAGGCAGGGTCAAAACACCAGCAAACAGGTATGGTACAGACGAGAAACAGGAATAATCCAAACCAGGCGCGAGTCAGTCAACAGTGAATGCTATCCAGTGGGCTTGACAAGAGGGGCAATCCAGAAACATGAGCAATAGTCCAAGTGAAGCACAAACAGAGTCAAAATGGCGAAACAACGGCAAATCCAGGAAACAAGTCACCTTTATTTATATAGCGCTTTAAACAATACAGATTGGGACAAAACACAGACTACAAAATCAGAAACAGGTTCCGTATAGCAGCTATAACTAGGAGAGTAATAAACGCAGAACAATACTGGAACTAAACAGAAACACAGATTGGCTCAGTAAGGCAGCTAACACTAGGAGAGAGCTATACGCAGAACAATACTCGGATTAAACAGAAACACAGAATGGCTCGGTAAGGTAGCTAACACTAGGAGGGTGCTATACGCAGAACAATACTCGGCAATCTGTGAAAGGAAGTCCATGGTCTATGTAGGGTGTGTGATTGTGTGATAGTTCTCAGGTGTGAGCGTGTGATTAGTGAAATGGCTGCTGGGAAATGTAGTCCAGGGTAAATGTAAAACAGGAATGTGCAATGTGAGAGTCAATGTGATGGAGGAGTGATCTCTGGTGGCGAGTGAATGGAATCCCACGGACTTGATTCATGACAGAAACAGAGGCTCAGCTGTTAAACTGTCAAACTGAGATTTGAATCTCTGGCAGAAGAAAGTAGTTCTGCTCAAAGTTTTTAAAGACACTGTTGTTGTTTCTCATGCATTTACACAATTGTGCCATCAAACTTTTGTATAAAAGCAATATCAGATTTGTACCCATGCAATATGGCTGTATATTGTCACTGTGATTATCTATGGCCCTATATATAAAAGGGTTTAAAATTGAGGGTGAGAGGACTGCTACAGAAAACACATTTTTGTATAATTTTACTTTTTACTCAAAAACTTATTATTACTGACATGTTATGAGACTTACTGTAATTTCTCCAGTTTACAGTGTGGATCCTCCAGTAGAGCAGTGAGCTGCTTCACTCCTGGGTTTCCTGGTTTATTAAAGTTCAGATTCAGTTCTTTCAGGTGTGAGGGGTTTGATCTCAGAGCTGAAATCAGAGCTGCACAGCCTTCCTCTCTAATACTGCAGTCCCACAGCCTGCAGAGAGTGAAGAACATGAATGATCTTTAAGATTGTGCTTAAGCTTTATGGTGAGAGTATGTTTATGTAACATGTAGAAAAAAGAAACACCTCCTTGTGTGTGTTTGTATGAGCACTACTTTTCTCTCTCACACAGGATCGGTGCTAAAAACTCAAAATGTGTGCATGTAGTGGAAATAAAGAGGAATGCAAATGCAAGTCTACGCAGAAACCAAAGGATAAACAAGACACTGCAGTGCCAAGTTGTGGAAAAAACAGTCTTTATATTGCCTGCCTTTCTTCCTTCCTTCTAGGAAAGATCGGATGAACTTTATTTTTAATGACGCTCCAAACCGCGTCATTAAGTATTCAGTCTTTTGTTCAATTCTTTTTATTGCATATTAATTTGAAAACAAAGCACAATTAGACACAGGATTTTCAAAAAGATTGAAATTAAAAGACAATGTTGTGCCGACAGTAACATCAAACTGCACAAGTATGAGTAAGTATTTTTATTATGAGGTCAATCATTTGTTTCGAAACAGTGGTTCAGAGCGTGTATCAAACTGCCACGCAATTTCGTAAAAAGTCACGTAATTTCAGTAAATGAGGCTTCGTTACGTCATAACTGTTTCAAAATGTTTAAAAAATTTCAATAGTTTGCTAATAGTCTCTTACTGGCCTGTTTAGACAAGCTCTCCATAAAACAAACTAAACAAGCCCTACAGATTAATAATAATTTTTTTTTTTTTTTAAATCACATATATATAGACACATCACATTTAATCGTATTTTATTTTGATCACACTTTATATTAGGTGGCCTTAACTACTATGTGCTTACATCAAAAAATAAGTACAATGTACTTATTGTGTTCATATTGCTATTGAGGTGGGATACGGGTAAGGTTAGGGACAGGTTTGGTGGTATGGGTAGGTTTAAGGGTGGGTTAAGGTGTAAGGTATGGGGCAACAGTGTAATTATAAATGTAATTACAGAAATTAAGTACAATGTAAAAACATGTAATAAGTGCATTGTACCAAAGGATTAATTTAAATGTAAGTACATAGGAGGCCTTAACTACTAATATAAAGTGGGACCTTTATTTTTTGCATGTTTTAGCCCAGGGGTGGCGAACGTCGGTCCTGGAGAGCCGCAGCCCTGCAGAGTTTTGCTTCAACCCTAATCAAACAGACCTGAACAAGCTAATCAAGGTCTAAAGGGTTACAAGGAAGCTACAGGCAGGTGAGTTTTTTTTTTCTTAACAACTGTTTATTGAGTTTTACTTTGTGGAACAGTCGTACAAATTTAAAACCCACCCCATCCCACCCCTTGGTAGACTTAAAAAAAATATAATAAAATAAATAAAATAACATATATTAATAATAAACATATTAATTAATAGATAAACAAATAACAATAAAATAATTTTTACAAAGTTTTTAGAAAAGAAGACAACATTAAAAGCTGAATGCCATGAATTTACAGTTTTCACGTTAGATCCATGTATACGAGAAGTAGAGAGTTCCACTGAGATAATGTCCAACAAACTGCGGCTCTCCAGGACCGGAGTTCGCCACCCCTGTTTTAGCCTGAGTTTTGTTGCATTTACACACTTTTGACCAGCAGGCGTCACCAGCGTTTGGTGTTTCGAGTGCTTCAAAACAGTGAATCATTTTGCGAAGCAATTGATTCAATTGATTTGAAGCTTTGAAAAGGTTTGTTTCTCCCATCACTAGTCCAATCCACTGTTTCAAAACAAATGATTCACAAAAGTTTCAAAGCTTCGAAAGCACCCATCACTACCAATTATGTCTTTATTGAAATATACATACATGCAAAGGCAACAGCTCAGTAAGTACTCAGATTCAAACAGAGTTCCAATTGATTACACCTGTCAGCAATCAAAGTCAAAGTCAATCATGTGAACAGCTATAGTATGTCACAATTAAAAGAAGACAACCACACTGAGGGAAAAATTTAAATACAAACACAATATCAAAAAATCCCCAAACCATCAAAAGACAATCAACTGTAGGCGGGAGATCGTTTTCCTATTTAGCGCCCAAACTCTGGAACAATCTACCTAACACTGTTTGGGAAGCAGACACACTCTGCCAGTTTAAATCTAGATTAAAGACCAATCTCTTTAACCTGGCTTACACATGATACACTATCGCATTTCTATAATTCAAATCCGTTAAAATAACTTTACTACTGATAACAGAACTGTGCTTCACTGAAAGACAGGCACGACAATCGCAGCTTTTGCCTAATCGCGATTGCGATTTCATTTCGATTAATCGAGCAGCCCTAGATCAAATGTCCATGTGGATTAGCATATATAGGAAAGACATAACGTGCTTTAAAAACTAGGATTGTCGAAGCATTGAAGCAGTATACACACAAACGATTAAAAAAACCCGGTAGCAGTACATTTTAATTCTAAAAGGCATAACCTTTCCACACTCAGGTATATTGGAATTGAACATATTAAATTACCCAGGAGAGGTGGTGATGTCAACAGTATTTTACTAAAAAGAGAAGCTTATTATATTCATACACTAAATACTTTTTCACCTAAGGGTTTGAATTTAGAACTTGAATTTAACTCATGTTTCTAATTGATATTTATTGTATTGAAAGGTGAATGTTGTTGATACAGTCTCGTTTGTACCTAAGTATATGTGTGAATTATAAAAAAGGACGTGGGACTGTTTGGGTGTTGTCTTATGATGGTTTGGGGATTTTTTGATATTGTTTTTGTATTTCAATTTTTGCCTCAATGTGGTTGTCTTGTTTTAATTGTAACATACTATAGCTGTTCACATGATTGACTTTGATTGCTACCAAGTGTAATCAATTTGAACTCTGTTTGAATCTGAGTACTTATTGAGCTGTTGCCTTTGCATGTATGTGTGTTTGCCTGACAAAGCCAAAACGTTGCCACTTAACAGTGAATAACAGTGTGCAGATATTTTTTCTATTATTTAAAGTATATAAATGGCCAATACATTTTTGTATGTACGTATTTTGACACTTTCTTTATTGAAATATAACCATCACACTTGATTGCCATAACAAACATGTCTAATAAACTCACATTTACAACAATAAAATAAATAATAATGTTTTAAAGTTAAGGGTCAAGAGCCCGACTAAAGCAAACACTGACCTCGATTGTGGTAACTCAAACTAAACTAAAACATCAACACCAAAAATCAATCCTGTTAGTAGTGCGTGAAGCTGGTAATGTTGTTTGTGGAGTTGTTTAATCAACCTCTGCCAAGATCTTGAGAGATTTAATGTCTTCTTTTATCTTGCGTTGATTTATTCTATGGCTGTGGCTGAAGTCAGTTGTAGTTCTTGTATTTCTGCTTGTCTCGTCTCTTTTTTCTATTCAGTTTGTTAACAGCAGGTGTTCCTCATTAATGCTCAATCATTCTTCAGTTAATCAACTAATTATCACATTAACTTTAACACTGCTTCAGTGTTACTTTTTAACACTGAGTGAGAGTTATATAAACACTGGGAGTGTTAGTTTAACACTGGAGGTTTTACTGTGTAAATTATGTGAAATATATATATATATATATATATATTGAGCTAAGCATTATCACATATTATACTGCACCCTATAAGCACAATCAAGCCTAGGAAAAAAATAGTTTACCACTCCTTTAAAGGAATAGTTCACCTAAATATAAAAATGGTCATGATGTATTTCTGTGCATGTCGTTCCTAACCTGTATGACCTTCTTTCCTCTGTAAAATACAATAGATGACATTCTGAATATTGCTGGCAACCAAAGTGTGGTACCATTGCCTTCTACTTGTGTAAAAAAACTCAAAATATCTTCTTTTATGTTCCACACAAGAAAGTCATGCTGTTTTCCAATTACTTGAAGATAAGTAAAGTGACAACCGAATTTTAGTATTTTCACACAGTTTTTCTGGTTTATAATATAACACCACTCACAGTAGTTTCTCCAATTTACAGTGTGGATCCTCCAGTAGAGCAGAGAGCAGCTTCACTCCTGAGTCTCCTGGTTCATTGCGACTAAGATTCAGTTCTGTCAGGTGTGAGGGGTTTGATCTCAGAGCTGAAATCAGAGCAGCACATCCTTCCTCTCTAATACTGCAGTCCCACAGTCTGCAGAGAAAAAAAACAAGTACAAGTCAACAAGTCAATCATTAATAGTCATGTGTTATAAAGGTTTGTAATTGAAACAATGTAACATTATTAATCTCCATCTCGTCAGTAAAAGTATGTCAGATTTGAAAATGTTACATTAACATTTATTTATTTAGCAGACACCTCCAAAACTACAGAGAAAAAAAACAAGTACAAGTCAACAAGTCAATCATTAATAGTCATGTGTTATAAAGGTTTGTAATTGAAACAATGTAACATTATTAATCTCCATCTCGTCAGTAAAAGTATGTCAGATTTGAAAATGTTACATTAACATTTATTTATTTAGCAGACACCTCCAAAACTACTTACAATTGATAAATACAACAAGCTATTCATCATAAGAGACAAATAAAAACAGAAAGCTCATAATAAAAAGTTTCACACATTATTCAAATTAGAACAAGCTAGAGAGGGAAAGTGATGGATATTCTTTTTAATGATTTGTCAATCAAATATTGCGTGCATCTCTAATGAATACTCACACAAATCTCATGATTCTTAATTGTGATACTGAACTAGTTTATCATTTTCATTCTTCAAACGTTTGTAGTACCATATATGCCAGGGGTCAGCAATCTATGGCACGCAAAGGGATAATCACTGGCATGCGAGCAATAAGGATATACTGCATACCGACATACATATTGAGGTAATCATTCCTCTAAGTTGGCTCAGTGCACAAGATGGCACCAGTGAGTTTCGGTGACGCGAGTGTGTGCATACTTACTTCTGGTCTTGCGATGTTCGCATTTATTGTAAGATAAATTTACATACGAAACTTGGCTAGATAGATATAGTCGTAGTAGTATATATAAAAGACATGAGAAAACATCCTCCCTGCATTATTGCATAACTCTGTGAGGAAATTCATCAAGATAAAACAGGGAGATTCATTCTTTCTTCTGCTGATTATGCAGTTCAGAGTCATTGATTAGTCAGTCTACGGGGATCTCTTTAGCCAAACAGAAATGTGCAATACTGTACATTCAATACTGTACATTCAATTCAAATGTGCAATACTGTACATTTTCGGAGAGCTGATTTTGTTCTGACTGTTATCAATAAGATCATAAGGTTTCCGACTGTCAAACGAGAGGCTCAGAGATTTCTGCATGTATGTTCTATTAACTTTATTATATAGCATTTAATTTATAACTGTACAATTTAACGTAATGTAATTATGGTAGGTTTGCATTAATTAAAAGATCGGTGTTTGCATTTCCCCCTCCCACATTTATCTGTTTTGTGAAAGATCTGTTGCATAAATCATTATGTCTATAAGCAGTGCATGTATATTTGTACAATTTCTTTTGCATTAATTATCAGATTAAACTAATCTTTAAATTAGTAATGTATTAGTTGCATCCTTTTACAGCCTGTTTTTTTCATTTAAAAAATGTGTTTGATGCAAAGTTAACTGTGTAAAATATTAAAATATGTTGTGAAAATTATGATCGAAAAACGTCTTAGGTTACGTATGTAACCCCAGTTCCTCAAGGGAACGAGACACTGCGTCTGGAGACGCTTTGGGGAATGCCTTCAGCGTAACCGGCTCTGAATACGAGTCAAATCTGTCCAAAGGTTGGGCGAGACGCCACGGGCGAGGTGACGTAATGACCAGCTGGTATAAAAGCACGTGCGGTGAAACCGGCGTCAGCTTCTAGAATGAAGCAAGCGCTGGCAAGGATGCCGGAAATGTGGCCTCGAGACGCAGCGTCTCGTTCCCTCGAGTAACTGGGGTTACATATGTAACCTAAGACATTCCTCTTCAGGAACTCTAGCTGCGTCTGGAGATGCTTTGGGGAACAAGATATCCACACTGCCAGACTTACCAATCCCTGCCCAGTGTGTATCCCTGCGGAGCACATCTAGGGCAAGAGGACGGAAGAGCCTGGAGTGGCCCGCGTGTCCAGGCCGTAGAACCTGACAAAGGTCAGGGGCATAGACCATTCCGCAGCGTTGGAGATGTCCTGTATTGGGACACCTGCGAGGAAGGCCTTGGAGGTCGCCACACTCCTAGTGGAATGAGCCTTGACTCCCATCAGCGAGGGGAGGTCAGAGGACTCGTAGGCAATGTGAATGGCATCGACAATCCGACTGAGGGTCTGCTTTGAAGCAGGAAGACCTCTCTTAGGGGGACCATAGCAAATCAGCAGTTGGTCCGCTCTTCTCCACAGGGCAGCTCTGTGGACGTATGCATCCAGTGCTTGCACTGGACACATACATTTAAGCCTTTGCTGGTCAGGCTCCTGAAAGGGAGGAGGACTGAAGGCCTGCATTACAACAGGCTGTGGCGTGATGGAAGGAACTTTGGGAATATACCCTGCACGAGGGTACAAAAAGGCTTTGGCCATGCTGGGCGCAATGTTCAAGTGAGTAGGGGCCACTGACAGGGCCTGCAGATCCCCAACTCTCTTTAGAGAAGAAATCGCCAGAAGAAACACAGTCTTCAGGGTGAGATGGCGATCCGAGATCTCCTCAATAGGCTCGAAGGGAGGCCTACAGAGAGCATCCAACACCACAGCCAGGTCCCAAGGAGGAATCCGGGACCGTACTGGAGGCCTTAGCCTCAGTGCACCACGGAGGAAACGTGTAACTAGGAGGTGTCTACCCACTGACTGTCCACCAAGAGAGGCGTGGTAGGCCGAAATCGCCGCCACAAAGACCTCCATCTTGAAGGTCTGCGGACAGTCGAGCCTGCAGGAACTCCAGCACTGTACCAACTGGGCAGTTAACTGGGTCAAGCTGGCGATCTCCGCACCATGAAGTGAAGAGTCTCCACTTCAGGGCGTACAGTTTCCTCGTTGAAGGAGCTCTGGATTGGAGGATGGTCTCAACAACCTCGGTTGAGAGACCGGAAGCTATGAGCCATGCCCCCTCAGGGGCCACACCCACAGCCTCCATAACTCCGGGCGGGGGTGCACAATGGTGCCTCCTGCCTATGAGAGGAGATCCCTCCTGACGGGAATCTCCCATGGAGAGCCGTCGAGGAGGGAAATCAGGTTCGAGAACCACACTCGGCCCGGCCAGAACGGGGCTACTAGCAGCAGCCAGACCCTGTCCTGGCACACTCTCTCCAGAACTCCGGGGAGCAGAGCAATCGGGGAGAAGGCGTACAGACGAGCCTCTGCCACGTCTGTACCATGGCATTCAGCCCCAGTGGAGCTGGATGAACTAGAGAATACCAGAGGGGACATTGCGCTGTCTCCTGAGTAGCGAAGAGGTCCACCTGAGCCTGGCAAAACCCTCTCCAGATCTGCTTCACCACCTCGGTGTGAAGCATCCATTACCTGGGCCATGGCCCCTGTCTCGACAGGATGTCTGCTCCCATATTGAGATGCCCAGGGATGTAAACTGCTCTTAATGAGGGAAGTTTGCCCTGGGACCACACAAGGATCTGGTACGCCAGCCTGTACAGGGGCGCGACCGCAGACCTCCTTGGTGGTTGATATAAGAGACCACCGCTGTGTTGTCGGTGCGCACCAACACATGGTGATCTCTTAGGTCTGGGAGAAAGTGTTTCAGAGCCTGAAACACGGCCAGCATCTCCAGCTGGTTGATGTGCCAAGTGAGACGGTGACCCCTCCACAGACCGCGGGCAGGGTGGCCACTCATGACCGCTCCCCAACCGGTGAGGGACACGTCTGTCGCTAGCGTTACACAGCGTGTAACAACCAATTGTCTCCACATGTCTAAGGCACGTAGGCACCGCCGTGTGACCTTGATCATGAGAAGCGGGTTTCCCCTCGGGGAGAACCCCTTGGTCTTGAGCCACCACTGTAGGGGTCTCATGTACAGCAGGCCAATAGGTATCACGTTGGACGCAGCTGCCATCAGACCCAGCAGTCTCTGATACTGCTTGACAGTGAGTGACTGGCCTTCTTTCACTCTCCTGACCTCCATGAGGATCGACTCGATCCGAGCAGGGGACATACGTGCCTGCATCGTGGTCGAATCCCACACCACACCAAGATAAGTGGTTCTCTGTAATGGAGAAAGAACACTCTTCTTGGCGTTCAGTCTTAACCCCAACACTATCGTGTGAGCGAGAACAACATCTGCCAACATTTTGAGCCGCCATCCGCTCTAATTGAGCGAGAATCAACCAATCATCGATGTAATTGAGTATGCGGACGCCCTGCATCCGCAGCGGAGCTAACGCGGCATCCACACACTTCGTGAAAGTGCGGGGTGAGAGTGCGAGAACTTCCTGTGAGTGGGAAGGATGTAGACATGGAAACATGCATCTTTTAGATCGATCGCGACAAACCAGTCCACGGACCTGATTTGAGACATGACTTGCTTGAGTGTAAGCATCTTGAACTTCAGTCTGCTGACTGAGCGGTTCAACTGACGCAGATCTAAAATGGGATGCAACCCTCCAACCTTCCTCCAAGAGAGTATCTACCTCTTGTTCCATTACCAGAGCCTGCTCGGGGACCACCAGAGTGGAATTCACCCCGTTGAATTGAGGTGGAAGAGAACCGAACTGGATTCTGTAGCCTCTCTCTACAGTGCGCAGGACCCACTGAGACACATTTGGCAGTAGTTTCCAAATAGTCTACTAAGGGAACCATTCTCTCGAGACTGGCCTCTGGTGTAATCAGAGTGGCTCCAGAGCTCCTCCAGAGACCCCTGAAGTGGTGGCGAGCATCTCAGCTCCGCTACTTTTCCGGGCGGAAAAAACTGAGATGTGTGCTCGCTAGAGATCGCTGCGCCCTGGAACACCATATGTGGCAGGGTTGGCAGACCGATCTCCTGAGGGCACTGAGGAGAGACGGGCACCGAGTACCGTGGTGTACACCGTTCTTCCCCAGAGGGGCCAGCCCTCAGAAATCCTGGGCCATAGGCGGCAGGATGTTTTAGCCGAAGACTATCCAGCAAGAATGACAGTCTGCAGATCCAACTTCTGCTAGAAAGCTATGGCCCAGGAGCGCCACTCTGACTCCAACAATCTGGGGATTACGAGAATTGACGCCCCCTAAATGAGGAGCTGGAACATTGGTTGCTCCAGCAGCCCCTGCTGACCTCAGAGGTAAGAGAGGTAAAGCAAGAGGCTTCTATACACATATATATGTATCTTTTACATAATTGAATTCTTCAAAATTAAATGCAGAAAAACAACCAGATGAGTAAACACAGTCTGATATGAAAATGATTGACGTAATGCCTTTGTTGCCTCTGCAACGCACGCTGCACGTTCACAATAAGCCCTCTCTCTCTGGGGGGAAGAAACCGCGGTGCGGGCTTCCGACCCCAGAGAGCGGGTGCTGGATCTGATGGAAAGGAAGAAGATAGGTGATCGCCCGTCTTCATTCCCTCCACCTGATTCATCTGCGATCCCCACGAGCGCAGCCGCCGCCCCGCCCTTTTCGGCGAAAGCGGGGCCGGTACCACGAGGAACGCTGGTGAAAGCTCCCTCCTCAAAGAGCCCTCTGAGAGCAAGCATACGCAGTGACAAACTCTCACAAAGCGGGCAGTCAGCTCCCTCAAGAACTGATTCTGCATGCTCTGCTCTCAAGCAGACCACACACGGACTGTGTGCATCCCCAGCAGTGAAGAACACACAGCCTGTAATGCGATCTGCTCTTGCGCAAGTGCTAGTTCCCTGCACTTAAAGAGATTGTGGAGCTTATTTCAAGTGACTTTAAAACAAACAACACTAAATAAGACTTACCTCATAGATCGACAGACACACACAGAGTAGCGGTTACTGAATGGCAAAAGCTGACGCCGGTTTCACCGCACATGCTTTTATACCAGCTGGTCATTACGTCACCTCGCCCGTGGCGTCTCGCCCATCCTTTGGACAGATTTCACTTGTATTCAGAGCCGGTAACACTGAAGGCGTTCCCCAAAGCGTCTCCAGATGTAGCTCGACTTCCTGAAGAGGAAACTGATGTACGTATGTGCACAATTGAGAAATGGATATTTATGAAGATCAATCGCAGCCCATGTCTCACAAGGTAAATATTTCATTTAAAAAAAAATATATATCTATATATATATATATATATATATCAATGTAATTCAAACATTTTTGAGAAATAAATAATTTGTACAATTACATAATTTGTAAAGGGAAAATACATTGTGTAGCTGTGTGTACACACCATGAGTTCAACTTCCATTTCGTGAACAGTAGGGATTAGTGTATTTCATTCATTCACCAGACCCAAACATACTTAAGTTTCAAATGCACTGGCTCAGTTAATATTTATAGTATAGTAATAATAGCAGTGTAGATCTTATTTGCATTTGAAGTGATATTATAAATCCTGTAAACATGTATAGAAGGTAATATTTGGATTTCTCCAGTTCTCTGCACTGGTGTTTAACACAACCAGAAGAATCTATGCACACACTCGCTAGACCGGAAATCCAAGATGGATATGCAACTAGCCTGTTGCACAGCATGTTAGGATCTATAAATACTATTAAAGTGTTAGAATTAAACCTGCACTAGTCTACAGATGCACCTGGTTCCAGATGTTGTAACAAATAATGCTACCTATCAGATTATGCTACCAACTGTATTTTTAATATTGTAAGGTTAGGTTTAGGTTTGGGGTAGGTGTTAATAAAGCCTCAAACCACATTAATAACGTGCCAGAAGCACAATCTGACATGTAGCATTTTTCGCTGTTGAATTATGCTCCCTGTTGTTTTAATGGGAGGTGGCAAAACCTGACAGGATAGCAAAAATCATCAGAATTGTTGTGCCCAGTTTTGACCCCCCGCAAAATTATTACCCCCCTTGTTGAAGTCGCTACCTGATTGTCTAATACTAACCCACCCCTAATCCTAATCCCTCCCCACACCTACTCCTAAACCTGTCAATACTAGGGGGGGGGTAATAATTTGGCGGTGGTCAGAATTTGCCACAGCACCTGCAAACCATTTGCACAATCGCTGCGCATACAAGGGCTTTCAGATCAATGCTGCAGCTGTCTAATAGCGCTTGTCAATATCAAAATGACTGAGATGGCCAATCAAGTTGGCTGTGTATACCGTTCACAGAAGCAGAGCGCGATTTCCAGTGTGAAGCATCAGTTTAACATTGAAAGAGAATGTGATAAGATGGAAGTTGCAAATCATTTAAAATTAGTCAACTGTTGTTAATATGAAATGTTTGTGTTTGGCAGTTTTTTTCACACAGTTTGTGTGTGTGTGTGTGTGTTAATTAACCCTGTGGAGTCTGAGGGTGTTTTGGGGCCCTGGAGAAGTTTTGACATGCATTTCAGTATCTTAAAAAAATATTAATGGCTAAAGTCTGATAACACTGTGTTCAGCACAAACTGGGCTACAATAATATGTAGCCCAAACATGAATGTAAATGTTTGGGTTTTTGAGAAAACAACGTTTATGCATGATTCGTGAAAAAATAAATGTTTAAGTCACTGAAATAAGGCCATAAAACACATATAGAACATTTGTTCACAAGACTTTTGAGAACTGGATGTAGTAGACTAGAGTTTTTGCTACAAAATGAAGTGAAAATTATCCTGTTCACTCCTTCACCGAAAACAATATTTTGATTTAACCTTTGTAAAACACTGTGATAGAATGCCTGTATGCGAGGGAGTGACAATGGCCATGATTCACACCTGAGAGACAAGGGCCTCCCATAATGGGCCATCGATATGAAAGTGAATGAGGCAGGTAAGAAAGAGTGTGAGGAGAGAAAAAATATGTTTTTTGATTATTTGTATTTGTATTTTATTTACAACACAGTATAATAAAAATATACACAGTGAAGGTCAAGTCAGAGTCATTGAGAAAATACAACACAGACCGCATCGGTGTGGGCTTCGACCCCAGAGGGTCAAGATAACACTTACGGTAGTTTCTCTAGTTTACAGTGTGGATCCTCCAGTAGAGCAGAGAGCAGCTTCACTCCTGAGTCTCCTGGTTTATTAAAGCTCAGATCCAGTTCTCTTAGGTGTGAGGGGTTCGATCTCAGAGCAGAAATCAGAGCGGCACAGCCGTCTTCTCCAATATTGCAGTCCCACAACCTGCAGAGAGAAAGAGAAAAACTAAAAAAAATTAATAGTCATAGAAAGAGAAAAAATAATTAATAGTCATGTTTTAAAGGTTTGTTATTGAAACAATGTAACATTACTCTCCATCTCTTCAAAAAAAAAATGTCAGATTTGAAAACTGTTTGTAAATCTTTATAAAATGATGAATATTCTACACTGCAAAAAAGTATTATGACATTAATGACAAATTACAGTAATTCACATTATGTAGAAAAATTACAGTATTTTTATACAGTACCTTTTCTATTTCCTTAAAATTACTAAATGTGTGCAAAATTACAAAAATAGTCTCTAATTATTACAATAACAAACCGTTAACCTTTGGCAACAGCTGCCAAAAAAACAACAACATAAAATCAAAGTATAATCTCCTTTAAATGAGCTTACAGCACAGTGCATTTCCTGTGTAATTACGACCAAACACACCCACACACACAAAAAAACATTAAAGTGAAGTGACATTCAGCCAGGTATGGTGACCCATACTCGGAATTTGTGCTCTGCATTTAACCCATCCAACGTGCACACACACAGCAGTGAACACACACACACCGTGAACATACACCCGGAGCAGTGGGCAGCCATTTTATGCTGCAGCGCCCGGGGAGCAGTTGGGGGTTCGGTGCCTTGCTCAAGGGCACCTCAGTCGTGGCATTGAGGGTGGAGAGAGCGCTGGACATTCACTCCCCCCACCTACAATCCCTGCCGGCCCGAGACTCGAACCCGCAACCTTTGAATTACAAGTCCGACTCTCTAACCATTAGGCCACGACTTCCCATAAACACAGTTTATGTATATATGATGATTGAACCATCATCAATAAGTGACCAATTTCATGAAATTATGTTTTCCCTCGACTTTTTGCTATAACAAATCTACTTTAGAAAAGCATAGTTAGAGCAGTCTGAGAAAAAATAGTGTTAAAAAGTCAAGGGTCAAGAGTGCAAATATATTTATCCACAATAAGAAATTTTGTATAAAATAAATATTGTCAGACTATTTGTAATAAGTGAAGATTAAGAGATCTACAGGTAGAGAGATCAGTTAGTGTTTAATGGTCTGCTGGGATTTAAAGGGTTTCTGTTGTCTGAGTTTTGTGGTTTACCATTGTGCTAAAGAGTAGAGTCTTGTGCTTTAGAAGACCAAGAAACATTGACGTTATGCTGAATGTTGCTTTATTTAAAGAATGTAATTGTGTAGTTGCTGACGCAGTGATAGTTACATTAGCTCATGCATGTGTGCTGTTGCTAGTTAATGGTTAACTGCAATTGATTTACATTTTACAGAAAATGTTTCACCATTTTTTATGTTTATTTATTTATTTATTTTTACAGTGTATTACATGATCTCTAATGAATACTCCTGAATACTAATGAAACCTCACTGACATTGTATTCATCCTCACATCCATGACTGCAGTTAACATGGCACTTGATTCTGTTTTTTTGTGTTCTAGGACTCTTATGTTGATATTATCATGACCCCTTAATTTGAGTTTCCATTTCCTGTGTTTATTTCCTGTTTCACTCCTGAGTCTCCAGCTAACTCTGCTGCTGCCAGTCCCAAGTCTGGGTTAGAAAGGAGGAGAGTTGGGTGTGGGGCTGGCATCCCCACCCTGTAAAAGTATTCTCTAGTCACAGAAACAACGAACGAGAAACAGTATATTCAGTGTTCTGCCCATGGTGAAAACAGGCGAAAAAAATTGACGGCAGTGGAGGAAAGCCACTTACGGGCTAGAACTAGAACATGGAACGTGTGGACGCTATACCAGTTGGGGAAATTAGAGCAACACTTGTGAAACTGACACATAATGAATGGATGTCCTTGGTATTTGCAAAGTACGATGGAAAGGAAGCGGTTAACTGTTAGTGATGGTAAGAACATTATCTACTCTGGACATGACAATGACCTTGCACATGGAGTTGGAATTGTGCTATCGAAGTGAGCGGTGATGGTGTTAAATGGGTGGAATCCAGTGTCGGATTGAATTTTTTACGCACTCCTACAAATTCGTCATACTAAGACGCAGATGATGCTGCTAAAGATACTTTTTACAGTCAGTTACAAAATGAGATTGATAGCATACCCCTTCATGACCTCTTACTGATCAGGGATTTTAACACCCAGATTAGCGGCGCGTGTGAAGGACTCAACCAAATTCTCTGCCCGCACGGATCGGCGATGCAAACAAACGACAATGGCAAAAGAACTTTTGTGCAGCCAATAACATTTCCATCGGCAACACATTCTATTAACAAAAAACATTCATAAAAAGACCTGGCTGTTGACTATTTTTGCATGTCGAAGAGGTGGCAATGACACTGTGTGATGTTAAAGCATGACGAGGGGCCTCCGTCTCCAGCATCTCCCCACACCACCGAAATGACAACGTACATTCAATGTGACTAGGTTTGAAGAACCCGCTGTCACCAATGCCTTCCAGATAGAGCATCAGAAGCAGTTTCAGGCGCTTGAAGAACTAACCAGCCTTGAAGATCAGTGGACACTGTTTCAGGAAATGGAAGTAGAAAGTGCCGAGATGGTGCATTGTAGACAATGAGGCTTTTATAAAGAGTGGTGGATTAGTAAAACGTCCTAGAACCTGATCAACAAATGCTGACATGCTAAGCAACGCTGTGAGCAAGCACCAACCTGAGAGGCCCAGGAGTATACTGTTGACCAGTATCACACTCTAGATTGCCAAGTCAAACGGAGCTTTTGGCAGGACAAGCATGCATGAGTTGAGAAACAAGGCAAAGAAGCGCAATGAGCAGTGGATCGTAATGATGCAAAGACACTCTACCACATCGTGAGTTGTCTGGAATATCCAGCAGGGGAAACTGCTGCTGACCAAAGAAGCACAAGAGCAAAGGTACATTGTAACATCGTAGTAGTGCTAAATGCATGTGCTTTTCTCAAGGTGCATGTGTGTCCTGCGTCAACAGCACCACCAACATGTCGTGATACTTTTGGGTGTCGTGATGGTGATGGGGGGAGAAGAATTGTTGAATAAAGTTGTTACTTTTGTTTTCTGTGTGCACAAAAAGTATTCTTGTAACTTCATAAAATTACGGTTGAACCACTGATGTTAGATGGACTATTTTAACAATGTCCTTACTGTGCTGCTGGGCCTGGGAACATTTCAGTTACATTGCTGTCTATGTAGAGTCAGAAAGTGCTTGGATTTCAACACATACGTTAATTTGTGTTCCGAAGATGAATAAAGGTCTTACGGGTTTGGAACAACATGAGGGTGAATAATTGATGACAATTTTCATATTTGGGTGAACAATCCCTTTAAGAAAACAGATAAATACTGTATAAAAATACAGCATTTTTCTGTATAATTTGTCATAATACTTAAAATAACAGCCGAATAGTTAATTTAAAGATAATTTTACAATTTTGACTTCAATTTAAAGAAAACAACCTGAAAAAAAAAATCGGTTATTTTTTGTAAAATTAGGATTTTTTTTTTTTTTTTTTTTTTTTTACAGTGCATTAGTGTAATTCTACTTCTTACTCAAAACCTTATAATTACTAAGATTTGATGACACTCACTGTAGTTTCTCCAGTTTACAGTGTGGATCCTCCAGTAGAGCAGCGAGAAGCTTCACTCCTGAGTCTCCTGGTTTATTACAGTTCAGATTCAGTTCAGTCAGGTGTGAGGGGTTTGATCTCAGAGCTGAAATCAGAGCAGAACAACCTTCCTCTCCAATACTGCAGTCCCACAGCCTGCAGAGAGTGAAGAACATGAATGATCTCTGAGATTGTGTTTAAGCTTTGGGGTTAAGAGTACACAGTAAAATCCCCAGAGTAAAATCACCTCTATTCAAAGAACATTTGGTCCCACTCTAAATAGAGTTAAATTAACACTGAAGCAGAGTTAAAGTTAATGAGATAATTAAATGACTAATTAAATTATGATTGAGCATTAGTGATGAACACCTGCTGTTAACAAGCAGAATCACTGAATAAAAGAGAAGCACAAGAACTACAACTGATTTCAGCCACAGCCGTAGATAAAATCAACTGAAATAAAAGACATTAAATCTCTCAAGATCTCAGCAGAGGTGGATTAAATAACTCCACAAACAGCATTACCAGCTTAACATTACTAACTAGATTTACTTTATTTTATGTATACAGAAGCTCTTAGAATCTGAGAATTAACAGAGGTTTAAATGTTGATGTTTTATTGGTCAAGAAAATAAAAAAAGTCACCATAATTGTTTGCTTTAGTTGGGCTTTTGACCCTTTTAGTATTTGAGAATAGCTTGGTATGGAACAATTGCAATAGAGTTTCACAGCAAACATTTGTGCATTGCTGAATCAAAATCTCGAAATAATAGATCAGTTTACACTTTCTGCTTATTACTCATTTGAATGAACATCATGAAGTGGTCTCTTTCTTTGGGTTATTGACTGGCATTCAACGCTTACAGCACTGCAAAAAAAAAATATATATATATATTAAACAAATGGCACCATGCTTCAATATTGAAAATAAAGAGTTGTTTTAGCTCAGGCTTTTATACATGGACACATCATACGCTCCTCAACAGTGGTGACAATAATTATTCATACTGCAGAGCATGATGGGTGTTTTTACTATGGTGTTACCCAGCATGCATTGCAGTATGAAGCGTTTTGTTGATTGTCACCATTGTTGAGATTCATATGCTGGTTCTTGATGTCTGTGTCTGTCTAAATAATGCAGGAATTCAAAAATATTTATACATTACATGGATTTACAATCATTCACGATAACTATTAGAGCATCACTTTGTTCTCAGGCTGTAGTTTCACAGGGTTGGTTATGCAAAACCTAAACTTATAAATGGAGGGAAAGTTTTTTTTTTTTACTTTTGGATGTAATCAGGCTATTTCATGATAACTATCCCATCATATGAAAACCGCTAACAGCCTTAATAAAATAATCGCACTGCTTTGCAACACCACATGCATTGTTGCAGAGAAAGAGCTAGTCAAGGGTTAAGACCCCAACTAAAGCAAACGCTGATCTCCATGATGGTGGCATCATTTTAACCAATACAATATCAACATCTAAACCTCTGTTAATTCTCAATAAGAGCTTTTGAAGACATCTGACAGAAATAAAGTCAGTCTGGCTAGTAATGCAAAGGTGTTAATGCTGTTTGTGGACCTCCTCTGCTGAGATCTTTAGAGATTTAATGTTGTCTTTTATTTTTGTTTATTTCATCTACACAGCAAAAACCCCAGTGTCAAATTAACTCTCTTTAGAGTTTATTTGAGTCCACACTCAAGAGTGTTAAGATTAACACTGAATGAATGAATGTATGATGAATGAATCCAAGGGCGTAGGTTTGCTTTTGAAATTTGTGGGGACGAGTAGAGTGGTGATCCAGGATGCTGTTTCAAATTCTGTCACAGCACAGAGCATCACTCATATAGTTTACTATAAGATTACATTATATTTGTCCCAAATTATTGTTAATGTAGCCAACATAATGACTTCGTCCTCACTGTCCGTATATATGCTTTATACAGAGAGCTAATAGCCATAGACCACGCGTTTTGTCAAAAACTCTATTTTAAATTAATTGACTTCATTAATATGTATATGATGTATTTACTTTTAACTTCTTAGGTAATATCAATGGTATGACATATTTCAGATGCGTCCAAAAATACAAACACACACACACACTGTTAGGATTATGGACTTTAGTTTTGTCTTTTTCTATTTCGTCTGCCTTTTCCTGTGTTGCCTTATTTGGTTTTGTTCCTGTTTGATTTAGCTCATTAATTCATCTGCTCGTTAGGTCATTATTAGTTAAACCCCTTCACCTGTGTTTTGCCTAAGTTGCTGCCTACTTAAAGTCTCCGTTCAGTTCAGTTTTTACATGTTCTTAAATTCGCTGTCATTAAAGTCTGTTATTTTGGCTATTCGTGCCTGTTCTTGTCTGCCTCCCTGGAGTACAACGTAACACACACACACATATATAATTGTTTGATCAAAATTATTGCTAGGGACAATTTGGTAGTCTCTGGATATTGGTAGGGATGTGTCCCTGGTGCCTCCCCCCCAATTCTATGCCCATGAATGAATGAATGAATGAATAAATCAATCAATCACAGCAAAAACCCAGGTAATGTAAGCCGCTTAGTGTACCTATGAGTCTCACCCACATGTGTTAAAAAATGAGGCAGTGAACACAGAAGCAGTGCAGTGTTGTAAAAAAACAAATTCAGTATAAACCTTGTTTATGTTGCAAACTATAACCACTGTATTTGATCATTTACATTTTGATTCTTGAAGGAATAGTTCACCCTAAAAGAAAAATTTGACCTCTGCTGGCAAAATCAGTCACAATGAGCAAATTTTCAAAAATGAGTTATTTTGATTTTCACATTCTCCATTAAAGACCTTCAAAATAATATATGATTTGTTGGAATCGGATGAAAAATTACTGAGCTACACCCACTTGAAGTTGACGAAGTCAGCAAGGTCAGTTCTGAGAACTCAAGTTTTCTGAAGTTTCCAAAGCAAAATCACCTAGCAATGTTGCATTGTTTCCTCCACTTCCTTTCTTAATGTTAATTACTATATTAATAATCACAATATATACATTTTTATTTTATCTTTGCTATTAAAAATAAGAACAGATGCAAACAACAATAACAACAGTAGAACAAATACAAGAAAGAAACAAATAGGCCTAGTTCATAACTTTTTTCATTTTACATCTAAACAAAAGCATTCAAGAAAGAAAAACAAATAATCAAATGTAAAAATCACTTCAGTGTGTACATTACAAATACATTGATTATTTAAACTACAAAAGCAGTTAAATTAAGAGCAGTGATATTTTCTTTTATCGTTTGATTAACATTAATGAGACAGACAGCCTATTTAGTAAGTCCTATTCTACTGCACATATCTACTATAATGTTACACATCAGATGTTTTTCACAAACAGTTCCCCAAATGTTCACTTAAGACATAACAGATTATGTTTGCGTGAATGGCCTACTTAAATACTGTAATTCTGTGTATACAGTATGTGTATGTATCAGAATTGTGCGCTTCCTGTTCCTGTCTGCCATGCTGCTCTGTGGTTTGGTTTCTGGTCCTCTCCCTGCTTACCGGGGTGATGACATACATAGCAGACTGTCGTCACTCAGTGGCTGGATGTCTAAGTGGTGCCCGCAAAATAACATAGGTTTCATAGACAATTGGAAAGATTTTTGGGGCAGATCTGACCTTTTGAAAAGAGTTGGTCTTCATCCCTCTGGGGGTGGTGCCTCTCTTCTCTCTAGAAATATGGCACATAGTCTTAGAGTTCGTACTTGACTAACTGGGGCCCAGGTCAGGAAGCAGACAGACTGGCTAAACCGACCATCTGCTAGCCTCATGTCACAGAAATCAGTTAATTCTCAGCACATAGAGACTCTTTCACCTAGATATCACACTACAGAGACTGTGTCTATTCCCCGAACTAGAAAATACAAAAAAACGTCCAAACCAATTTAAGACTAACAATTTAATTGATGTTCCACAAATAAAAAACAGATATAATACGGATAAACAAATGATAAAGTTTGGCTTATTGAATATTAGATCCCTTTCTACGAAAGTGCTTTTTGTAAATGATATGATCACTGATCATAACCTACACTGTAAAAAATTGTGCCGTTAAATAACAGTAATGTACCGGCAGCAGAGTTGCCAGTAATGTACTGTTAATTTACAGCCCTCTACCGTTAATTTACAGCTCTTCATTTTTACAGCATGTTACTGTTATACCTACTACCATGGAAATTAACTCTGCTCCAATAGCTTCAAACTGTTCGAGTTTATAATATTAGTACTCATGTGGTGTTAGTAATGTGAACTTACATCATTTGAGTTCACTGAGAAAAAATATTTAGTATAAAACTGCAAACACTAATAACTAAAAGCATGTCTTTAACTAAAATTGTTTCAGTTCATTATCAGCACATGCTGGAGTATTTAATGAAAAGAACATCACTGCTTAAGCAACTGCACAGTTACTGTCTTTAAATAAAGCAACAGAACATCAGAGTTTGTGGCTCATCATTGACTGAAGCATAGGCTCTACTCTCCAGCACAATGGTGACCCACAAAACTACATTAAACTAACAGATCTCTCTTGTACAAAAACACATTAATACAGTTTAGTTTAATATTGACTCTCTTTATCAGCTCATGACTTTACATTACTGTTTTCTGTTGACCCTCACTAATATTTCAGTAAAAATAACTTTTTTCATTTGGTTAATCTGACTGTTACGTTTTACAGTAAATTGCTGTTTTTCCTTGAATTAACGGTAATCTGCTGGCAGCACGGTTGCCAGTAAGCACCTGTTTTTCTACAGTCTGTTGCTGTAAATTAATTACAGTTTATTGCTGTTAAATTACACTTCATGCTGTTTTTTTTCATCTTACATCTTTAACCCTTTAAACCCCGCAACAAAATCCTCAGTTATAAATGAACACTTATAATGTGTGCACACTACAGAGTGTTAGAGTAACACTGAATCAGTGATGTTAATGAGATAATTCTGTGATTAATTAAGTGATGATTGAGCATTAGTGATGATGGACAGATGCTGTTAACAAGCAGAATCACTGAAAGAGAAAAACAAGAAATAAAACTGACTTCAGCCACAGACTTAGATGAAATCAGCTGAAATAAAGAAGACATTAAATCTCTCAACATCTGATTAAACAACTCCTAAAACAGCATTACTTCACACATTACTAACCAGACTGGTGTTATTTCTGTCAGATGGTCACAGGCATGCTAGTTTTTGTTTTTGTTTTTTTTAACTACCATGAGGGAGATCAGTGCTAGCTTTAGTTGGACTCTTGAACCTTGACTTTTCAACCTTAACTTTTCTTTGGTTGTTGAAAACATGTGTTATAAAACACATCTGTTATTACAAAAAGAACCAAAGCAAAGTCTGTAATTTATTTAGTTATGTATTGTTAATGACATAACCCTCGTTAAACACCATATTCACTGATTTTATTTAGTTTTTCTACAGGGTCTCTGCTGGTAACACAAAGTGATGTAATAACAGCGTGCTCATTCTTTTGCTTGTGTGCAAGATTGCTAATATTACTAACAATTAAAAAGAGTCAAAGTGCTATGAAACACACACCTCAGGAATCAGCGTATGCATCTCTACAATGGTGACTATCAACCAAAAATACATAAACAGATCAACTCTGAACATCACAAAACATGCTACTAAAACTCAACACAAAAATAACAGCAGTTATAAAAGCAAATAGAAAGAATTACAGAAAAGAGGTGGACAATTCAGTGGTATAATTTATTCATGCTGCAATGCATGCTGGGAGTCATGGGTGAGTTTTGAACTAGTACCCAGCATGCATTGCAGCATTAAGCTTTGGACTCACCATTATTGAGATTCATACACTGATTCTTGATCTCTGAATGTGTCTAAGTGATGCCGTAGTGCTTTAAGGTTTTGAACATAAGATGTTTTATAATGCTACATAATAGATGGTTATTTTTGCAGTATCATACGGCATTTATTGTAAATAACACACCACTTCAGAAGCAGGTAGCTTCATGATGATTACAATCCAAAAACACTTACTTAAAATTTGGCTTTTACTGCTATAACAAACATATTTTACAAACACTGTTATAACAACCAAATAAAAACCTATCATAAAAAGCCAAGGGTCAAGAGCACTACTAAAGCAAACGCTGATCGCCATAATGGTGAGGTCAAACGAAACATTTTCAATAAAGCATCTAAATGTCTATTAATTCTCACGGATTGTAGATATATGACAGAAATAAAGTCAGACTGTGAAGTGTGAAGCTGGTGATGCTGTTTGTGGAGTTGTTTAATCATCCTCTGCTGTTTTATTTCAGTTGATTTCATCTAAGGCTGTGGCTGAAGTCAGTTGTAGTTTCATTTCTTGCTCTTTTCTTCAGTGATTCTGCTGTTTAGCAGCAGCTGTTCATCATTGGCTGAATTCACTCATTAGTTTTCATTCTCTCTGTCAGGTGGGCTATATTACTAAGCATTAGTACATGAGTAGGGAATAGTGAATGAGGATGTAGGGTATGATTTGAAACACAGTCTCTGAGTGTCGACTCTGAGCGCTGTTACTTCACAGGACTGCAGAAGGATACTTTCTCGAAAACAACAAATATTAACCAGAATTCATTGTTTTTTTTTACACGATTTTACTGTTGTAATGAAAAAACAGAATGTTACTGTCAGAATATGGCCGTTTTTTAACAGCAATTTTTTACAGTGTAGATGTGCTCTGTTTGACAGAAACCTGGCTAAAGCCAGATGAATACATTACTTCAAATGAGTCTACCCCTCAAGATTACTGTTATAGAGGGTTTCATCGGGCCGCGCGCCTGGCCCGAAGTTAACTTCCAGTCCGTGTCTGTTTATCGGTCTGGCTAGTGGCGCCAACTACAAACGCAGTTAAAGTTAAAGTGATGAGTAATGAAGTTGGGGTTCTTGTGCTGTGGTATGTGTTTCCCATAAATTTATTTATTTGCAGTGACCTGCCACGATATCAAAACTGACTGAATTTCCAAAAGTCTTCGTTGAATAATCATGAGCACGTACTGCACGTTTAATAATCAAAACGAGGCGCAGGTATTTTTATATCACTATATTTCTGAAGGAAGACTCTCTTTAGAAAATGTTCCACGTGGCTAGATCACGTGACCCACCGATGGCAATGGCAGTGTAGTTCGACTGCTCTCTGACTCAGTACCCTTAATCTGTTTTTTTTCTCAGTAAAACTATCAGTATTCGGTTAGCTTTTGACTGTTTTCTAAAGGAGCTACGAATGAAGATGGCAAAACGTCAATTGACACTGGCTTCGCCAGAGACAAAGCGAGTTAAAGATCCTAATTATGTTCCTGAAGGGAAACTTCGCTCCATTGTTGCCGACGAGTTAAAGATGCACCTTAGTCTCGTCAGGGAACTGCTTAAGGAAGAATTCACTCCAATTGCGGATAGACTTGGAGTTCTGGAAGAAGATGTTCGTCTGATAAGAAAAAACTTTGACAACATGCAAATAGCTCTTCGTCACGCAAAAAAGACACCGTGGAGGTCAAGCTAGCAGTGGACTCTCTTCAGGAAAAGTTGGCGAGAATCGAAGATAAAAGTCGCCAGTCCAATCCGTCTAGTAGGACTGAAAGAAGGAGTAGAAGGAGATGACCCTCTGGGATTTATACAGAATCATATTCCTAAATTGATTCCCTCTCTTGCTGGCAAAGAAATGGAGATTGAAAGAGCCAACCGTATTTACAGCGGCGAACGTTCCCTTTTTAATATATGGCTATAAATATTTTGTCATGGAACGTCAATGGGTTAAACAGCCCTGTTAAGCGAACCAAATGCTTAGAAGCAAAAAGGTCTCTATTACTCTTATACAAGAGTCACATTTGAAAACAGTGGACGTGCATCGCTTTCAAAATAGATATTTTAAAGTGATATCTGCCCCTTCGGCTGTTAACAAAACTAAAGGGATGCTGATAGTTATTAAACGTAATAGCATTTTTTCAATTATAAGAACCGGTGGAGATACAGAAGGCCAAATCACTTATGCTGTTGTTTCCTTAAATAATACTAATTATGCTTTTATGTCTATAAATGCACCCACCGAGGGTGATAACTAATTTTTTCAAGAATTACTACGTTTAGTTGTGAGTTTAGAGGACTGTCTTGTGGTGTTAGGGGGCGATTTTAATGCGGTGTTGGATCCCCAGTTGGATAGATCTCATGTCTCTAAGTCTGATTCATTGATCTCTGGATGTTTTAATTCCTTTTTGCGACACTCTAATATATGCGACGTTTGGCGTTTACAAAATGATGGGGCTAGGGATTATACATTCTTTTCAGCTCGTCATAAGAGTTATTCAAGGATTGATTATCTACTTATGTCCCCTTCACTGATTCCCTATATTAGTAAAGTTAATATTCTACCGATTCTTTTATCTGATCATTCTCCGATAATTACATCTTTAACCCCCGCATCATTGGGCACTAAACGCAACCGATGGAGATTTAATACCTCCTTGTTACAGGACTGTACATTTGTGTCTGAGTTACGCAGCTCTTTGATGGAGTTTTTACAGATTAACAGAGATTCAGCCTCTGACCCCCAAGTATTATGGGAAACCACAATGGCCTGGTTTCACAGACAGGACTTAGACTAAGCCAGGATTAGGTCATAGTTCAATTAGGAAATTTAAGTATTTTTAATAAACATGCTTAGAAAAAAACATTACTGGGGTGCATCTTGAGACAAAACAAAGGCACTGATATATTTTAAGATCAATCAGTGCAAGTTTCTTTCAGTTGAAACAGCTAAGACTTACATTTTAGTCTAGGACTAGGCTTAAGCCTCGTCTGTGAAACTGGGGGTAAATGTTTTATTAGAGGTAAATGTATAAGTTTTTCATCCTTTAATAAAAAGCGTAGGGAGAGCCGTAAATTAGAATTAGAAAAACAAATTGATCTACTACAAAAGGAATTAAAAAATTACTTTTGTGAGACCAAAACCAAAATAGTAAATGTCCTTAAAATCCATATATTTACATAGAGCTGAATTCATCATACATCGTACTAGACAATCATATTATTTCCATGGAGAACGGTCATCCAAGCTGTTGGCTTTGAGGTTGAAAGATAATGAATCTAAGACTAGTATATCAGCTATTAGACATGAGGGCTCAGTATACACTCAACCTAAGGATGTAAATAGGGTATTTGGAAACTACTACCAATTTTTGTACACTTCAGAATCCAACTCTGACCCAACAAACTTTGATTTATTCCTTAAACAGTTAAATCTACCCAAATTAAATGACTCTCAGCACAACATATTGGATAGCCCTTTGACAATCGAGGAATTAAAATCCAGAGTTACTGAAGATATTATGGGACATAATAGCGCCTTTTATTCTTAATTCTCTTAACTTTGCGTTAGAAAAAGGGGCTTTACATAGGGACCAAACTACAGCTTTAATAACTTTGCTACTGAAGAAAGGTAAGGATCCACTTGAATGCTCTAGTTGCAGGCCAATTAGCCGTCTATCCACAGATTCAAAGCTGTTGGAAAAGGTCCTGGCCTTAAGATTGGATCGATGTATAGGAGATTTGATTACCTATGATCAATCAGGTTTTCTAAGGGGGAGATTTGCTGCAGACAATATACGTAGGCTTCTGCATATTATTCAACAAGCAGACTCATAAACAGCTTCCTCTGCAATCATTTCTCTAGATGCAGAGAAAGCATTCGACAGAATTGAGTGGAGCTTTTTGTGGTCTGTCTTAGAATATTTTGAGTTTGGCTCCTTTTTTCTACAAGCAGTCAAAACTATTTATTCTAAATTAATCACTGGTTCTTCTATCACTCCTTCCTTTTATCTTGGCAGGGGCACTCGTCAAGGCTGTCCCTTGTCACCCTTGCTTTTTAATGTGTCATTAGAGCCTTTGGCCCAAGCAATCAGACAATGTTTTGCAATAGTTCCAATAAGTTGTATGAATACATCCCATAAAATATCACTCTACGCTGATGACGTTTTGTTGTATATATCAAACATCACAGACTCGGTTAAGGAATGATTAAAATTATTTGATACATTCGGTAAATTGTCTGGTTAGAAGATTAATTGGAACAAATCCATACTTATGCCCCTTAATTTAGCTGCTAAATCAGAGATTCAGAATTTACCCACTACAATTCCTGTCAGCGACCAGTTTAATTATCTTGGAATCAGAGTTTTTCCTTCATTATCTCGCATTTCCAAGTGGAACTATCAGTCTCGTCTGGATAAGATTAAGAGCGATCTTCTGTGTTGGTCTCCACTCTGTCTGGCTCTTCATGGAAGGATAGCCACCGTCAAGATGAATATACTTCCGAGGCTAAGCTTTTTATTTTCAGTGTTACCTCTGACACCACCTACTGGCTATTTTAATGAGATCAATACAGTAGTATCCAAATTCTTGTGGAATAATAAAAGGCCTAGAATTCGTTTTGAATCGATGCACCGGCTAAAACCTCATGGTGGCTTATCCCTACCAGATTTTTGGTCTTATTATTTATCATACCAGATGAGACCACTTAGGACGTGGCTAGATGTTGACTCCCCTGTCCCATGGCGGGCTTTAGAAACGAATATTATTTACCCATTGCGTCTACAGGATTTACCCTTTAAGGGAATATTTAAGAAAGTTTTGGAAAAGTTTGGTCCAATTATATGCCATTCTATCAAAACCTGGAAAGCAGCAGAGAAGATTATGGGAGCTTCAGATTCTTACAGTGACTCTACCCCCATTTTGCATAATAATAATCTTTGTACTGGCAACAAACCGTTCGTTTCCAAATGCTGGGCTGAATGTGGTATCTACACTTTAAAAGACTTGTACAACGATTATGGGCTTAAGTCCTTTCAGATCCTAAAGGATGAGTTCTCGCTCCCAGGATTTTCCTTTTTTCTGTACTTAAGATTAAGATCTGCACTGAAAGCTTACGGAGTACCCTGGTCTATTAAAATATCTCCTCATCCTATGGTAAATTGGATAGATTCTAGTATGGCTTCTAGAGGTATTGTGAATATAATTTATACATCACTTGTAGTATGACAGTATTCAAACATTCCGATTGAGGGTTTCTGGGCAAGAGAACTTGACACTGTGATTGATTGGGACAACGTCTGTGGAAATTGTTTTGCTACCTCTAAAAACCCAGCTCACCAAATGATCCATTATAAATGAATCTATAAGGCATATGCCACTCCTTGTTTATTATATAAAATGAAAAGAAAGTCTGACCCCTTCTGTCACCTGTGTAATAGCTCTAGTCAAGGTACATATATACATATGTTCTGGGACTGTCCCCGAATTGCTTCGCTCTGGTCCTTGGTTCAGGACTTATTGTCGGATCTTCTGAAGACTCAGATCCAAAAGGACCCACTGCTTTTTCTTTTGCTGGATGATTCATCACTATCGTTGTCTGTCAATCAAAAAAGGATTCTGTCTGCTGCTCTTACTGCTGCTAAAAATTTTATTTTAAAACTGTGGCTGGATCCATCTATCCCAGTTAGATTGACGTGGATGTCATACTTGCTGGACATTGCCCGTTTGGAGTGTACCACAGCCAAAATACATGGTGCCACCAGAAAGACAATACAATTTTGGTTAGACCTTATTGACAATTTATCAGACCTCTAGAAATCCTGAGATTACATATATTTATGTAATAAATTACATAAATATATAAATAAATTTATTTATCACTTTTTTTATTTTTATATGGGCAGATCTAGGGCGCTGCTGTAAAAAGTTGTAAATCAAAAATCTGTAATAAATAATCAAAAAAAAAGAAGAAGAAAATGTTCCACGTCATTTTCATTTCGTCTTACGTTATATGCCTGATAAAGCAGCGTTTGTAAGCTCAGCGCTGCTTTGTGTACAGCCATTACCGGGGAAACCTCTATTTCTATTTCTATTGCTTTAAAGCACCCCCTGCTAGCAGAGAATGAATTTGCATTTTCAATAAGTCTGTCTGATCTGTCAAACATATTTTGCTTGTTATCAAAATTAATCTACTCAAGAGGGACTTAGCTGTTGTTATTGATTCTATTTGGAAGTCTACCGGAAGTTAGGGCCACAAAAGCACGCATATGCAGTAAAGTTTTTTTTTTTTATGTTTTTGCCGCTGAAACCGCCTATGAACATAAGCCGCATCTAAAAGGTAAAGGGGGAGCTGTTGCTACAGTTTATAGCAATATCTTCAGTATTTCTCAGAGGTTGGGTTTTAAGTATAATTCGTTTGAAGTAATGGTGCTTCATATAACGTTATGAACGAGAAACAAGTGTAGAACCTTATTGAACCAAGACCAAAAAACAATTATAGAATCTTGCATACCAAAGAGGAAACTTAGACATTCCCTTCCCTTGAGCCCAAAAGGGACCAAGCCTACTGACGCCTCCCTGTCTAAGACGATAACCATCGTCTTATCTCCTGAGACCCATAAAAACAGGAGATATTTGAGAAGAACATCTGGATGTTTTTAAAGAACAGAACCTTCAGTGTTCGTGACCGGTTTACCATAAATAAAGTCGAACAGTACAAAGCCCATTGCATCTGGAAAGGATCCGGCACAGACCTGCTCTAATAACTCCTGATCGTGTAACGCAGTTATTCAATGATCGTATCAACCAGGAGAGACGGTTTTACAACCGACATCCGAGCTAAGGAAACTTCTCATGACCTCGAACAATTTACCTAATCAATTCTGTATTACTGTGGCCACAGAATAATCTGAATTGTTAAAATAACATAGTGATTTTAATGCTTGCTGGAGAAGTCGTTAATGAGGTATCGTTAACAAGGTATAAGTGGGACGTTTTGATTAATATCGATTAATAATGTAAATATCAATATTGAATCTTAAGAATAGATTCCCCAAAAAGCTAAATTAAAATAAGAGCTAATCCTTTACACAAGTGTTAATAATAAATACCTTGTACTGGCTAATGTATACAGGCCACCAGGGCACCATACAGACTTTATTAAAGAATTTGCTGATTTCTATCTGAGTTAGTGCTGGCTGCAGATAAAATCTTAATTTTTCGTGATTTTAATATTCATGTTGATAATGAACAAGATGCATTGGGATCAGCATGTATAGACATTCTGAACTAATTTGGTGATTTAATACTGTCACATGGAATTTATGTTAATGGTGTTGAAATTCTGCAGCAGAGTGATGACATCTCTGATTGTTATCTAGTCTCGTGTATGCTCCATATAGCTAAAGCTGCAAATTCAACTCCTTGTTACAAATATGGTAGAACCATCACTTCTACCACAAAAGACTGCACAAAATGACATTTTTCACTTTTTTTTTTCTGTAGCTCAAAATTAGCCTGTGCGCATTCTGACTAATTTTTCAAGCATGGGACACAAATGGTCATAATTCACTTCCCTGCTTGTCATTCCTAACCTGTATGACCTTCATTCTTCTGTGAAACTCAATAGATGATAGTTTTAATATTGTTGGCAACCAAAGTTTGGATTGCATTGCATTTTACTGTGTGGACAAAAAAAAAATTCTCAAAATATTTTCTTTTATTTTTTACAGAAGAAAGTCATGCTGTTTTGAAATTACTTGAAGATAACTAAAGTAACGACATAATTTTCCTTTTGGGTGAACTATCCCTTTAACATGAAATGTTTTTGTTTGACAATATTTTCAGTCAGTTTTTTTGTGTTCAATAATAGTAGTAGTAGCAGTAGTAGTAGCCCTTTATTGGCACTAGTCACAAGTACCAGCGAAATTAGCCATCAACCTGTCCATACATACACAACATACATATGACAAGGGGGTAGACAGGACAGGAAGACAGGGAATTGAGGGAGAAATACAGCATAACATGAGGAAGGGGGGGAGAAAAAAATAACCCCCAGACTATGCTCCTTTGGGAGTACAGTGCTTTTGTTGCTGGGGTGAGAACAGGAAAAACACCCCAGCAACAAAAGCACATAATCAATACAGCATAGACACACGACTTTGCAACAGGTGAGGTAATCCAGCTCCGGCAAGCAGCCATCCGGTCCTGCAGCCATTCTCGGCGCTGGTCACAGACCCGCTTGTCAGACTGGCGGTACAAAGCGGCGAAGGCAAGGGATCGGGGGTGGGGAGGTGAATGCATATCTGTATATATGAGCGTATGTGTGCGTGTATGTAGGCCTGGAGAGCCGCCACGCTGGCATTCAAATCAAGATGTCTCAGTCCGCAGAATGTGATAACGACACAGCAAGTTGCCATGGAGACAGCCTTGATCAGGACCCAGACAGAGTCAACAATCGGCAGGTGTCTGTGGAAGGAAGGAGGAACGCAAGAGTGTCTCACTGCAGTGCTCTTCCCGGGGTTGTTTTTCCAACAGCGGCCTTGACCGAGGCCAGTGCTGGTGTAGGGGAGCTGAAAGAAGATAAGATTGCGATTGTTTGGTCTTGGGGCGAGTAGCCGTATTCCAATTTTCACGGCTACTCTCTTTGTCCATTCTGGTCTCCAAATCCATAAATTTTCCGTTTCCTGAATTCTTCGATATCCCAGGGCAAAGCCTAATCCAAACAGCAGAAGACCTGTTCTCTTGGTTCCGAATAGGTAGATATCTTCAGTGTCCTCCACGGAAAGAGCCGTCAGACAGCTGCAAACGTTCCGGCAGGGCAGTCAGGTTCCCCCGAACCCAAGCTTCTCGTCGAGAAGATGGAGTCAATTGCGTTGAGAGACCAGTTGATCAAATCCAGGATTTTTTCAGTTTGGAGAGCAGTGCAGAGAGAGTCTCTCCAGTGTTAGACAATAGATGAGACGAGACGAGAGAGCAAAGCAGGGAAGGTAAGGGGGAGGAGAGGGAGAGAAAAATGTGTCCGGCTTCGTTGAGAGCCAAAGAAGATATCAATATAACAATACTCACTGTAATTTCTCCAGTTTACAGTGTGGATCCTCCAGTAGAGCAGAGAGCAGCTTCACTCCTGAGTCTCCTGGTTTATTACAGTTCAGATCCAGTTCTCTCAGGTGTGAGGGGTTTGATCTTAGAGCTGAAATCAGAGCAGCACATCCTTCCTCTCTAAAACTGCAGGAACTCAGCCTCAGAAAAAAAACAGGTAAAATCAATAATTAATAGTCATGTGTTATAAATGTTTCTTATTGAAATGTAAGACCCGAAATGATAACTCTCACAAAACAGATGCCATGCAACAAAACAATAACTTCCCCCCAATCAAAGTTTCTTCTGATTTATTGTCATAACAAATGTGCTTCAGAAACACAGAGCAAAGCATCATCCAAGTGGATTCTGCACACTGGTGGTGGTTGAGGAGAGACCCCCTCATGATTGTAAAGCGCTTTGGGTGTACAGAAATACACAATAAAGCACTATATAAATGCCTCATTCATTCATTCAAAGCAGCAAAAGATAAAACTTATAATATGAATTCAAGGGTCAAGAACTCAACTAAAGCAAACACTAATCTTCATCATGGTAACATCAAACTTTATCATTTTCAGTAAAATATAATATATAAACCTGTAAATTCTCAATAATAACTTTTGTATGAAAGAAATCAGGTTAATCTAGTCAGTAACGAGTGAAGCTGCTTCAGTGTTATGTTTTTAACACGTGGAGTGTGGATTATATAAACCCTGGGAGTGTTATTTTAACACTATGGGTTTACTGTGTAATATTCCCTTTTAATTTTAAAATTGACTGAAATGCATTGTTAAAGCTCTGTAATTGTCTTGACTGGTGACATGATCAGGGATTGCCAGCTCTTCCTCACCCCCTTCCCTGTTCACTTCATCTTCCAAATTTTCCAGTAGGTCACTGCATTCCACTGCTGCTCAGATCGATGGGTTTTAAGTTCTTGTGAAGTTGTGGTATCAACAAGAATGGGTCTGAGATCACTTCAGTGCTGAAAAGGACCAAGAATATAACCAGGTTCTTTTTTGAGTCCACTATATCATGAACACCAAAAGGACTGAGGTCACTTTTGTCTGGTTCCCTTTCTGGTTTACTTTAAGGGTGTTCACCCTTGAGTCCTCTTTAAAAGAACTGAACCCAGAACCCTTTAAGTGGACCAAGAGATGGGCCAAGTGAAAAAGGACCCAGTTTTCTTTGTGTTCACACTATCACAGTTCCTGAAAGAGGACTCAGATGCTTTTTTGGTCCACTTAAGCAGAAATGGTGTCTCAGACCTCTTTGTGTTCAGACCTTTGCTTATGGATCTAGTCCAGTTCAGTGTTTGACATTATGGCATCCAAAACTGGAATATTTTTATCTTTTGCACAAAAATATTAGTTTCGTTCACCTTTGTAATATTTATTTAGAATTGTTTTTCTTGTTTATGTAATCATGTTTATTTTATAGCACACAGGGGTTCTGCAGGATTTTTAAGCTCAAGTTTAAAACTTTTTAAGACTGCTTTAAAAAAAAAAAAATAATAAAATGAAAAAAAAAAATCAAATTTCAGACTTTCAAAATTCAAACAATTTTTAAGAAAAGAGTCAACAATCAAATGTATCAATTATATTAATGGTTTAATGGCTGGTTTAATATCAATTACTATTTTAAACCGGCAGAAGGGCTGTTAAAAAAATGCTAATTCATTCTCTGCCAGCAGGTGGTGCTTTCAGAACTGCATAAAGATAGACTTTGAAACATGCAACTCTCTTATTTATCCAATAAAATCATAGCCTTTTTCATTTTAATCATCACAGTAAGCTTTATGGCAATTGTCTTTTCGTCCCCATTGTACTTTTTATGGCCTTAAATTTGATACAATCAATTTTAGGACTTTTTAACCTGTTAACGCTCACCAGAGCGACATCGCACTGAAGCGTTTTTTCCCCACTTAATGTTTATGAATGAATTTAACGTGAAAGAATATCGTTAATCTTGACAAACTATATATCATTCTGAAGGTCTAAGCCTCAAGCATTGACGACAGATCGTTGTTTTTCGATGGAAAGCTTATAAGGAATGTATTTGCTACATTTGTGTAAGCAGTACACATCAAAACAGGCAGAATAAAAAAGCCGTACGTACCTTTATCATTGTAATAACGAGCCACAAACGCGTCCACTGCTGAAATCCCAGTTTAGTTAGAGAGGTAAGGGTCCACAGAACAACATCCCAGCGAGCACTTTTAGTCCAGCGAAACAATAACGTTGTAATAAGGATATATTCGCGATAATAAACAAAATAAAGTGAGTTCGGGCTGATTTGTGTTCACAATGCACATTTTTAACGAACCGTACCTTTAGCCAAAAGCAAACTGTACTCAGACTACCTCCCGAGATGGTCTCGGTTCGGTTCGCTTCTGAGGGGTCTGAGATCGTTTGGAGTGTTCACATATGGGCCAAAAATCCTGCGAAGACCCCTGAAAAGGACCAAGTGTGAAAACACCCTATGTGAACTGGGTTTGGTTCTTTTAAAACAAATTAAATGTGAAAACACCATCAGATGCAGCATCAGGTCTCTGATGAATGAATAATTTAAAGTATCTTATTAAAAGTATTATTACTTAATTTTAAGTAATAATCAAATATCTAAATTAATACATAACTGATATTTGTGATCAGTTTTTAATTAGAAATACAGCCTAAATTTAATGATAATTTGAAACTGGAGTCAGATTAAACACAGAACTACACTAAAATTTAAACTGAATCCTGATAATTTAAGTGAACTTTGCAGAAGTGGTAGTAAAAGACCTACACGCATTATACTTTCACCCACGCCATTTGGGTTCCTTTGTTGGGGCAATTGGGTGGTTTTTACAGGAACAATGTAACACTACTCCTCTCCATCTCTTCAATAAAAATGTCAGATTTGAAAAAGTTTCTTTTTATAAAGTGATGGCTATTCTCTTTAATAATTTATTAGTCAAATACTGTGGTCATCTCTAATAAATACTCACACAAACCTCAGTGACTGATAAAATTTGAATTTGAATTTGAATTTGACATCACATCCATCCTGACATTTACAACTGCAGTTAACATGTCACATGATTATGTTCTTTTGTATCCCATGACTCTTATTTTGATATTATTATGGACACTTAGTTTGAGTTTCCATTTCCTGTGTTTATTTCAGTGTCCTTGGCTACTCATCATGCTTGCCTAATTTTCACGTGCTATATATGCTGTTTCTTTCATTCAATCTTCTTCATGTTGTTTTCATTCTCTCATAGATTATGAAAACACATCTGTGAAATTTTACTTTTATTCGAAACCTCATAGTTACTGAGATGTGATGACACTCACTGTAGTTTCTCCAGTTTATAGTGTGGATCCTCCAGTAGAGCAGAAAGCAGCTTAACTCCTGAGTCTCCTGGCTTATTAAAGTTCAGATTCAGTTCTGTCAGGTGTGAGGGGTTTGATCTCAGAGCTGAAATCAGAGCTGCACAGCCTTCCTCTCCAATACTGCAGCCCCACAGCCTGCAGAGTGTGAAGAAAATGAATGGTCTGTGAGATTTTAGGGTGAGAGTTTATTTCCGTGATATGAAAGAAAAAAAAACTCTCCATGTGTGTTTGTATGACCACTACATTTCTCTTTCAGAGAGTGCTTTAGAAATTGTAATTTGCCACCCAAGCACAAGCTAAGCAATTAATTTATTGGACTCTTTGCAGTTTGAAAGTGGGGCATTTATTTGAGTCCACGCTAAAAAGTGTTAAAATTAACACTGAAGCAGAGTAAAGTTAATGAGATAATTAAGGGATTAATTGAATGATGATTGATTACTAGTGAAAACACCTGAAGTTAGCAAACATAATCACTGAATGTTGTGAACAATCACTGATCTTGTTAAAAACCTAATATCTGTTTTAATCTTACTGATAACAGCAGCCCTGTGATTCTACAGGACAGGATCAATATAATCAGAGGTATTTCTAAGAGATATTTTAATAAGCACATGTTGATTATGTTGTCAAAACATAACCAGCATCTGCAGACATTTTCTCTGTGTTTTCTTTTCCATAACAAATGTGTCTTATAAACACACAGTTAAAGCAATCCAAAAACTTTAAAGGTCTCATATTGTCAAAACTGAAATTTCCATTTTTTTTCATGATAACTGAGGTCTAGGGGCTATGTAACTACCATATAAGTTTCAAAACAGTCAATCGACAGTAAAATGCACACAGCCTGCATAAAGTAGCTGTGCCATTTCACTTGCCGTTGTGACTTCCGTAAAAATGTGACGTCTGAAATACTCAGTCACAGCCTTCAGTCACCACCCTGAGCACCGCCCACCATCCCACCCTCCTTTTGCCAAACCCCCAGACAACATCGCATCCATGTCATTGCTGAGCAACAACAACACGGAAACATGTTGAAAAGGTTAACTTTAACGGACGAAACCAGATCGGCCAGCACGTAACGTTACACTCTAACTCAAAGGATGGACGATCTGACAGGAATGTTACTATGAGGAGGATCACATCTAACGTGTACACTAAAGACAAACTTACCGTGTTTATCTAGTCATGATGATGTATATACATTTCAATTTCAGCAGGCAACTATTTTTACAGCTACATTATTATTCCAGCCACAATTAATCACAACAATGCATATACAATTACAAATAATTATATAAAAATTGTCAGTTTGTTGTTTTACACACATGCACACAGACATTATTTCATACACAACATAGTCATGAGATGCAAGAAATGTTTAGACGCGCCCATAACAACAAAAGACAATACTACTGTATATTGTACCTTTTCTGATTAGAAGTGTGCGCTTCAAACGCGAGCATTTTTGACGATAGTTTCTGTCCTGTCCGCTCGTTTTATCGCGTTTAACCACAGCTGTCATCGGTTTTTAGTCTGGCAGTGGCAGCAGGTCTGTGATCAGATTTCTAATTTGAGGCTGTATTACGTTGATTTTGGCACCGAACATCACAACAAGATTATATTTTAAGCTCCTTAGGTAGCCAGAAATCTTGCTGATTGATAGGGGATCAAATACCTATTTCACTCATTAAAATGCAAATCAATTTATAACTTTTTTGAAATGCACTTTTCTGGATTTTTTTTGTTGTCATTCTGTCTCTCACTGTTCAAATAAACCTACAATTAAAATTATAGACTGATCATTTCTTTGTCAGTGGGCAAATGTACAAAATCAACAGGGGATCAAATAATTCCCCCCTCCCCCCCACTGGATACCGCAAATATATATTCTTAAGGACATTCAAACCTAAAATAAAACTCCAGAAAAGTGTACAATATGTGACCTTTAAAAAAAAAAAAAAAAAAAAAGATAAATTAATTCAAAAAAATTAAATTAAAAAACATTCAATTTAAAAAGTCAAGGGTCAAGAGCCCAACTAAAGTAAACGTTGACCACAAACATTAACTCTGATTAGAGTTAATTTAACACTGGTGGTTTTGCTGTGTTCATACTCAATTTCTCCTTTACTATTAATGTACAGTTTAAGGAGTTAAAAGTTTCAAATCAATATTTCTCATTACAGGTAAAAACTATTCAATAAAGCATGACTGCACTCACTGTAGTTTCTCCAGTTTACAGTGTGGATCCTCCACTAAAGCAGAGAGCAGCTTCACACCTGAGTCTCCTGGATTATTATTGTTCATATCCAGTTCTCTCAGGTGTGAGGGGTTTGATCTCAGAGCTGAAATCAGAGCAGCACATCCTTCCTGTGTAATATGACAGCTGGAAAGACTGCAGAGAATATACAGAAAAATTAAAGAGTTAATAGTGCTTGACTCATGTGTCTGATGTAATTGTTTTCTTATACAATTTTAGCTGAAAAACACACATTATACATAATCAATTATCAAACCAGGCACTGAGAGTGACTCAGACTCAAGTCCCATAATAGACTTGAGACTCAACCTGAAATGACTTCAGATTTTACTCATCAAATAGGACTCATAAATATTCCCAAAACTTGAGTCTTAACCTTACTTATTGAAGAAGATCTTGTATTTTAATATGTATTCAGCATGCTTATAGTGGAGTGGTACAGGCCATGTACATTGTATTCATTTTTTCCCCCTGATTTAATATTGAAAGCAGAAAAATGAGTAAACAGCACATTTTTTATTTTATTAAAAACAGAATTTAGCTTGATTTGTCAATTTATTTTTGGATAGAAAATGGATAATATTTGATGAGTAAAATGAGACATGAAACACACCTTTCCGATGATTGGACAACCAAAGATCAACCTGTGCTGTACAAACACTTATATATAACTGTTACAGGTCCATAAAGGTAGTCAGATTACAACTGATGCCCCAACTGGAGTCCTTGCCAACAACTGCGAGTGCTGTACAGTTTTTTATTTGGGGGGGGGGGGGGGGGGGGGGGGGTTCATCAGATAGTTTGTGGACTTTCCATTTAGGCTGAGTCTAATTGACCAGATAATGCTTTGCTTATTTAAGTTAGCAGAAAGCCAATTTTTAATTTCAGATAAACAGCTGAACAAAGATGGTGGAGGAAAAGAATCAGTGGGTTTGGTAGACAGGTAAAGTTGGGTGTCATCCACATAACAATGAAAATGAATACCATGTTTCCTCAAAATATAACCAAGAGGGAGTATATAAATAATGAAAAGAACAGGCCCAAAACAGAACACTGGGGAACACCAGAGGTGACTGTAGATGTTCTAGATCTGAAACTTTTTAATTGAATACGATGAGTTAAAGATGAGTCAAAGATATGACCTAAACCAAGATAGAGGAGTAGCAGTAATCGCAATAGAAGCTAACCTGTCTAGGAATATCTTATGTGAGACAGTATCAAAGGCAGCACTCAAGTCAAGAAGGACAAATATGGTTAAAAGCCCAGAGTCAACTGTCAGCAACATTGGCTATTCTGACAAGAACAGTCTCAGTGCTGTGGTGGGGACAAAAACCAGATTGAAATTGTTAATACAAATTATTATTACAGAGATGTTCATGAATTTGAATTGCAATACACTTTTCCATTTTTGACGATAGTTTCTGTCCTGTCCGCTCGTTTTATCGCGTTTAACCACAGCTGTCATCGGTTTTTAGTCTGGCAGTGGCAGCAGGTCTGTGATCAGATTTCTAATTTGAGGCTGTATTACGTTGATTTTGGCACCGAACATCACAACAAGAATATATTTTAAGCTCCTTAGGTAGCCAGAAATGTTGCTGATTGATAGGGGATCAAATACCTATTTCACTCATTAAAATGCAAATCAATTTATAACTTTTTTGAAATGCACTTTTCTGGATTTTTTGTTGTTGTCAGTCTGTCTCTCACTGTTCAAATAAACCTACCATTAAAATTATTGACTGATCGTTTCCTTGTCAGTGGGCAAATGTACAAAATCAACAGGGGATCAAATAAACCCCCCCCCCCCCCCCCCCCCACTGGATACCGCAAATATATATTCTTAAGGACATTCAAACCTAAAATAAAACTCCAGAAAAGTGTACAATATGTGACCTTAAAAACAATATATATAAATTAATAAAAAAATTAAAAAACATTAAATGTAAAAAGTCAAGGGTCAAGGGTCAAGAGCCCAACTAAAGTAAACGTTGACCACAAACTTTAACTCTGATTAGAGTTAATTTAACACTGGTGGTTTTGCTGTGTTCATACTCAATTTCTCCTTTACTATCAATGTACAGTTTAAGGAGTTAAGAGTTTCAAATCAATATTTCTCATTACAGGTAAAAACTATTCAATAAAGCATGACTGCACTCACTGTAGTTTCTCCAGTTTACAGTGTGGATCCTCCACTAAAGCAGAGAGCAGCTTCACACCTGAGTCTCCTGGATTATTATTGTTCATATCCAGTTCTCTCAGGTGTGAGGGGTTTGATCTCAGAGCTGAAATCAGAGCAGCACATCCTTCCTGTGTAATATGACAGCTGGAAAGACTGCAGAGAATATACAGAAAAATTAAAGAGTTAATAGTGCTTGACTCATGTGTCTGATGTAATTGTTTTCTTATACAATTTTAGCTGAAAAACACACATTATACATAATCAATTATCAAACCAGGCACTGAGAGTGACTCAGACTCAAGTCCCATAATAGACTTGAGACTCAACCTGAAATGACTTCAGATTTTACTCATCAAATAGGACTCATAAATATTCCCAAAACTTGAGTCTTAACCTTACTTATTGAAGAAGATCTTGTATTTTAATATGTATTCAGCATGCTTATAGTGGAGTGGTACAGGCCGTGTACATTGTATTCATTTTTCCCCATATTTAATATTGAAAGCAGAAAAATGAGAAAACAGCACATTTTTTATTTTATTAAAAACAGAATTTAGCTTGATTTGTCAATTTATATATTTTTGGATAGAAAATGGATAATATTTGATTTCCACATGTAGGAAGACATGAAACACACCTTTCCGATGATTGGACAACCAAAGATCAACCTGTGCTGTACAAACACTTATATATAACTGTTACAGGTCCATAAAGGTAGTCAGATTACAACTGATGCCCCAACTGGAGTCCTTGCCAACAACTGCGAGTGCTGTACAGGTTGTTTTTTTTGGGGGGGGGGGTTCATCAGATAGTTTGTGGACTTTCCATTTAGGCTGAGTCTAATTGACATGCAGATACGGCCACATTCCCCACACATTACACACACACACATATAAAAAATGTAGAAGAAAAAAAAACTGTTTTTTATGGATAAAGCAGATCGCTAAGTTACGCCCCGCTCAGATGACAATGTCATAGCCTGCGTTACGGCTGGCAGGAGAGAGCGCCAAATTCAAATAATCTATATTCCGACAAGTTGCTCAAGTTTAGGAATAGGAATGTTGTCCCATTCTTGTCTAATACAGGCTTCTAGTTGTTCAACTGTCTTAGGTCTTCTTTGTCGCATTTTCCTCTTTATGATGCGCCAAATGTTTTCTACGGGTGAAAGATCTGGACTGCAGGCTGGCCATTTCAGTACCCGGATCCTCCTTCTACGCAGCCATGATGTTGTAATTGATGCAGTATGTGGTCTGGCATTGTCATGTTGGAAAATGCAAGGTCTTCCCTGAAAGAGACAACGTCTGGATGGGAGCATATGTTGTTCTAGAACTTGGATATACCTTTCAGCATTGATGGTGCATTTCCAGATGTGTAAGCTGCCCATGCCACACGTACTCATGCAACCCCATACCATCAGAGATGCAGGCTTCTGAACTGAGCGCTGATAACAACTTGGGTTGTCCTTGTCCTCTTTAGTCCGGATGACATGGCGTCCCAATTTTCCAAAATGAACTTCAAATTTTGATTCGTCTGACCACAGAACAGTTTTCCACTTTGCCACAGTCCATTTTAAATAAGCCTTGGCCCAGAGAAAACGCCTGCGCTTCTGGATCATGTTTAGATATGGCTTCTTTTTTGACCTATTGAGTTTTAGCCGGCAACGGCGAATGGCACGGTGGATTGTGTTCACCGACAATGTTTTCTGGAAGTATTCCTGAGCCCATGTTGTGATTTCCATTACAGTAACATTCCTGTATGTGATGCAGTGCCGTCTAAGGGCCCGAAGATCACGGGCATCCAGTATGGTTTTCCGGCCTTGACCCTTACGCACAGAGATTGTTCCAGATTCTCTGAATCTTTGGATGATATTATGCACTGTAGATGATGATAACTTCAAACTCTTTGCAATTTGTCTCTGAGAAACTCCTTTCTGATATTGCTCCACTATTTTTCGCCGCAGCATTGGGGGAATTGGTGATCCTCTTGCCATCTTGACTTCTGAGAGACACTGCCACTCTGTTGCCAATTGACCTAATAAGTTGCAAATTGGTCCTCCAGCTGTTCCTTATATGCACATTTAACTTTTCCGGCCTCTTATTGCTACCTGTCCCAACTTTTTTGGAATGTGTAGCTCTCATGAAATCCAAAATGAGTCAATATTTGGCATGACATTTCAAAATGTCTCACTTTCAACATTTGATATGTTATCTATATTCTATTGTGAATAAAATATAAGTTTATGAGATTTGTAAATTATTGCATTCCTTTTTTATTCGTAATTTGTACAGTGTCCCAACTTTTTTGGAATCGGGTTTGTACTAATAAGTAATTGCTGATGTACATTTTTAACCTTAGACTCAAAAAAGTCATAAAAAGTCAGTGGAATACATATCAGATGGCAAATAATCAGGAGGTCGCAGAATATTGTTTACCACAGAGAAAAGAAACCTGGAATTCCCATTGCTGATTCCAATTATGTTGGAATAATAATCAGATTTAGTTTTTGACAGTGCAGTTTCGTAGTTTTGAATATGTTCAGCATACATTTCTTTATGAAAATGAAACAAATGTTAGATTTAAAGCCCTGTTAACTCTCAATAAGAATTTCTGTAGACGTCTGATAGAAAGTCAGTCAGGTTAGTAATAAGTGAAGCTGATAATGCTGTTCGTGGAGTTATTTAATCCTCCTCTGATGAGATCTGTAGAGATTTAATGTCTTTTATCTTTAGCTTTTATCTTCAACACTATGTTACTATCTGGGGAGTGGCACTGACTAAAACCTTTTACCTCTTCCACAGTTTTACTAAGAAACATTTGATCTAATAGTTTAATTTAATGGAACGGAACTATTATACTTAAGGATTATTAGATTCAATTTGAATGATTTTCATTTAATATATTTCAACAAACCTGAATGTAACTTTTTAGTGAATAATCTAATATTTGTAATATCAGAGTATTTACAACCCTGTTCTTGGAAGCTCCTCAGATTTGCACAGTTTAGATGTATCCCTCTTATCAAACAGGCTTGATTCAACACATCTGTTCATTAGCAGAGCACTCTGATGTTATCTGAGTCTGTCAAATAAGAAAGGCCTCAAAATATAAAAAAAAAAACAGTGTAGAGAAACATAGGCCTACTGTATACAATAAGGTCAATAAAACAAAGACACTGTAAATTACTCACTCAGTCTTTCTAGATGCTTTGATTACTGGCAGCAGCCTCAGGAGACATTCTTCTGATGTATCATATTTACTCAGTTTAAACTCATCCAGCTCTTCTTCTGAGTTCAGCAGCATAAACACCAGAGCCGACCATTGAGCAGGAGAGAGTCTGACTCCAGAGAGTCGACGGGCACCTGCTCTGCTCAGGTATGTTTGTACCTCCTGCTCCAGTGAACGATCATTCAGTTCATTCAGACAGTGGAACAGATTGATGGATTTCTCTGGAGAGGGATTCTCCCTGATCTTCTGTTTGATGTATTTAGCTGTTTCCTGATTGATCTGAGAGCTGCTTACTGTTTTTCTCAGGAGGCCTTGTAAGAGAGTCTGATTAGACTCTAGTGAGAGACCTAGAAGGAACCGGAGGAAAAGGTCCCAGTGTCCGTTCTCATTCTGTAAGGCCTTGTCCACTTCTCTCTTCAGTAAACTGGTCATTGTTGATCTGAACTCATTCCTCAGTCCTGTGTTTTGTTCAGAAAAGGACAGCAGCTTGAATAAAGCAGCAAGAAACTCCTGAATACTCAGATGAACAAAGCTGTACACCTTCCCCAGCTGCAGTCCAAACTCCTCTCTGAAGATCTGGGTACAAACTCCTGAGTACACTGACACTTCTCTGACATCAATGCCGCTCTCTTTCAGGTCCTCCTCATAGAAGATCAGGTTCCCTTTTTCCAGCTGTTCAAAAGCCAGTTTTCCTAGAGACAGAATAGTCTTTCTAGCCTGACGAGGATTAAGTTCATATTTACCATAATACTTCTGTGTCTTCAGTTTGGTCTGAAAGATCAGGAAGTGTGTGAACATTTGTGTGAGAGTCTTGGGAATCTCTGCACTCTCTGCTTTACCCATCATCCTCTCCAGAACAGCGGCTGAAATCCAGCAGAAGACTGGGATGTGACACATGATGAACAGACTTCTTGATGATCGGATGTGTGTGACGATCCTATCAGCCAGACTCTGATCATTTATTCTCTTCTTGAAATATTCCTCCTTCTGAGGGTCGTTGAATCCTCGTACCTCTGTGACATGGTTGACACACTCAGTAGGGATCTGATTGGCTGCTGCTGGTCGAGAGGTGATCCAGAGGAGAGCAGAAGGAAGGAAATTCCTCTTGATGAGGTTGGTCAGCAGCACATCCACTGAGGCTGATTCTGTTACATCAGACAAGCTCCGATTGTTTTGGAAATCTAGAGGAAGTCGACACTCATCCAGACCATCAAATATGAACATGACTTTGTAGTCATCATAATCTGTTGATTTAATTTCTTTGGTTTCTGTGTGAAGGTGGTTTAGAAGATCCACAAGACTGAGATTTTTCTGTATCAAATTCAGCTCCCTGAAAGGAAGTGGAAATATGAAATGAACATCCTGATTTGCTTTTCCTTCAGCCCAGTCCAGAATGAACTTCTGCACAGAGACTGTTTTTCCAATTCCAGCGACTCCTTTAGTCAGCACAGTTCTGATGGGTTTGTCTTGTCCAGGTGAGGGTTTAAATATGTCATTGCAGTTGATTGGTGTGCCCTGTGTCTCTGGTCTCCTGGACACTCTCTCAATCTGTCTCACCTCATGTTCATTATTGACCTCTCCACTACCTCCCTCTGTGATGTAGAGCTCTGTGTAGATCTCATTCAGATGTGTTGAGTCTCCATGATTGGACATTCCTTCATTGATTCTCTGATATTTATCCTGTAGTCTGGATTTGAGTTTTTGTTGATACACAGGCATCAGTTCTGAGTAAAGGAAATAATTGTTATTTACTAATAACAAATGAATTGAACAATAGTGAATAAAACAAAAAAATAGTTAACATATGTTTAATTAAATATTTTTCAGATTATATGCATAGGATGACATGCAATGTTTTAGAAATGTATTTTTATGTTTGATATGTTTCATGTTACGCATTGTTTAAGGTTCTTGGCAGGCTATAATCAGCTAATCCAGAGCTCTTACTGGTCTGTAGTGTGTTAGCGAGGTCTGTCTGCTTCATCTTCCTCAGGATGAACAGTGTGATCTTCAGAAGCCCCTCTCTGACTCTGTTATGACCCTCATCATTATAATGGTCTCTTTCAGAGCATTCTGGGTAATCTGGACTCAACAGTCTTCTAAAACTTTCCAGCTCGGTCTTCATTACAGAGATGATCTTCTGCTCAAGCTCCTGAAATAATGAATATTCAAACAATGAACAAACATTCAGTTACTTGAAGGGTGAACCAAAGGATCAATACACAAGAGTCAAGACTGAATTTATTTGTAAAATAGACATCAATTAATTATATCACAACTGTTGCTAACTTCCAGTGAATCCTCAGACATTGCGTCTAAAGAGATACTGAGGTTAAAAGAGGGAGTTGGACTGACTGGCTGCATTGCTAGAATGATGTTCATATTTGTTCAGCAGTCAGGTTACATATGGATTCAGCTTTTCTATTTTAGTGGACATTGATCAGCTTCGTATTGGTCTACATATTACTTTATATGTATAAGATGGTTTGGAAATTAAAGTGAGGGTGAGTAGGTGTGATGATGCACAATTGTTGGATTTCACAGATTTTTTTTTTCCATTTCTTTCTTAGGGGACCTATTATGCAAAAATCACTTTTATACGGTGTTTGAACACAATTGTGTGGCCGCAGTGTGTGAAAACAACCAGCCTATAATGTTAAAAATCCACCAACTAATATTTTTATAAAACCAATAAATCGAGCCGTTTCAGATTCTCCCTGTGTTCACATCACCGAGGGGGAAAAGTCCCACCCATTTGTGACGCTCTCTGCCCTGAGAGCGTCACTAAACACAGCCCTGAGTGAGAAGCTGCGGTCTGCCATTACTGGAGATACATACAATGTCAACGCCAAAGAGGCTTTACAAATATTGTGTTTTGGGATGCACTAATGAACATAGGATTCGCCATAACCTCCCCTCATCTGAGCCGAGGACACTGTGGTTAAATTTAATTTTCGAAAGAAATATCCTGGAAAAAACCGGTAACATCCCCTAAATGTTTAGGAATCAATATCAATGCTTCGTGCTCGAACGTCAGCTCTAGACAAAGTAAGTATAACACGTTTGTTTTCCAAAATGCCTTTCTGAAAGAGCTTCTTGGCACACTGTAAGGCTTATTGCTAAAGCTATCATTGTCTCTGCCTGTTTTCACTGCTGCTGCCTTCAAGTGTTGCCAGAATGATTGTGAATAGGAATGTGGTAGTTAAAAGTTGCATATGAAAACAATGTAAGTCGATCACTTGACGTTGTCAAGCTCATGATCAGAAGTGGGACTTATAAAGTTTGTGATAGCATGAGACCAGCTATGTCATTATTTTTATCCCCCCGTATTTTTATCAGATGACTGACTTTGAGACAAAGTACATTTTCTGTAAAGATAACAGGCTTGTATTAATAATGGAATGTTTATTTGCAAAGGCTAGCACACCTAATGCAGGAGCTGGAGCTCTTGAAGCTCCACCCTCATCTCCAAGTACAACAGCTCATTTGCATTTAAAGCAACATACTCAAATTTAACGTTTTTTGGCTCATACCCTAAAAGTGGCAATTTTAACCAGCTATAAAAATTTAACTGTGGGGTATATTGAGCTAAAACTTCACATATACGCTCTGGAGACATCAGAGACTTATTTAACATCTTGTAAAAAGAGGCATAATAGGTCGCCTTTAATACCTCTCAGAGGACTGTTATGTTGGGACACACACACACACATTGTTTTTTCATGTTTTATTGGGACATCCCATGGACATCTTTTTAAAACAAATACTGTACAAACTGTATATTGCATTCCCTAACCCTAACCCTAAACCAAGCCCCTGCAAAAACAATCTGATTTATTACATTTTCAAAAAAACAACAACAACAACAACACAACTTTATTATGATTAATAAGATGCTTTCCTCCTGTTCCATAAGTTCCAAAATAGGGTATAACAATTCTTGTGGAGACATTCTCTCTCTCTCTCTCTCTCCCCCTCTCTCTCTCTCTCTCTCTCTCTCTCTCTCACACACACACACACACACACTCACACAAAACTAACCTTGAAAATGGAGTCCATGTTCTTCTTTGCTGTAGATGGTTCTGATTCTTTAGGTTTTTGACTGTCAATCAAATATTGCAAAATACTGTTTTGACAAATATTGCATATTTTTGTAAATATGTATTTTTGCATTTAATACATATCAGTAAACAGTGTTGGGGAAAGTTACTTTTAAAAGTAATGCATTACCATATTGCGTTACTCCCTAAAAAAGTAACTAATTACATTACTTAGCTACTTTTTATGGAAAATAATGCGTTACGTTACTTTTGCGTTACTTTTTAAATATGAGCAGGGCTTGATTGTTTTTAATACAAGAAGTTCTAATTATAGCAAATGTAAAAGCCCTTTCACATCAAAAAGTGTAATGAATAAACCTCAGGCTGAAGGAAAAGTAAATTCACGTCTGTAAAGTAGAACGCAGGAGAAGGTGGTTCAACACTCTTCAGCAATAAAAAACAATGAAGCACAATTGTTAGTTTATCTAAAGTCATTTTTGCTTATTAGTATGGTTGAACTGGATCATCAAAGGTCAACAGCAAAGACATTGGTTAATAAAATGGGATTAGATACATTTGTGATATTTAACATATTTAATTATTGAAGGTTAGCATCATAGTCTGAGTTTGCATTTCACTGTTTTAATTAATTTTGATGAATACTAAATGTGTTTTTTTTGTGAGTGTGATGAATTAATGCGCATTCACATTTATTATAGGACTACAGTAACAGCATGTTCACACAGCACACTGTCAGTCAATAAATGGGAAAAAAGTAACTGGCATTACTTTTTTGAAAACGTAACTCAGAAATGTTCTTGTAAATTACAAAAGTAATGCGTTACTTTACTAGTTACTTGAAAAATGTAATATTATTACGTAACTTGCCGTACTTGTAATGCGTTACCCCCAACACTGTCAGTAAATGAATAAATAACATATATTTTTTATAATGTAAGCTGAACAACACCTCAGATCACCAGATGATTCTCCCGAGCTGAAATTAATTGGACGATCCATTGACCAGTCACTCTTCATGGACACACAGCTGGGTTCAGGAGAGTCATTCTCCCACAGACTGAAACACAACAGCAATACAAACGGTTTCTGAAAATCTCACACTGCTCAGACTGAACGTCTCAGGTTACGTATGTAACCATGGTTCCCTGAGAGGGAACGAGACACTGCGTCCTCTAGAGGTCACTATGGGGAACTCCATCTACGTGACCCGTGTCTGAAGCATATATACAAAAACACCAAATTTTGGCCGGCGACAGCCTATGACGTCACTCCCGGTGCGACCATAGTATAAGAGGGCGCCGGGAGAAAGCATCATCCACTTCTTCGTCTGAAGCGGCATCCGAAGCATGGCCTGAAGTCTAGAGGACGCAGTGTCTCGTTCCCTCTCAGGGAACCATGGTTACATACGTAACCTGAGACGTTCCCTTTCAAGGGAACTCGAACTGCGTCCTCTAGAGGTCGCTATGGGGAACGATATACCCACACCGCCATGCTGAGGGGAGTGCATGCCATTACAAAGGCGAGCACTAAGCATCAACTCTACCAAAAAGAATAAGGGAGTTGTCCCTGGGATGAATTGACGGCTGTCAGTGACATTATCCCCTTAGGCCAAAGGCCTGAGTTGCATACCCCGGAACTCACATGATAGAGCTCCTGGACCCAGGGTAGAGCTCAAGGCTTGGAATCAGAAAAGGGATTCCTTTAAGGGGACACGACCAAGCGCTTAGGATAGTAACTAAGCCTGGTCTGTCACCCAGGGGCTACTGCTTGCTCCTACAAGAGCTAGCTGAAGGAACTGTATCAACAGATCCTTAGTAGTAGCCCCTGTTCAAGTAGTATCACTGGGGATACACAGGTAGAGTAGGCCCAGGTGAAATGGGCCTAACCGACTCAAAGAATGGGTACGAAGCCGCAGAGCGTAACCCATACCATACAGGATTTTAGAAAAGACCGCAAAACACTCGGTATGCGATCTTACCACAGCGTGGCTTTCAGAAAGTGCACAGGGACTAGCGTGCGCACTTACCATAACCTGGATTTCAATAACGTTTCTCTGTATCAGATGCTCTCTGGAGGGAGCAGCATGCTCATAGGTGATCCTCTATCGAGAGAGGAGTAATGCCAGCTCGACCAACAGGGAGAGCTCGTAAGGGAGCAGCATGCTCATAGGTGACCCTCCATAGCGAGGGGAGCAATGCTAGCTCTACCAAGAAAGAGCTCTGGAGAGCAGAGAACGTAACTCTCAGCATGAGAGGGAACTCAGACGCTCATAAGGGAGCGGCATGCTCAGAGTAACTCTCTAAGAGAGGGGAGCAATGCTATCTCGACCAGCAGAGAGAGAGCTCCTGAGGGAGCAGCATGCTCATAGATGACCCTCTAAAAAGAGGGGAGCAACGCTAGCTCTACCATCAAATATGGATTTTGGAAACCGTACTGTCAGATGCTCTCTGGAGGGAGCAGCACGTTCATAGATGACCCTCTAAAAAGAGGGGAGCAATGCTAGCTCTACCAAGAAAGAGCTCTGGAGAGCGGAGAGCTTAACTCTCAACATGAGAGGGAACTCAGACGCTCAGAAGGGAGCGACACGCTCATAAGCGACCCTCTAAAGTAAGGAGAGCAATGCTAGCTCGACCAACTATGAGAACAACCTGACAAGGAGGCCTAAAGACGGGCTTGAGGTTTCTGAATAATGGAGCTCTGGGAGCGGAGGCTCAACTCTGATAAGAGGAAACTCAAACGCTCAACAGAGCAATTCCAGCTCGACCAACAGGGTAGAGCTCGGAGGGGTACAGCAGCCATGAGGAGCAGGTTGTTTAAGTAACCAGTTCTGGGCAAAAAACCTACAACAAAGAAGTCAAGGACTCCAGGTGACCCTCAACAGTGAGAGGAGCAAAAACTAGCTCTACCATGGTGAGGCTCAGATTTACTCATGAGGGAGCGGCATGCTCAAAATAACCCTACACATTCTAAGCGAGGGGAGCAACGCTAGCTCGACCTACAAACAGAAGAACCTAACAACCCGAACAAGCTGCTGGAACTAGTATCAGGATAATAGGTAACTGAACAACAGGCAACAAGGGCTCAGGGAAACTGCTCTTAAGACCCTAATAAGGGTGGCAGTTCTAAGCTACACCTAACATGGCCTCGTTTGAACAGCAAAAGGGCCAGTGTAGAAAAATGCTGCTCCTCAGAGCCAAGCATTGTAATAAAGTAGCTCAGTACCACTTTTTGGATAAAAATTGGATCGTTTTTCCAAAGACCCCGCGCATAAGAACAGACCAGAGGCGAAGTAGCCTTAGGTCCAGACCATCAGTAAGGTAGGTTCTAAAAACATAGAACCTAACCAAAACATCATAGGTCCGGTTTGATGTTATGAAAAATGTGAGCGCAGGAGGTGCTCACCTAACCTCAGTTAGGTGGATTGAACGGAGGTTGCAGGGGAATTAGAGAGGGAAATGAGGGCAGATGTACAGGCCCCCTGAAGGAGAGAGAGATGTCTCAACTCTGACCCTGGCCCGGTTGAGAGTGTTGAGAACGCCTCATCCGGACCACGTCCCTCAGGTTCTGCCTACCTCTCTTCGACCTGCGCTTCCCTGAGGCCCTACCCGGAGGCAGGGGAGGGGCGCGAGTCGCGACACTAGCCTTCTGCACCCATCTTTGATCCTTAGATCTAGATGGGCCAGGACCCCCGCGTTGTTTGGGTTCAGACCTGGACCTTCTAGGGATGAAGGTTTTAAAAGCCGCTGAGCGAGCCTTCGCCTCCCTAAACTTTTCAACCACCGCCTCGACGGAGGTACCAAAAAGTTTGGAAGGCGAAACCGGAGCATCGAGAAGAAAGCCCCTCTCTTTCTTCCCAACGTCTGCCAGGTTCAGTCACAGCTGTCTCTCAGTTACCATCATGGCCGCCATGGACCTGCCCATAGCAGAGGCGGCCTGCTTAGTGGCTCGGAGAGCCAGATCAGTGGTGCGGCGCAACTCAGCCACCTCGTCAGGTGAAAGACCCTGACCTTTATCCAGGTCTTTCAGCAGATCAGCCTGACACGCCTGAAGCACTGCCATAGTGTGCAACGAGGCGACAGCCTGACCTGCTGCTGCGTACGCCTTACCATTTAAGCGAGACGTAGTCTGAAGGGGCTTAGATGGCAAGGAAGGAACCTGAAGAGAGGATGTCTTGCCCTCAGAGAGATAGCTAGCTAGCGTCTCTTCTATGGGGGGCATCTGCTCATAGCCGTTCTCACGCATCCCCTCGATGTTAGCATAACTGGTATGCTGGAATCTTTAAATACGAGCGGAAAACGGCTTTTTCCATTCCTTCTCAACCGCCGCATGAAGATCAGGAAGGAAGGGAAGGCTCACTTGAGCTGGGGGGTTATGGCCAGAAAGATAGCGCTCATCGAGACGACCTCGTGGCGCCACTACCTTGGCCCGCTTCCACGGCAAGTCAAGCCTCGCCGAGGCGCGTTCCATAACCTCCAACAACTCATCATACGCAGGGCAGGAGGATTGAGAGAGCTCAGTCTCAATTTCTTCACCCTCAGACATCTCCTGCTCTTCCTGGGCAGAGCCCAGCAGAGCACTAGCCGCTGGATCAGATGACGTCAGCGAAATCGCGTCATCGTCATCCAGCAGCTCGCCCTCGCCCGCGACTGATGAGCGCGAGAAAGAAAGCCCCTTCTCTAACTCACAGGCGAGACTCACCTGCGAGCCCCACGAGCTCATTTTCCTCCGTGCCTCAGCAGCAGAGGGTCCTGAGCCGTGGGAAGCAGATGGCTGTCCCTCTTTCCTCGAAAAGAGAGACAAACGAGAGCAGAGCTTTTTCATAGAAAAACGCTCACAGTGCACGCAAACTGCTCCCTCGAGAACGTCGCGTGCGTGCTCTTCACCCAAACAAAAGACGCAAAGATTATGCGAGTCATCAGGTGTCAGATAACGCGGACACGGATGCACACATCTTTTAAACGCCTTGCTAGTGCTCGCCATAATACGTTTTAAAGAAAACCGTTCTTACCTCGTAAATGCACGCTTCAAACAAACCAGTCATTGAAGACGAAGAATAGGATGATGCTTTCTCCCGGCGCCCTCTTATACTATGGTCGCACCGGGAGTGACGTCATAGGCTGTCGCCGGCCAAAATTTGGTGTTTTTGTATATATGCTTCAGACACGGGTCACGTAGATGGAGTTCCCCATAGCGACCTCTAGAGGACGCAGTTCGAGTTCCCTTGAAAGGGAAACACCTTTACTGTTTCAACCTCCCTTTAAGTAATTATTTGTCAGGTAATTCTGAATTACTGAAATGAAAAGATTAAAGAGTTGTCTTTCTGTAAACAAAAGGAATCTGGCCCATGTGCACTTTTCAGTTAAGCATTATAGAATAAAATGGACCAATACACATATATACAGGTCCTTTTCAAAAAATTAGCATATTGTGATAAAGTTCATTATTTTCTGTAATGTACTGATAAACATTAGACTTTCATATATTTTAGATTCATTACAACACAACTGAAGTAGTTCAAGCCTTTTTTCTTTCTGTGTCTTACCCTCTTGCTTGAGGGTGTCAATGATGGCCTTCTGGACAGCAGTCAGGTCGGCAGTCTTACCCATGATTGCGGTTTTGAGTAATGAACCAGGCTGGGAGTTTTTAAAAGCCTCAGGAATCTTTTGCAGGTGTTTAGAGTTAATTAGTTGATTCAGATGATTAGGTTAATAGCTCGTTTAGAGAACCTTTTCATGATATGCTAATTTTTTGAGATAGGAATTTTGGGTTTTCATGAGCTGTATGCCAAAATCATCAATATTAAAACAATAAAAGGCTTGAACTACTTCAGTTGTGTTGTAATGAATCTAAAATATATGAAAGTCTAATGTTTATCAGTACATTACAGAAAATAATGAACTTTATCACAATATGCTAATTTTTTGAAAAGGACCCTGTAGATACAGACTGACACAGAAATGTCCAGCAGCAACAAGGACACCAGGGGGCTGTTTCATAAAACAAGTTTACCAAATAAACCAGGCTTATTTAAGTTAGTCTGACTTGTTGTCACTTAATTTGGTTTCATAAAGCAAATTTAACATAGCTCAAACTCAGTCACTCTGGTAACTTATGCTGGGAAACGAACCTGGGGCCTGTTCCATAAAACAAGTTTACCAAATAAGCCAGGCTTATTTCAGTAATTATGACTTATTTTCACTTGATTTGGTTTCTGAAAGCAAAATTACCATAGCTCAAGCTAAGTCACTGTGGCAACTTATACTGGCAAACTAACCTGGTCAAGAGCAGGCTAACTGTCAGGCTAAGCTGAGCTCCTCTAACACTGACCAATAGCAACGCATCAATATTACCACTGACTCTCTCACATACAATCAGTTGAATTTATTAGTAGTAGTAGCCCTTTATTGTCACTATTCACAAGTACCAGCGAAATTAGCCATCAACCTGTCCATACATAACATACATACAATATGACAACGGGGTAGACAGGACAGGAAGACAGGGTAATTGAGGAAGAAATACAGCATAACATGAGGAAGGGGGGAGAAAAAAATGACCCCCAAACTATGCTCCCTTGGGAGTACAGTGTGAGAACAGGAAAAACACCCCAGCAACAAAAGCACATACTCAGTACAGCATAGACACATAACTTGCAACAGGGGAGATAATCCATCTCTGGCAAGCAGCCATCCGGTCCTGCAGCCATTCTCGGCGCTGGTCACAGACCCGCTTGTCAGACTGGCGGTACAAAGCGGCGAAGGCGATGGATCGGGGGTGGGGAGGTGAGTGCATATCTGTATATATGTGCGTATGAGTTTATGTATGTGTGTAAGAGTTCGTGCATTTTGAAGGCCTGGAGAGCCTCCCCCGCTGGCATTCAAAACAAGTTGTCTCAGTCCGCAGATTGTGATAGCGACACAGCATGTTGCCATGGAGGCAGCCTTGGTCAGGACCCAGACAGAGTCAACAATCACCAGGTGTCTGTGGAAGGGGGGGGGGGACGCGAGAGCGTCACACTGCAGTGCTCTTCCCGGGATTGTTTCCAACAACAGCCTTGTCCGAGGTCAATGTTGGATGAGGGAAGCCGAAAGAAGATAAGATTGCGATTGTTTGGTCTTGGGGCGAGTAGCTGCATTCCGATTTTCACAGCTACTCTCTTTGTTCATTCTGGTCTCCAAATCCATAAATTTTTCAATCATGATGGGCAGCCTTGTGAGGCTTTTGATGGCTGTTCCTGTTTCCCGAATTCTTCGATAACCCAGGGCAAAGCCTAATCCAATCAGCAGAAATCCTGTTATCGTGGTTCCGAATAGGTAGATATCTTCAATGTCCTCCATGGAAAGAGCCACCAGACACACGACACGCCACCTTTCCCATGCGTCCATCGTGTAGCCAGCTGCAAACGTTCCGGCAGGACAGCCAGGTCCCCCGAACCCAAATGGTGTCAATTGCGTTGAGAGACCAGTTGATCAAATCCATGATTTTTCAGTTTGGAGAGAGAGAGTCTCTCAAGACAGTAGACGAGACAAGAGAGCAAAGCAGGCAGGGTAAGGGGAGGAGAGGGAATAAAAATGCGTCCTCCTTCGTTGAGAGCCAAAGTAGAAGAGATTATCGGTCCAAAAATAAAAGTATACAGAAAATACACCTTAAATAATCAAATAAATAAAAAAATAGGCTATAACCAACTGTATTTAATGTATTGTGCCCAAAATGTAGGCTAATGACATTTTAACATTGTGGCTACTAGTGCATTCAGTTGATCAGAAGTTTCTAGCCATGCAGCCTTTCTCTCTGAATTTATGACAGCTGTACCTATGGTTATTAGAACATTAAAACATTACAATCTAAAATGGCTCTTTAAAGCATTAAAGCATAAAAACACAATCAAAAGTGAAAATCACTGAATTAAAAAATTAAATAAACAATAGAAATCAGAGTACATTTTAACTGATAAGAGGAACACACATTTAACTCATTTGAGCTATTGCTGTATTAGCCAGCTTACATTTGATTAACAGTTACTGCTATCATAAAAATACACTTAAATGTAGGATTAAAATTCTATGTGCCACATTTAATGTCCAACAACAAATATTTTTAGCAAAATGTATATTTTATTCAGAATTCTTGCACTATTATTCTATCCTGCTCCGTCAGTGTAGTGCGCATCGTTCACTCGCGTAAACCTCGCCCACTCCTGAGAGCTAAATGGATATATTTGCATGACTTTCTGACATTTACAGAGGAAAAATATACCTGTGACGTGTCAGTTATGCACTGAGGAAAACACAATGTTTCAAATGCGTTAAACAGCACAAATATTCGCTGTTTGCGAAGGTGGATCGAATTGATCCATGATCGACATTAAGGGCTGCTTCAGAATAAGCGCGTTCGTCACATTATCCTGACTCATTGAACCTGGATCGAATTAGTCAGATTGCGTTAACTTGAATTGTCCTTTATGAAACCGCTTTAGTCCCGATTGATTTGTTAGGTTATTTCAAGTCAGGTTTTGGACTTTAATCCCTGCTTTTCTTAGCGTCTTTTATGAAATAGCCCCCAGGTGACAATGTCCATAATGCACCACACCTACAGTATATATGTAACTCATGATATCTCACCTGGAGTCAACAGAAGAGTCTTCCTCTCTGCAGAGATCTGAAAGATTTTTCCTCACAGACACATCGATGTGTTCAGGTAAATCTGATTCACCCCCCTGAATCAGACTATAAATAAAAATGCTATTGTAGTATGCATTTATTGTTTCTGAACATTAAATGTGTGAAACATTTACCCCCAGTTTCACAGACAAGGCTTAAGCCTAGTCCCAGACTAAAATGTAAGTCTGAGCTGTTTTAACTGAAAGAAACTTGCACTATCTGATCTTAAAATATATCAGTGCCTTTGTTTTGTATCGAGATGCACACCAGTAATGTTTTTCTAAGGCATGTTAATAAAAATTACTGAAATTTCCTAGTTTAGTCTAAGCCCTGTTTGTGAAACCGGGCCTTAAAGTTTTCTCACCTCTTGACTGTCTTTAAGTTTATTTCATATTCTTCAGATAGATCCATTCTGAAGGCTTTGGTTTCATCTAAAAGCAGATGCAGATATTGGTCCACAGAGTGAGTTATGAATCAACTCAGCGATTAATTTTCTCAAATCCTCCACTGACGCAAAACATTTGGTCCACAGTAATGACCTGCACAGATGAAAAACAATTTTATCCAGAAATTATTTACACAGAACCAAATTTTTCACAAACAGCATAACAAATTAAGACAAGCACTGTGTTAAATGAAAGTAAAGTTGGAATCTGATGATTTACAGATTTTGTTTTAATCTCTTTATGTTGTTTACAGTTTTTGCTAACACGCATTGTTCAATACTGAAGCCACATTTTCTAAACTGTTCACACAGTCTGCATTACCAACATGAATCTTGACCAAACAGTTAATCTCACTTCCAAAACTCACTCAGACCAACAAAAGACTTAATGCATGTCACAGAGTAAGTTTGTTCCACCATCCCAGCTAACAGGGAACGTTCTCAAAACTTGGCTAACATTCTTTCAAGGTTCTGTCAAGGTTATAAACAAACATTCCTCCAGTAATATTAATATAACGTTTGTTCAAAGTTAATTGGTTTTTAATAATGTTCTTAAATGGTTAGACAAAAATGTTATTTACACGTGGTTTGTAGAAGGTTTTTTAAACGTTCTCATAATAATGGGTGAAACCAGTGTTGTATCCGAGTCCAGTGTCGAGTCCTAGTTTTTAATCAATTGAGCGGAGGTGGGACTTTCAAAGAGTTAAAGTTAATGAGATAAATAAGTGACTAATTAAATGATGATTGTGCATTAGTGATGAACACCTGCTGTTATTGAGAATCACAGAGGATCTGATGTTGATGTTTTATTGGTTAAAATGATGCCACCATCATGGAGATCAGTGTTTGCTTTAATTGGGCTCTTGACCCTTGACTCCTGTGTGAACTCTCTCTCTGTAACAACGCATGTGGTGTAGTAAAGCAGATAGATCAGTGCTCTACAGTGATCAGCTGCTAGCTGTTTTCATATGATGAGATGGCCTGATTACAATCAAAATAGCTTTGCTTTTTTATATATGTATGTTTAGGTTTTTCACAATCAACCCTGTGAAACTACAGCATGCAAACAAAGTATTGCACTAATCGTTATAGTGAATGAGTTTTAAATCCATGTAATGCATATAAACATTTTAGCTCCAATTCTATTTAGACACACGCAGACATCATGAACCAGAATATGAATCTCAACAATGGTGAAAATCAACAAAATGCATGCTGGGTAACACCATAGTAAAAACTCCCATCATGCACTGCAGTATGAAAAATTATTGTCACCACTGTTGAGGATCATATGATAAGTGTTCATATCTAAAACCCTGAGCTGATACAGGTATTTTTTTCCTCAATGTTGAAGTATTATGGTAGCATTTTTTCAATAAGACTTTTATTTCTCGGTAGTTCAGTAATAGCTGAATGTCAATCAGTAAACCAAAGAGAGACATCTTCACGATGTTCATTCATCATGAGTTACAAGCAGAAAGTGTAAGCTCATCTGCTACCTCAAGGCTTGATTCAGCAATGCACGAATGCTTGCTGTGAAACAACACTTCTATTGCTTAGAATTATTAAAAGGGTCAAGAGCCCAACTAAAACAAACACTGATCTCCATGATGGTGGCATCATTTTAACCAATAAAACATCAACATCTGATCCTCTGTGATTCAGCAGGTGTTCATCACTAATGTACAATCATCATTTAATTAGTCACTTAATTATCTCATTAACTTTCTTTAAGTCACACTTCTGCTCAATTGATTAATTACTAGGACTCAACACTGGACTTGGATACAATGCCTAGAATGCGGAGTAATTATAATAGTATAATAGTAATTATTGAAAATTAAGTTGAAAGAATGTTTCAGGAACAACTATACTAACCTTAAAAAAACTTTCCACTAACATTAAGAAAACTGGACATATAGAATATTCCAATAACCAAAAAAAAGTTTTTAAAACATTCTTAGAACTCAAAATTGTTAGCTGACATTTCATTCATAACCCACTGACCTTAAAATCACAAACAATATGGAGCATTGCATAAATTTTGAACTTTTACTGTATAGTTGAAGTTTGAATTATTTTTCACAAGTATTTCGTTATACAATTAGAATGACATCTTTTTATTTTACTGACTGCATTACAGCACAAAGAATGAATGAGAAAAACTGCATTTTTCTCCTTATATATTTACATACCAAAAGATATAGGGAAAAAGCTCAGATAACTGAAGCACTAAAAGAAACAAAAAAGGCAATAAAAAGAACAAAACATCAACATTTACTAAATTTATTCATGAAAATACAAAATAAATCAATTAAAAGTGGAGACTGTAAGTGTGTGTGTGTGTGTGTGTTTGTCATCCCCGTGATAGACTCTCCATCTGTCCAGGGTGTTTTCCTGCCTATGACCCAGGAAAGCATCCAGCCTCCCCATGACCCTACAGAGGACAAGTACTTTGGAAAATGCATGAAAGAAATGGATGGATGGATGTACTGCGAGGGTTCTTTCTTTGCCACTCTTTTTTTCCCCACCAATGTGTCTTCCTTGATCTATGTTTCCAAATAAAATCATTCTGAAGCCATTCTGATTTATCAAAAAACAAACAAAGAAAGAAAAAAGACTGAAAATAGGACACCTGGGTTGGCTTTCAGTTGAAATTATAGGTAGCTATGTTTGGAATAATTATTATTTAATTTCATAGTAAATATCCTGCTAAAATTGTATATTTCAATATAATTCCTGCAGAAATGGACAGAATTTGCCATTTGCCAAAAGCATTTCAATATGCTTTTATCAGTTTTGAAAGCATTTGAAACGTGCTACACATATTGTTCAGCAGGTGGTGAAGTATGAATGACAAAAAGTGCTCATGGAGTTTTGAAAATGTGGTCAGTGAATGCATTTTGTGTGAAAGCAGTGAAAAATAATTCAGTTTGGTCCGCATATACTTCTGTTTCGGTGAATGTTATGAAAATGTGGCTTTAGCATTGAACAGTGCTTGTTAGCAATTGTAAAAAAAAAACCTGTAAACATCTCTGATACAGCTTATAGTTATACTTCACTTTAAACCAGTCTGGACTGATTTTGACTGTCCAAAACGACACTGAAATAGTGATACTCACTGTTTTTCTTGATTACTTCCTCATGACAAAATGGATCCTTCTATGATAGTTTCTCTTTCATGTGTCACCCGACCGACAAGGAGGATCTTAAGTTTTCAAACCAAAAAAAAACCTTTCAAAAACCTTTCAGGAAATGTTCACGAGCTGGGACTCACCCACTAGGCTGTTGGCACAGACACCATGACAGCTGTTAAGATGAATATATAAAGGCAGCACTCTATAACACATCAAACTCATGACTCTGTCAGTGTCGACTTCCTCACCACTTTCTCCCCCTACAGGATAGAAATGGAATATTGTGTCTAGTACGTAATTATTTTCTTTAGTAATGTCAGAATCAAAGAAAGCAATGGGCCTAATAATGTGGATGTAAGTTTAAATTTAAAAAATAAAACAAATCAATTCAATTATATAAAAACAAAAAGCAAAAAACCCCCAGTGTTAAATTAATTATCCTTTAATGAAGTCTTAAAATGAACACTGAAGCATAGTCTAAGTTAATGAAATAATTAAGTGGTTATTTTAATGATGACTGACCATTAGTGAAAACAGCTAATGTTAACAAGCAGGATCACTGAAGGAAAGAGTCATATTTTTTAAGTCACCACTATGGCAAAACTATGGTTGCTAGTCGATGCCTGCTGGTCAAAAGTGTGTAAATGCAACAAAAAATCAGGCTAAATCATGCATAAAAACAGCTTTTAAAAGCCCATTGCAAATGCTATATTGAAAGTAGAATACATTAAATGCAATAAAAATAATAAAATACCATTACATATGAAGTGTCTGTATAAAAGTTGTTTTTTTAAATATTTAATATTATTTGCGGGGCTTGCTTTGTTTGGTTTGTGGACAGCTTCTATATAGAAGCCAGTAAGAGATTATGAACTACTTCTCATTCTTTGAATTATAACACAAAATATAAGTGACGGAGCCACTGAGAAATGTGATGAAAGTGCCCTAGTTATTGGCGATTCTATTGATTCTATTCTCTTGAACAGCCACCATAGCAGTGTTTAGGAGCCAGAGCCCCTGACATCTTGGCAAATGTAAAAATGCTGGCTAATGCTAAACATAAATTCAGTAAGATACAGTAAGATATGCTGGTTCTTGATGTCTTTGGGTGTCTATTTTTTTCCCCCCACAATGCGTTTAAAATATCTGATCTGTGGCATGAAGGCTCTGTTGGTGAAAATAACTTAACGAACAACCACTTTTAGTTAGTTATGGCACTTGACCTCTTCTTGATGGTGTAAACCTTATCACCTGATCACTCTTGTTTATGGTTTCCTTTGTAACAAATTATGTTTTCATAAACACTGTTATAAAGACAACAAAAGAGCCAAGAGTCAAACTGCCCAACGAAATAACCAAACATTTGCAACATCTAAATCTGTTAATTCTCAGAGCTGTAGACTAATGAGAGAAATCAGAAGTCAGTCTGCTTTGTAATAAGAGAGAGTTCAAGTATTTTCAGTGGATTTCATCTAAGGCTATGGTCAGGTGTAGTTCTTGTGTTTCTCTTTCATTCTGCTTGTTATCATCAGGTGTCTTCAATAATCAAACAATCGTCACTTAATTAACCACTTAAGGACCTAATTAACTCTAACACTGCTTCAGTGTAACTTTTAACACCCTGTTGGTGGTTCCCATATGAACACCGAGCAGGGTTAATTTACCACCGGGGAATTTACTGTGATTGTTATTAAATAAAGGCTATTATGTGTATAATGTGTGTGTTTTTACCGATTGATAGTTAACGATTTTCTTAAACTCAGTATAAATGCAATAAATAGTTCCACAGCAATTTCTTATGATGCCCAAATAATAAATCATAGTTAAGGTAACATGAAACACATGGAGTCAATCTTTAAATATTAATCGACATAATTTGCTGTAGTTTTCTAAATGTTCAACCAATCAAAACTTTTTAGTTGAACAGACTATACAACTAGTTCAGTAAAGGTTGAGCCAACTAAAAAAATAACAATTCAGCCACAGTTGTGACTCGGATAAGGTCCAGTGTGGTTTATTTCTTTGCTCTTGGCTGACGTGGCGTTGCTATGGCATGCTTTCTGCTTTTCAAACACCTGAGAAGAGATGATACCAACCCCTCAGAGGACTTCAGATGATGCCAACCCTCATACAAAAGTTTAATCGCAACATATAATCATTGCAATTCACCATCTGTTTGATTACATGATGCTCTGATTTTCTTTCAGATTGCTGTAACAGTATAATTTCCTCATCTTCTTGTCTTCTTCTTCTTCTTCTTATTTTGATTTCGGACAACAGTCTCTATTGGAAGGCAATAGATGTGCATCGGTATGTTCTTATAGTAGCTTGTCACCCAGGGCCTATAGCAAGAAACACAGAAATCATCAGAAATCTTCTGGTTTCAGGTCTCGTGGATAAAAGCATGTATGTGCGTCGTGTAAATTGATGCACATAATGTCACGGCCACATGAATTTATCACAGAGACAGGAGTGTGAAGTGTTTTGCTCAAAGGCATAATAGTGATGATTTATGATACTTTGGAGTAGAAAACATTTACACCACAGCACCCCAAACCAAGGCAGACTATTCATTAGCTCATTTATTATTATTATTATAGTTTATATTTGACATGTGAAAGCTTATAAAGATGTTTTATATTTTTTGAGAGAATAGTTCAGGCGAAGGTTCATACTTCGCTGTCCGTTGGTTGAGACTGAGGAACAACAGACTTCTCCAGCGGATCCGATTCTCTTCTCTTCTCACTTGGTCCAGCTCCTGTTGTCTCTTCTCCTCTCGCTGAATGGTTTCCTTCAGGTCCTGTTCTATGCGGGCCAGCTGTACAACACAGATTATTTAACATTGTCTAAACGTCCAGAGTTTAGAAACACCAATCATGCAAAAGAAAATTTCTCAGCTAGTGCAAAATAAATCAATAATTGTTGCCCATCTGTCATCTGACTTTCTAGTAAAATGATACTTTCTTTTCTTTATTAAACCAACATTTAATGTTTTTCAAAAACTGATCAAAATGTATTACCTCTTCCAGCAAACATCTTTGATCTTCTATGTTTCTTTGCTGATCATTCAGTGTAACTGAAGCTGGTTCTTCTCGTTTCTGAACTAAATGAGAGCTCAGCGGTGGAAATAAACATGACCTGTAAACAAATTAAGATCTACAGTATCTGTATAGCACAAATCCAGACATCATTCAAACTATGTCATGACAAACTCAAGTTAAATTAATAAATAAATACAATACATAAAAATATAAATAATAAATAGATATTAAGAAATATTTGGGCTTAAGCAGTAATACTGGAAATATTGTACAATACAAGAAACAAACAACACACATGGTAACATGATTTTAGAGTACAATTCTTTTTTTGTTTTACTGATCTGTTCTGTTGCCATGACAACATAACAGCTACACTCTAAAAATGCTGGGTTGTTTCAATGTAACTTTGGGTCAAATATGGACTAACCCAGCTGTTGGTTTAAATTTTTCCATTCAATTTTTAACCCAAAAGGTAGGTTAGTCCACATTGAAACAACCCAGCATTTTTAGAGTGTAAAGCTAAAAAACAAAAACTGAAAAATGAACGTAAATGCTTTTATAAAATTCTAAGCCTCACATTTCTACTTTAAAATCATCCACAAATGGTCCCTATTCATATTCAGTGTAAATCTTGAATGGTAACAACTAGAAACAAAAAGCCTGTCAACAGTCCTGGAAAACATAACCAAAGAAAAATGATTTCAGTTAAAATAAATGCTCATCACTTTACATACCTCTGTTCTGTTCGTTCCATCTGCTCATCTGTTTCCATGTTCTTGTCTATAATGCTCTAACAAGCAAAATGAAATTGAGATGTAGCATTGATTTAAATGCATATTGTCTCAATGAGTATTATTGCTGCAATTATAAAATGCTTTGAAAAAACAAAAGCATGAGTGGATTTAGTCTGTAAACAATGTCAAACGTACTGAAGCCTGTCGTGAGGGAAACTGACACCAGTGTAACTCCACCTGACTGCAGGTTATTTACCACGTTCTCCTCTCATGTGCACATTCACAACACATTACCTGTGGGATCTGGAGGATTGTAATGTTTGATCATCTCTGATTGACAGGTATCGTGTCAGTGTTTGCTTCATGAAATAACATCAGTAAAATCATTATGGAATTATTTGATCTTTTTAGAGACCTGAACATTACTATTTATTCTTGTGTCGAATACATACATAAGCAGGTATAAAGCACTTAGCTGAATGACATGTACACAAATGGATTTCTAAAACTGTGACATTTATTTGATCAGGTGTATTTGTAAAAGACCCTCACCTGATTTTGAGTGTCCATTCTGCTCCTCTGTGACCTGCTTTGTCTTCTTCTCACTCGCTCTGCACCTTTATCTTCAGCATTGTTCTTCAATAATGCAACACTTCTATGGTTTCTCCTTCCTTCCATGACTTCAGGTTTCCTTTATTGTGATCGTACTCCTCCCATCTGTCCTCACATCTAATTAGATTCTTTAAGTGCTGCTGTCTTTACGCTTGAATAAGTCATAAGAACTAGCAAATTAATGTGCACATTGTGCAAATCCTGAGTGTTATTTAACATACTGCTTTTGTTATATGCTCATTGTTTTGTTAATGCATTTACAAATTTAAATGTAAAATTTGTCCACATTTTTTACGTTACCCTTGGGAAATATCATCAGGAAACACATTGTAAGCTTTCTCTGTTATGCTGATAATTCTCAGCTCTATATTTCTTTGCGGCTCGGTGAAACACACCAAATTGAGAAACTAATGGAATGCATAATCGATATAAAAAACTGGATGACGAGTAATTTCTTACTGCTAAATTCTGAAAAAATGACCAAATCTTATAGGTTTTCTTAATTAATACAGTATGTTCCTCAGCCATTTATTTGTTAAAGCGAGAATATCACAAAAACAGCTATTTGATTAGCTAGCCTGATAAGCGTTGTGTTGTGACAATTCAATTAAAAATATTATTAATACATTATTCTAATACAATCATTCCATTGTTAAATTTAATAATGAATTCATAATTATGAGCAGAATTGTAATTAAGTTTAAATGCAATATAAAAATGATTAAATACTACCATGACTTTTTTGACTATTGATACTTGATTTTCAAATTACAGTATTGACACTGACATATTTTAGCATTACAGTAATGAGAACATGTAAAGGGTTTAGGTGTAATTTCATAAAAATAATGTCAAAAGGCAAAAGAAAAAAAAAATACCAGGCTTCAATTTTCAGTGAAATAACTTTGTTTTCTATTTAAAATTTTTTAAGGTGAAATATGCGTCTTTTTCTCTGAAAAGGTTTTATGAAACTCACCCAGCAGTAGTGTGCTTCAGTTGGACATATCTTTATTGATGTATTACTGTGCATAGGCAAAACAACTACATACTGGAAAAATGCAAATATGAAAATGAAAAGCAGATTTGTCTTTTGGGAAACGTGAACATCTGAAGTGCTTGTTTAGACTGGATGGCTGGGTTGTAAGTGATTTCAATCAGAGATTCAGCTCTGTCAATCCAAGGTTGTGTCGTCTCTCCCCTGGGCAGCTGCTGGCCATGGGCTGGACTCTGGGGGCAGGTTGAATGGGTGGAGGAGAGAGAACATGTACTGATCCAAAAGCTCCTTGTTGAACAGCCTGGAGAACAACAAAAGAAAAATGAAATATAGCTGCAAGCAGCGATTACCGGAGTTCAAGCGCTTTAGGTATTTAAGCACATAAGGAAAAAGACATTACATATTAGTTAGCAAACCTGTAACCCCCTAAATCAATTATTAAAAAAGCTTTTTTGGCAAATCCAGGTGATAAAAATATCTTTATGTTTATGACTGTTATAGCGGCAGCTGTGGTCCGATCTCCCTGAAACTTTGCATGCTTGTTTAGAATCACCTGTTGCATGTGCTCAGCGGGTTTCGTGAAGTTTTGAGTTTTTGTTTTGGCTTTATAGGCTTTTGGGTATATTTGAACAGGCCCCTTTTCTAAAGGATCCCATTATAGCTTCACAAAGGGTCAATTTCAACATGTTATTGACAATTATTGACCTATAGCAGAGATCGGCAACCTTTTCAGCATGACGTGCGTGCCATTTTTAATTTTTCTGGTTAACCACTGTGCCAGTGCAACCCCCGTATAAATATGTATTAATATTCTGTCAGTGCTGCCACGCGACTTTTATTAATCGATACTGAATCGCTACATTATATTTCTCAGCAACGAGGGGGTAAAAATCACTGTTTTTAAAGTAAATAAACTCAGCTTCATTTTTTGTAGAGAGAGACAGAGACGCAGACAATTCTCACATCTCTCTCTCTCTCTCTCTCTCTCTCTCACACACTCTCAAAATGGCCATATTTGAGAGAAAAAAAAAAGTAGTTTGCATCACTGGATATATCTGTCGGTCATTTAACATTTCTATCGATATACTGTATATATTAAGAGCCGGGGGTGAAAACTTTTGAACAGGATGAAGATGTCCAAATTTTTCTTATTTTGTTGAAATATCATATTTTTCCATTTAGTACTGCCCTTCTGACGAGACAGAATATGCTTGCATGTTTCCTGGAAGACAAATGAAGTACAATTTACCTTGATCTTCAAATTAAAAAAGTTTTCACCCCCGGCTCTTAATGCATCGTGTTTCCTTCAGGAGCATCAGTGAATGTTTGAACCTTTTTTAATAGTTGTGTTTGAGTCCCTCAATCATCCTCAGCGTGAAAAGGTGGATCATACAGTTACTGCTGGAAAGGGTTCAAATATGCAAAAGATGCTGGAAAACTGAAGATTCTGCAGGACCTGGAGGATTTTTCTGAAGAACAGTGCTCAGTTTAACTGTTCAGAACAAACAAGGGACTCATGAACAACCATCACAAAACAAAAAAACAGTCGTAGATCATCCAGGTAACCACACACAGTAGAACCAAGGGTTCACAAACTTTTGAATGTGGGTATTTTAATAATTTCAGCTATTTTTTTGTCTTGTGGACTATATGTAAACATCTTTTATGGAAAATATCTTACTCAGGACAGCACTAAATAAAAAATAACATGCATTTTGTATGATCTCTCTTATTTTGGTAAAATTATCCACATTTTCACAGATTCTGCAAGGGGTTCCCAAACTTTCGATCCCCACTGTAGTTATAGCCATCTTTATGTTTTTTCCTTCTTATAGCGCCACCAAGTGGCCAATCTCTGGCGAAGATATCTCATTCAGTTCAGGAGTTATAGGCATTTTACTAAAAGTCGCCCTGCCCCCTTCAAATGTTTTGGCGTCCCTTTGCGACGGTGAGTCGAAAGTTAACTTTTTTTTGATAATTATTGATATTCACTCTACAGAGAATCTTTCTGCACTGGTTTGGTTCCGATTGGGTGAAAAACCTAGGACTAGTTAGCAAAAGTAGGTTTTGAAAAACATGCAAATTACCCGAAAATTTAAGCTTGATCGAATTTGAGGCGTACGTTCTGTCCGATTTCACGTACTTTCGATCGCTGTAGCGCCCCATTGATAATAATCAAATGATTAGCAGCAAATCAGATTATCAGAATGATTCTATTTTTAAATATATTCACATAGAAAACAGTTATTTTAAATTGTAATTTCACAGTAGTACTGTTTTTACTGCATTATTGATCAAATAAATGCAGCCTTTGTGAGCAGAAGAGACTTAAAAAAAAAAAATATATATATATATATACTTCTACTGACCACAAACTTTTGTACTGTTTTCACACAGATATGTCCCACCAAACTTAATGTTTCGAAGGTAAATATGTGAGGTGGACCATTGTCAAGCTACATGTAAACGCTGCAACTTCTTTGGATAAGTGTCCTTGTTACTGAAAAAAATCTCAACTACTGTTACGCTCCTTTATAACATAGTTAAAATAATTAATATTGCTACTTTTAGTCACTCTTTAGCAATGTAAACCACCCACCATTGGTTGAAAGATTTCACATTTGACCTCAACAGGAACCTTCATCTCCAGGCCGTCATCAGCATTGATGTGTGAACCAGTGCAAAAGCCCTTGTGCTTTAGCCAACAGAAAGAAAGGTTACTCTACTTACAGACATTTGAATAGCAAAGGCAATATAAAGCAAGTTGAAAGAGTGTTCTTTATTTCATTTTGATCTGAATCAGTTCTTACCGCTGACTCTGAGTCCTTCAGCTTGCATTGCGTGAGCTCGAAATCAGCAGTGCTTTTCTTGCAGTCAGTCTCTTGAATGGTGAACTCCACAAAATAAGACGGACCCACAACCCACTGCGACACACACAACACACATGTACGCATGCAGGACAGGACCAATCGATTGACTGATTTACTGGCGTTGACATACCTGCATGCTGGCTGCTGTTATATTCAGAAGAGCAAAGACATGTGGGGAAGTGTTCTCCTTGTTAAATTTCTGCAGGGCCAGTCTTGTGGTCTCAGATATAACTGGATCATCTAAGCGTTCTGCAGTTGGACAGTCAGGGCAAGTGTTTACTATCACTCGAGCTGCCACTGTGAAACAGTGAGACATAGTCAGCATATTACAAAGTGAATGTTTTCAAAAGTATTATACCTATGGACAAAGGTGAAAGCATTACATAAAGCCACAAATCTACAATCCAAGTTACTTTCAGTATCGACTGGCCCAATCCCAATTCTATTTTTTACTCCTACCCCTTGTCCCTTGAAACAGAGTGTCAAGGGGTAAGGTTGAAAATATTCCCCTAAGAATTGGGACACCACTATTATACCGTCACACGTCATCATTAGGGCTGGGCAAAAAAAAATAGATTTTTCGATTGTTTTTTTTTAATGACGTCGATTCGATGTCGATTCTCAAAAGCCGCGAATCGATCTTTTACGGTTTTTATTTAAGCACACATTTAAAACAAGATCTGATTCATTTGATTCTTATCATTAGTCTTCTCCACTAGGGGCCCTGTCATACACTCGGCGCAATGCGTCACAATTTTAGTAGAAAATACGCCTCTGGGCGGGTCAACATCGCACGTTCACATGGCTTATTACACACAGGGACGTACAGCAGCACACAAATGTCAAATATTAAAAAAATAAAGGATTACAATGTATGGCCGGTGTCCTGCAGAGTTTAGCTCCAACTTGCCTCAACACACCTGCCGGGAAGTTTCTAGTATGCCTAGGAAGAGCTTGATTAGCTGGTTCAGGTGTGTCTAATTGGGGTTGGATCTAAACTCTGCAGGACACCGGCCCTCCAGGACAGAGTTTGGGCACACCTGCTTTAAAGGTATGTGACAATTTGTTGTTATTTTTTGTGTAACATATCAGAATATTCCATTAAAGTAAGAGAAGTTAGTGCAGTCACAGCATACCTTGTTGGATGGTGCAGTTGTAATTCTTAACTTTGATGGAGCTCTGAAGGGAAACAAGGGATGCATCACACGTCCCGAACACCTAATTATAGATTAGATAACAGTAAACATTTATAACAGGATATAAATGTAAACTAAAGTATATTAAATAAGTATTTGACTTAGCCAGTGAAGTTCTAATGGTCTGGTCTATAGAGTAAAACACATACCGGTAGATTACCAATCCCCTTCACAGCACAGGATTTCCATTTTTTCCTGCTGATCACATGGCATTCTGTTTCCAGAACATCTATCGTCAGGTGTAAATGGTTCACGCCTTCTGCCTTTGTTAGGTGCAAACATGACATTAATCAAACTACATGAAATAATGTTTCAATAACCCAAGCGTTACAATGTTATCTTCGTTGCATGTCTTTTCAGATTTCATGCATAGATTCTAGATCCAACTCCTCCCATCTTACATTTACCTAAACCTACACGTCTCCACCCCCTGATCCCTAAACCCACCCGTCTCCACCCCTTAAACCTACCCGTCTCCACCCCCTGATCCCTAAACCCACCCGTCTCCACCCCTTAAACCTACACGTCTCCACCCCCTGATCCCTAAACCCACCCGTCTCCACCCCTTAAACCTACACGTCTCCACCCCCTGATCCCTAAACCCACCCGTCTCCACCCCTTAAACCTACCCGTCTCCACCCCCTGATCCCTAAACCCACCCGTCTCCACCCCTTAAACCTACACGTCTCCACCCCCTGATCCCTAAACCCACCCATCTCCACCCCTAACGCATTTGGTGAAAAAGAAAAACATTTACACATTTTCATATTTTAAAAATATCTGATATTTGGATTTTTTACATGGCAACGTAAATTCAGATAGCATGTTTTTTTAAATTTAAATGACAAAAACCAATATATCTGGTGAAAAATATAAATGTCTTACATTTAAAATGATCAGATAATAATTTTTTTGATCATGTACATGTAAAATCAGTATGCATGCCAGATTTCAGTTCTATAAATCAATATATTTGTTTATTTATTTATTTATTTTTAAATCTGATAATTGTATCTTTTTTTAAGGGGGAAAACAGAAAATTTGACAATTCTGAGGTCCAAAGGTAATAATGTATGTAAATGTATTTTATATCTTTTAAACTCTTTTTGAAAATAAATATGCAAAATTAAAAACAAATAATAATAAACATATATATGATATTTTTCATATAGATTACATCTTTTTTCTGCAGTTCTTCCAGTGCTGTTTGTTCTTGTTTAAAAAAGATACCACTAGCAACTAGATTGATGCCTCTGGTCTCCTGTGCCTTGAACCAACTGTGAGTCAACATGAGATGGACTAGGACTCAGGCTCTAATGGGAATCTGTTGATTTAGCCTATGTGTTATTGGAATGTATTTGTTAGTGCTGGGTGCACTTTCAGTACACAGAAGTTCATTTTAATGCTGCAGCATGCAGTTCCCTCCACCATGGGCATCAATCAATCATTCTTGTTGCTTAATATAGTGTATTTTAACATAACAGCATGTATGAACCCAAGAAGAGGATCAGATAGGAAAATAATATATGTATGAAAAGTTATAAAATCAGTATTCAATTTAGTGCTGTCAAACGATTAATCGTGATTAATAGCATCCAAAATAAAAGTGTGTGTGCTGTGTATATTTATTATTTATATATAAATACACACCCATGCATGTATATATTTAAGAAAAATATGCTATGTTTATATATTAAATATATTGATATATAATATAAATAATATGAATATACATATATACATGTAAATATTTTCAAAATATATACTGTATGTGTGTGTCTTTATATATACATAATAAATATACACAGTACTCACACCTATATTAAATAAACAAAAACTTATTTTGGATGCGATTAATCGCGATTAATTGTTTGACAGCGCTAAAATAAACGTAACATATTTTTTCTGAAATATATACATGCATGTGTGTGTATTTATATATATATATATATATATATATATATATATATATGTATAATAAATATACACAGTACACACACACATATATTATGTAAACACAACTTTTATTTTGGATGCGATAAATCGTGATTAATCGTTTGACAGCACTAACTGAAATATATTCAGGAAACATTTTTTGTTTGAAAAAAAAAGTAAATAATTTGTAAATAATTCAACACAATTAAAGAATAAACAAAGTAGTTTAAAATTTTAGATATGAAAGACACAAGATGCTTTTGAACTGATTTTACCATTTTAACTCTACTTAAAGGGATAGTTCACCCAAAAATGATTTGCTCATCCTCATCTTGTTCCAGATCTGTATGTTTCTTTCTTCTGCTGAACAGAACAGATGATATTTTGAAGAATGTCGGTAACCAAACAGTGAACGTTATTTTTGTCTGTACTATGGAGGCTACCAGCAACTGTTTGGTTACCAACATTCTTTAAAATATCATTGTGTTCCGCAAAAGAAAGAAACTCATATAGGTTTGAAACAACTTGAGAGAGAGTAAATACTTTTGGGGTCAATTATCCCTTTATCAATCCCTTTTTTCCATGATTTCATACAAGTTTTTTCCTGGTAATTTGAAAAAACTTGCTGTTTTCACTCAAAAGCATCCATATACTAGTATCAACACTCACCTTTATGTCCTGTTTGACATCATAAAGTCGGTTGAGTGAAAGGACATACCCTTCCTGTCTGTCTGCGTTTATCTGCTCTAGGGTGTCCTCGGCGGCCTTCACCACAGCGACGTCTTGGCATTCAGCGGCCATGAAGGAGGCACTGCCGTGCTGCCAGAGCACACACACCAACAACACCAAGAGCAAAGGCTGCATCCTCATCTCTGTGTTTCTGGAACACTTTTGCTAGAGATCCGTGAAAGGGATGGCAGAACAAAAATACAGTTCAACTCTTACACAAAGCACTGAACTTTCACCCGCAGCTATCAGCAAACACAGTCTTTATCTGCTACTGCTCTATATGCTCCATGCTAGTAAACAGTGATGCAATACAGGTCAAAACTACAGAAGGTCTACAATACAGGTCAAAACTTTACTATAGTGAAGACTTGAAGCTGACACAGCCCTCCTTACGCCTTCCATTAACGTGTGTCATATCCAGAACCAATAATTGACCAATGAAAATATCCTATTGGGTTTTTGTGTGATGCTAAGACATGGGTTGGACTAGGCCTGGGCAACATGACAATTGTGAATTTAGCATCATAATTGTGTTACATTGTTTATTGCAGCAAGTGCAGCTTTTAGTGGACAGGACTGCTTAAGTTATTGGCACATTAGAGTGAAGAATCATGAATGAATGAGAAAGTCAACAGCAAGACTTGTTAAAAGGGACAGATCACCCCAAAATAAAAATGTACTCTCCCTCAGGCCATCCATCTAGGTGATTTTTTCTTCAACAGTAAAGAAGATTTTTAGCATCATGGCCCTTGGTGTTAGCAGCTACCAGCACTTGAGAGTCAAAAAATGCATACCAGGCAAGACAAAATTAATACCTGTGGCTCCTGACGATTTATTGAGGTCTTATGAAGCCCAATTTTATATGAAATTTATATGAAATATGAATATTTCCATGCTACATGAACATTGTCATATAAACTGGAATAAATACAAAACTACAGCCAAACTAAAACTGAAATGAGACATTAATAATAAATAGTGAATAAATGAAATAATCATAACGCACGCACATATGAAAGCACGTATTTCTGCATTTCGAAATAAAGTCTATTAAAAGTCCACTGAATACACATTACAAAAAAGTAGCTGAAATATAGCTTTAGAAAGAAATATTTTAATTCAACATAATAAATACAAATAAATAGTGACATTTAAAAAAAAAAGAAATGATACTCTAAATATAAACTAAACGCGGCAGTAGGTGGTGGCAAATCCCTGTCTTAAGTGAGTCATTCATTCAATTGATTCCTTCGAATCATTGGTTCACTGAATCATTTATTCACTCGATTCATTTAAAAACGTGGATTCATTTGCGTTGATATGAGACGCACAACAGTGAAAGAGTGAAATTACTGAATGTGTCTAAAATGTAATTATTCAGACCTTTACCTTATCTTAATTTTTAGGTAAAAATTTTTATGTAACCTATTTGTGTCTTTCTATCTTTCTTATAGTAACATGCAGCTTTCACGCGCATCTGTCGGACAGAACCGGCACTTGTATTTCAGCCAGCGGTGCTGTTAATGTTATGGTTATTGTAGCAAATAGCTCCATAAATTCAGTATAACAGCATTAAGTTGAAGAGGTTAACTTTATCACTGGACTGAATCTACACATGCATTTTAAGTGTTCCTGCTCTGACCAAGCAATAAATGCACGTCTTTGAATGAGCGCTGTAGAGCATTCACAATATTTGAATTATTGGTTAATAACTAGTGTTTTCTGAGTCAGTGTCCCAAAGATGAATTTGCCGATCCTGACTAGCCATCTCCTCATTGGACGCGCCTTCAGAGAGAAATGTATCTTTATGGATTACATAACCCAGCCAACATTGATATGTGGGCCCCATGTAGGTTATACCCGGGCAGCATGGGTTCCATGTGGGCATGGGCTGAAAATGGGCAATTTATGTGGGTCCCATATGTTTTTCACAATGTGGGACCCATATAGGTTTGGACATATGGGACCTTCATGGGATCTATGTGGGCATGGGCTGTAAATGGGTAATTTATGTGGGTCCCATATGTTTTTCACAATGTGGGACCCATATAGATTTGAACATATGGGACCATCGTGGGATCTATGTGGGCAAAATGATTTCACACTTAAAAACATCTTTACACCTCTAAACTTTTGGTTAATGGTCACTTTTTAAACAAGAAATATAACTGTTTAATATTTTATGGATCTGATTAAAATAGCTCATTTTTTCAAATGAAAATGTGTGAATTATCAATATTACAATGTACCCTGTGCATTTATCAAAATGCACTTTTCTTTTACTGCGCACAGTTTAGCAGGGACAATTACAAACAAACTCTAGAATTTTTTTTATTATTTGTTTTTACAAATTCCAAACTCTGGACTTATATCGGTCTCAAACAGGACCTACACTCTCAAATGATCTTCTGACAACACCTTCCGCTTGACAAAGTAGTCCTGTTACATTCAGTTTTTAGGATTTTTTTTTTTCACATAGTATCATATCATAATATATGTCATTGATCTTTACTGAAAATAAGCGTACATTTAAATTTATAACTGTAAAGATTTTAAATATTAGAAAAAAATTCCCGCTCTGGCGCAAGGATACAGTCTCTTCTAAGCACAGTGGAGCGACAGCACGACCAGAGTCACTTTTATCAGTTCACAGAGGACCAAGCGGAGCGAAAATAAGCAGGTAAAATGCATATTTTCAAGAAATGATTTTATTATCCACGTTTGCAAGTATTGGAAACATTGTTTTGACAGTATAAATTACCTTTAAAGTAATGTAGCCTTTAAAATAATGATGTTGTATTTTTGTTTTTCTGGCCGCGTACTCGCTAAAATGTCTGCATAATCTTAAAACATGTCTTTTTCGTTGACGGTAAGGTGTAGTTTTGTTTTTTGCCTGATGTTAATGAAGTAGGAATCTCAATTGTTGTTTATTTATTGCTTTACTGATGCATTTTGTGGCCGTCTAGCCGCCATTTTTTCATCTGAGGGAAAACGGAATTTCCACACAATTTATTATAATAACCGTGTTTGAATGGCAAAATACTGAGTTTTTAAAGTATCTGACATAACTTGCTCCTAAAAGCGGACAAATGCTGCTTTCGAACGCCAGGTAGGGTGGATTTCAAACAGTTTTGAGACCACCGTTCTCTTTAGGCCTTTCTGTGCGCGCGCCTCGCGCATGCGTGAACACCTCAATGAGCCCACAGCTATTTTTCAGCATATTGGGGCTAAATGACTAGCCTAATTAACATCAACACTTCACTTTCTCATTCATGCATGTTTCTTTGAGTAGTACTGTGCTACGCATGTATATGAAAATACAGCAAAATAAACTATATCAAAAGATGACAATCTCTAACAGACGCTTTAAACTGTAATACACACATACACATCTTTTTAAGTATATTTAAGTAACGTATACGTTTTCGTGTATGTACTGCAGTTAGAAGTTTGATAGTGCTCTTAAGCAATTTATAAAGGATTATAAATTAATTTATACATTGATGTCAGCCACATTTATACATGATTTTATACATCGATTGCTACAGGACCTGCCGCTCAGAGAGTCACCGCTGCAGGACCTGCCGCTCAGAGAGTCACCGCTGCAGGACCTGCCGCTGCAGGACCTGCCGCTCAGAGAGTCACCGCTGCAGGACCTGCCGCTCAGAGAGTCACCGCTGCAGGACCTGCCGCTCAGAGAGTCACCGCTGCAGGACCTGCCGCTCAGAGAGTCACCGCTGCAGGACCTGCCGCTCAGAGAGTCACCGCTGCAGGACCTGCCGCTCAGAGAGTCACCGCTGCAGGACCTGCCGCTCAGAGAGTCACCGCTGCAGGACCTGCCGCTGCAGGACCTGCCGCTCAGAGAGTCACCGCTGCAGGACCTGCCGCTCAGAGAGTCACCGCTGCAGGACCTGCCGCTGCAGGACCTGCCGCTCAGAGAGTCACCGCTGCAGGACCTGCCGCTCAGAGAGTCACCGCTGCAGGACCTGCCGCTCAGAGAGTCACCGCTGCAGGACCTGCCGCTCAGAGAGTCACCGCTGCAGGACCTGCCGCTCAGAGAGTCACCGCTGCAGGACCTGCCGCTCAGAGAGTCACCGCTGCAGGACCTGCCGCTGCAGGACCTGCCGCTCAGAGAGTCACCGCTGCAGGACCTGCCGCTCAGAGAGTCACCGCTGCAGGACCTGCCGCTCAGAGAGTCACCGCTGCAGGACCTGCCGCTCAGAGAGTCACCGCTGCAGGACCTGCCGCTCAGAGAGTCACCGCTACAGGACGCGATTTCAGCAACTCTCAACACAGTAAAAAAAATAAGCGTTTCCTAGCAACGGCTAAACACTGAGACAATTAAATACACTTACGAGCTGATTTGAACTTCCGCTGATAGACTGCATCTCTTAAAGACTATTTCATTACACTGCCTTCTGCTGGCGCTTGAACCCACTTTCCTATTAATCACAAAAAATGGCCAAGCAAGTGCAGACACTGATAAGATACACGATACAGTAAGAGACCAAACGCAATTTTTATTTTATTTTTTATTTTTTTAATGAAATTAAGACATTTCTGTCTCTCCATTGAAAGTCTATTCATGACTTTTCAGACCACTTGAATTAAAAAATGAAATAATTTCTTATGAGTTTGGAGTAACACTAGTTTTCTTTTCTTGACTGATTTTTTTTTTTTTTTTTTTTTTATTAATATTTTTTTAATTGTTAAATAAGTTTGGTTATGTGAAATCAACTGTTGGGATAGTATCACCCTGTTTTAAATTAAACTGGTAACGTTGGTGTTTAACACTTTACAAAAACTTCAAGTTTTATTGAAAATGTCTGAATTATAATAAAGTATTTGATATACTGTATTTTTACATTTTAATTTCTGATTTATTTATTTTTTAAATTACACCTTTCATGTGTTGAGATTTTGTAGATTAATAACAGTGGAATATTCAAGCAAAACTGACATCTACCTAACTAAAATACAGATTTTGCTTTTATCAATTATTCATTTATTTTTCTTATCACAGGTAAATTAGAATTGATAATTATAAATACTGTTCAGGCTTGATGCGTCAAAAAAACTCATAAGAACAGGCACATATACTGGGTGTATGCCATATGGGTTTCAAAACTTATGTTGCCCAGTTGGGCCCCATTCAGGTTCTATATGAGATTTATGTGGGCTAATTCATAAAGGGCCCAAGTGGAACCTGCGGACAAACCCATCTAGGCCCCATATTGGCCCCACCTTGGATTGTTAGCTGGGTCATAAGTGGGACCAATATGGGTCTTATATGTGTTGCCCAGTTGGGCCCCACATTAGTCCCAGTCAGGCCCCATATGAGATTCATATGGGCTACTTCAGATGGGGCCCACATGGAACCCATGGACAAACCCATGTAGGGCCCATATTTACAGCCCATATGGGGCCCACACGGGACCCGTGATAGAATGTTGGCTGGGAATGAAAGAGTTTTTGTTTTCGATTTAAATTATTTGGTTTTAAAATAGTCATTTAAAGCATTCTTTATATGTATTTATCATCACGGTAAGGCAAGAATTTTCTGAGCTTCATTCCTGTTTGTTTTCCTTATTTTACAAAAGTACAACATGTGTTGATATTGTGAGTGAACACGAATACAAGCAGACCCTTTGCAGTTCTGAATACTCTTACCTTTATAAGCAAAAATTACAGCATATTATTAAGTTTCCACTGTTATATAAAAAAAAAGAAAATCCCATTCAGCTTCCACTCTACGCCCAAACCATTAGATATGCCCTAACAGCCACATTTATATGTTTAAATTTATACTGTGAAATGCATTGTGTTTTATGTCTATAGATTTAATTTTAGGCAAGTCCTGTTGATTTGAGAAGGCTAAATTGATCAAACATATGCTAAACTCACTGCCTCTGGCCGCTTGTTCCTTTAACGCTTGTGCGACCTTATGGACATTTTTGTCCATTTCAGTTTAGTTTTTTGTTATAAGTGTGTCTGTGTTAATGCCAACTGCGTAAATTTAGGCTCAGGTGTGTATTTTTATTGGAATTTTAATATTTCACCATCATTTCCTTAAAAAAAATCAATTTTACCCTCCGTACAAAAAATACTCACACTCAGGACCTTAAGGACAAAAATGTCCCCATTGAAACCCATTAAAACGGCTATTTTTCATCGCAGTGCTGTTTAACTGTAAAATGATGCAATTTTTGTTAATAGGCTTTCATTCTGTTGGCAAGGCTTCAAAATTATTTTTTTTACCAGATGGTGCCATTTTTTCACGTTTGGTCTATAAAGCAAATACTCGCTGTATTCCTGTTTTCTGTTTCTGCATGTTATAGAGCCAATTGGATAAATAATGCAGCTGTAATTGTGTGGGTGTGTTGGTATGGATGTCAGAGTGTGGTTTGTATGTGTGTCATAAAAAAAATTGTGTGTGTGTTCGGGATCGAGGACGCAAGTCTGGTAATTCTGCAAAGAGTTGTTACACAATAACAATAAAAGTAATTCAATTCAATTCACTTCATAAAAAAATAACATTTCAGTGAAATGGTTGACAGTTAAATTATTCCCAACTATGCATTTTAGAATAAAAAGAGGACTACTGTTCCATTTGTGCACTGAAAGACCTCTCTCAAAGGACAAATACGCACATCATAGACTGGGTAATTGTTCTGTTTAATGATTGTTGATACTGTATTTGTTAAATTCGAATAGGCCTAGAATAGAATTCTGACCCATTGTTCTGACATGGTAAATTGGACAAAGCCAACACTGCCAATAAATGAGCATAACGGATACTATTTTCACCATCTCTGATTCTCCTGCAGGTTCAGTGTGAAAAAATGTGCTCGGTGGTTTCACAGTTCATGTGTAGGATTCAATGTTACAGAAACCTCTGGCATGAATTCACCATGGTTCTGTGTGTTGTGCAAAAAAAAGGTAATTGACAGAAGTGCATATATTAATTAAAAACATTCTTCATCTACAACAGCTCATCTTACTGCATTTTTGACAATTATTTAATGCATAATGTCTTGTTTTACAGTAACAAGCATGTGCGTTTCTTTTTTAGAAATAAGCTGAAGGGGAAGTCGTGGCCTAATGGTTAGAGAGTCTGACTCGTAATTGAAAGGTTGCGGGTTCGAGTCCCCGGCTGGCAGGGATTGTAGGTGGGGGGAGTGAATGTCCAGCGCTCTCTCCACCCTCAATACCACGACTGAGGTGCCCTTGAGCAAGGCACCGAACCCCCAATTGCTCCCCGGGCGCTGCAGCATGGCTGCCCACTGCTCCGGGTGTGTGTTCACGGGGTGTGTGTGTGTGTGTGCATTTGTTCACTACTCACTGCTGTGTGTGTGTGCACTTGGATGGGTTAAACGCAGAGCACCAATTTCGAGTATGGGTCACCATACTTGACAATACGTCACGACTTTATGTGATGTACCTATGTGACACTAAAGGAAGTGTGTGAACAAACATAAGATTGTGTTATGCTCTAAGAAGAATCTTTCATGCATGTGGCACCTTTTATAAATAAAAAAATACTACTGTTTGCCAAATGCTGTTTGGTCATTTTGAACTGAATTAGTATAATACATATTAGTAAAAGATGCATTTGCCTAACTGTGTGATCTTGCACTTTCACATTCGCTGGATTCTTCCCCTTATTAAAATGCTTTAAAGTCTCCATGCATTTGCTATCATTAACAGAATCGTTAATGATCCAAATTAATCTAGATTGGGCTCTTGTCCTACAGATTCATTTCCCTAATGTAATTTGTTAAATTCGAATAGGCCTAGAATATATATATATATATATATATATATATATATATAAATATATATACACACATACACACTATATTGCCAAAAGTATTGGCACCCCCTTCTAATGAACATGTTTGACTACTTTAGTAATTTCCATGAGTACAAATCTTAATGTTCAAGCATATAATGATATTCTAGGGAATTGTGTGCTTCTAATTTTATAGCAACAGTTTGGACAGAACCCTTTTCTAGTCTAACATGACAGTGTCTCTGTGTATAAGACACGGTTCAAAAAGATTGAGTCAGTGTGGAAGAACTTGACTGGTCTGCAGAAAGACAAGTCCTGATCCCAGCTGAACTCCTCTGGTGTGACTTTATATGCAGACCTTGAGCCAGAAACTCATCACCAAACACCAAAAAACCTTTACAGCTAAATCAGAGTACAGGCAGCTTTAGTTTAAAATGTAAAAAGAATATAATCAATAATTATGAATAACAAAATTATAATCTATAAAGATAAACAAAAATCTTAGCTGATGCTAGCCACCCGGATCCAGATCAGATGGTGGATCAGCACCTAGAGATGACCTCTACAGCCCTGAACGTCAGCGGAGACCAGGACACCTAGATGAGCCCCAGAGACTGATCCCCAGTGAAGACCCTGTCTCCTAGACGGCCACCGGGACAAGACCACAGGAACATGATGAGTCCTTTGCATAATCTGATTCTGCTTTAGTCTAGATTTAAACTGAAAATGCAGTTAGCGTCTAACCAGAAGTGCAAGAATATAGTGTTTTATATACATATAAGTGCAGAGTAAGTGAAGATATGATTTACAGAATATACAGTGGAATTGCTATATACAGTATAAAGCGTCATGTGTAACCAAACTGAACAGAAGACAGTGTTCAGATTCAAAACAAGAGTCTAATACCAGTTGCGTGTGGTGGTGTTTTAAAATGAAGAGGCAGTTATAAGTATATACGCTATACATATGTGGTGAATGCCGGTATGTGTATCGTGGATTTAACCAGGTGTTGTGCAGCCGGTGTTGGTCCATGGAGGTTATATGACTAAGAGGGTTGGTTTCCCTAGCGATCCTGTTATATTGCCTGTTTGGAAAGAAAACGACTGCAGATACATGTTGAGTGACTTGAGTGACGACTGCTCCTCTACATGGTGGGTAACGTAATTGTATTAGTGTGGGTACTTAATATGAATGAGTTTGTGGCGCTTTTGTATGACGTGCTCTTTTTCCGTTCAGTGATCAGTATAAGGGATTGGTTTGCCAGATATTTGATGAAGTCCAGTTGAGGATATATAAAATTATTTATATCCCTACGGGCATTCAAAAAGGTATACATTTTTAATTTGTCTTTTGGTGTATTTTAGCCTCGCAAGGGTGACATGCTCTGTGACATGGCCTAGCCCTGACATTGCTGTTTTGCTTTGGTTTTTCTTATTGTTTACTTTCACTCCGTTTTTGTGGAAATGTATGCCGTTGGCATTTTTGTCTGTGTTTGATGTTTCAGTGTTTCTGATTGGAGTCTAATCTGTTCGGAATTGTTTCTTGTTGTGTGTGTGTGTGAAATTATTTTTTTGTAATAACAATTGCTATTATTAGTGGTAGTTTCTGGTAATTTAGAGATTTATTTTGTATTCTTCTTGTCTTGATTTTGTGTTTTGTTATTGATTTGGTGAAAGTCTATCTAATTCAGTGTTTGGTAATAATATCGACTGTGGCTGTAATTATTATTTTTTTCTCTTCTCCTTTAGGAGCGGGGTGAGCCAGAGTGGGCGGGCTAGTTGGTGTGGGCGTAGAAGCTCTCCCTTTTTGTTCAAAGTGTGGTGTGTAGGTTTTTGCTTGCAGTGTAATTCCACCAGAGTGTGTGGGTGTTTGTGAGATTTAATTCACCAAGGGCTGGTTCATCGTGGGCTATTGTAATGCCCAGTGCTTCGCCTGCCCACTCTTTGGGATACCCCAGCTCAGTTAGTAGACCCTTCTGATTTAATTTAATTTATTGATTGTGATTGTCTTTCTTTATTGTTGTCATTCTGGGCCACTTGTTGTCATTTTGTGTCCTTCCTTCGCCCTGGTTTCAATTTTATTTATGATTTAATAAAATTTCATTGATCTGTATCCACGCCTCTTCGTATTTGGTCATTTGTGGGAGTGAACAAACTTGCGTGCTTTTCTTTGCTTAGTATTTCCCCAGGTGTTTCGCCAGGGGTGGCGTAGTCGCTATTAGTGATAATTCCGTAATCCTACACCTTTGTGTCACACACACACACACACACACATACATATATATAGCCTATAATATATTCATGTCACTGTTTGCAAGTGCAAATAGCTATAGATTCTGTTTACAGCTGGATTTTCTGCTATTTATAGGCTACTACTTGTTGCAAACAGTGGCAATTATCTGCATCTCCGTATTGTACATTATAAAAGAGTATGCAGTAATAACATATTGAGTGAAAATTATCATTTTAATTCAAATTTAGGGACAACAAATCCCTCCCTACGCCCACCCTAACCCCACCCGATACTTTAAATTCAACTTTTAGATTATTTCCTTCATTATTACTGAAAATACATGCCTTGTGATATCTGATTTGAAAAGGTAGAAAAAAAAAGTTGAGCAAACGCGGATACGAACTAAGGTCGATCGCGTCAAAAACGACTTCCACCATGAACTTTACCATCTGCGCCACTGGAACTGTTAATTGCATTATATGCACTTGTAAATAGACACTCCGTTTTGTATTTGTTAACTGATGCATAGTCAACTTATTTTCGGGGAATTTTCATAAAAGCCCTGCAACAAACATTGTCATGATGACTTACAGCCACGAAGATACATCTTTAGTTCATCAAGCTGAATGCTCACTAAAAGCTGACAGTCATCATGTTTTCAAGCCATTTCATGATTCATTTTGACATGACACAAAGCAGTGATATCTAAGCTAAGCGGGAGAGTTGTTTATTTACTTTATAATTAGTCAATAACGCCATTATTTCCTTCATTCATGCCGAGAGCTCAGGTGAAAACAAGAGGCGGGATTTATCGCACGAACCAATCACATCCGATCATATCCAATTATAGCGTGATTTCCCCCATTGATCTCAATGAGCCTCCAGAAAAGTCACCGCACGCTTTGGGGTCTCTGTAGAAAGTCTATGGACCGAAGAGAGGCAAGCCTCTGTTGGACAGTGTTACTGTATAAAAACGACTGACTTTTAGACTTTTAAAGTCATATTTAGTTATATTTGCGCTGTTTTATTTTTGTAAAATCGATTATTTTCTCCTCCAATTTTGAGGAGAGGAGATACTGCCTAATACATATTTTGAAGAGTCTCGTCAAAACAATAGAAATGTTAAAAACCGCAGCTTTTAAAAAATGCGTTGCGAGACTCCCGCTCTGCTGCGTTCCATTTTGGAACGTTCGACCCCTGCGATGACGTCACAGGTGGTGATAGTGAGAATCTGAGCGTTTGTGAAGAGTTTGCAGAGCGGTAGAAAAACTCTTCTTACAAAAGTCTGCAGACAATAGCGTATACAGTCCTCGAACAATCGAGTCTGCACAGAGTTTGTCAAGATGTGCACAGCATCCGAGTCCGTTCCTGCGTGGCTGGATAACACCAGCTTCTGTGAAGGCTTCTGTCAGTGGATCGATGAAGAGTTTAGCGTCGATTCACTGCCAGCTGACTCACAGCAGCCGGTCGAGTCAAGGGCTTCAGCAGCAGAAGCAGTGAGTGCACAGCCTTCTGCTGAGAAAAGCCCAGAAGGTCAGATAACAACTTAACTTTCAAATTAAAATAAGCCACATTTTACTGTCGGGAATTACTCGCATTATATATTTTTTGTCAATATCAAGTCAAGTCACTATTATTTGTATAGCGCTTTTAATAATGCAAATTGTGTCAAAGCAGCTTGATATAAAGCTTTATATCAGCTTTACAGTATTTAGACGGGGAAATAGTTTGTCGAAATACTGTCATTCTCCTCTGGCCAGACAACATTTTGTGACAAAATTATTGATGTTACAAAAATGACCATAGTATAACCACATTTTACTACAAATACCATGGTTAAACTATGGTTAGTGTAGCAAAATCATGGTTAATTTGTGGTTACCATGATTTAACCATGGTTAATTTTTGTAAGGGGTTGAAATGGTAATGCTCCGTTCACACAAAACACGTTTCTGAACTCCTCTGAGCTGCTTTTTCGTTGTTTTCTATGTAAACATGCACTAGATACACACCTTTTGATGTTTAATCTGTCAGAAACTGTATGTGGTCTAATACTTTCCTCTTTGTTTTTCTTCAATGAAGAAATTCCTACTCGAGGCAACAGGAGGAGCAGAATCCATGCCTTCTTCAAGAGAACATGGAAGGCTGTTCTCCGTTGCAGACGGACAAGAGTGGAGTCCAATCCCGAGCCAGCGTCTGTAGTGCCTGACACCGAGACAGCATCTGATCCAGGTCTTCCCAATTGGGAGCCAACTACCGGTGAGTGTGATGTTAGCTCTACTCTTATTTTTAAAGTATATTTTTACTTTGTAATTCTGATTTCACCTAACATGTACATTTTAACCCTGTACATATAGGTTGCTCGTTGTTTAAGAGGCACATGGATTTTATTTACAGCCAGCAGTGCTATTAAATAAGACCTGTAATTCTGCAACCTCTTGTGTTTTTCAGAATCTTTGTACAGTTTATACACACTGCAAGATTTGATAGGAAAGGGAAGCTACGGCAAGGTGTTCAGAGCAATACGAAAATCAGACGGCCAAGAGGTAACATGCTTTCACTGAACATTATCCTTATGCAGAGAACCGTCCACTCCATCCAAAGATGTATGTTTAAAATAAAGTGCATAATGAGGAATTTGAGAAAAAATGATAACATGTCTTTGTTTTTTTTTATCTCTTTGCAGGTTGCCATCAAAAGACTGTGCAAATGGAACAACAGCCGTTGTCTTGAAATTGTAAGTTGGCAAAGATTAAAGAATACATATATAGTTGACAGATTTAAAGATGTGCACAGATTTTATAGACAATAATGAACCTTCTTTTCTGCTAATGTGACCGCACCGAAAAACTTCTGTAGTTAACACACTACAAATAGTAAAAGGTAAAGCCTCAAAGTACCAAAGAGCTTTGAAATGCTCTGATTATATCTAAAACATACTAAACAATTGTATAATCTATCCACCGTTTTCTTGCTGTAAAAAATGGGTGTGGCCATTTGTAAATTCTTTGGGTCTAACTTCTGGTCTCATCCGCGTCCAGCAATTTTTAGCGGTACAAAACAGATCATTTTGCTGCTTGATATCGCAAATTGGTGTGTCTTGCCATATTATTTTAAAATATTATCTTAATTGTTTGTAGTGCAAACAGTTTTACCATTTACTGCACGTTGTTATTCTCCTTGTTATAGCGGCTAATGAACCGGAAGTCTTGCCCATAGGCTTACTTCCATGTTGAAGAAAAAGGTGGATAGCTAACGAAGCTTTTGTTGTCTTGTTCTCTAGCCTGGTTGTTCCAAACCTCTGCCTACAGAAGTGGTGCTGATGCTCATGTTGAGGCATCCTCCAGTAAGCCCCTATTTGATACAAATGTATGAGTGGTTTGATCAGCCCAAGATCTTCTCGCTCATTCTGGAGTGCCCTCAACCGTGCATGGTCCTGCGGAAGTTCATCAACGATTCGTCGGGACTGATCGAACCGATCGCATGCAGCTTAATGCGCCAGTTAGTCCTGGCGGTGCAGCACTGCATAGATCACGGCGTGTTTCACAATGACATCCATGCTGACAACGTCCTGGTGAACACAGACACTCTGGAGCTGAAGCTGATTGACTTCGGCGCCGCTCACCTGCTTGAGAGCGCAGGCTACGACAGCTGGACATATTTAGGTGAGCTGGTATTTTGTATTGCACTGCTTTATCAATGGAGTCGTGGCCTAATGGATAGCGAGTTGGTGGGGGAGTGAATAACCAACACTCTCTCCACCCTCAATACCATGACTGAGACCCTTGAGCAAGGCACCGAACCCCCAACTGCTCCCCGGGCGCCGCAGCATTGGCTGCCCACAGCTCTGGGTGTATGTTCACTACTGAGTGTACGCTTGGATGGGTTAAATGCAGAGCACAAATTCTGAGTATGGTTCCCCATACTTGGCCACACACCCCCTCCCCTTTATTTTGTATTGTAAAAATAAGTGTGGGAAATGAAATGTGCTTGCTTACAGGAGCAGTAGAGTACTGCCCGCCAGAGGCTTTGTCGGAGCCCAAATACTATGCCGTCCCAGCAAACGTCTGGGCTCTGGGCATTACGCTGTTTTTGATGGTGAACAGGCAGCTGCCCTTTTCCCACGTCCAGGAAATATTGAAAGCCTCTCCTAATTCTTGGAAGTCCAGAGTATCTTTCGGTGAGGAAACAGATGCCAAGCTAATGTTTCCATATACCTTAAATTATCAGAGGGTATTTTCATACATGTCTTAACTAACTCCTCCAAACTTTTACAGCATGCCGTGATCTGATTGGCCAGTGTCTGAAACGCAATCCAGCGAAGCGGCCGGCTTTAGAGCAGATCTTACGGCACTCGTGGTTCAAAAGTCGGCTCTAGAATTAAGGCAGGTGTGGGATTACCTCTCTCATCTGGGTCAGACTTAAGGTAATCATTCTCCAGAGGTCAAGTACTGTCGTATTTTTCCATTCTAAATTATGTTCCGAAAACGAAGCAGCTATTGAACAGTACTGAACTGACCACAGGCCACTTTAATGTTATGGTCCTATTTTAAATATTCAGCAGCCATATCACCCTGCAGCCCAAGAGTGGTTGCCCACTGAAGCTAAGCAGGGTTGAGCTGGTCAGTACCTGGATGGGAGACCTCCTGGGAAAACTAGGTTGCTGCTGGAAGAGGTGTTAGTGAGGCCAGCAGGGGGTGCTCACCCTGCGGTCTGTGTGGGTCCTAACACCCCGGTATAGTGATGGGGACACTATACTGTCAAAAAGCACCGTCCTTCGGATGAGACGTTAAACCGAGGTCCTGACTCTCTGTGGTCATTAAAAATCCCAGGATGTCCTTCGAGTAGGGGTGTAACCCCGGCATCCTGGCCAAATTTGCCCATTGGCCTCAGACCATCATGGCCTCCTAATCATCCGCTTACACTGATTGGCTTCATCACTCTGTCTCCTCTCCACCTCTGGTGTGTGGTGGGCGTTCTGGCGCACTATGGCTGCCGTCGCATCATCCAGGTGGAGGCTGCACACTGGTGGTGGTTGAGGAGACCCCCCCCCCCCCCCCCCCCCCTTCTATGTAAAGCGCTTTGAGTACCCAGAAAAGCACTATATAAATGTAACTAATTATTATTATTATTACAAACAACATGGTAATATAATACAATTACTCTGCTGAAGAACACTGGACTAGATGGGAAACAAGAGACAAAATGATTCCAAATTTGCTGGAGACCATAAACCCGAACAGACCTCTAAAGGGCCAGTGTGGCCCGGTGTTATTTGCTGTGAATGGCACTGAATTGGTCTTGATTTTCACATATGAATGCAGCGCTTCCAGGTTCTTCAGTCAAGTAGCTTTTAATGATGGACACAATCAGCGCTGTGTCTCTAATGATCTGTTAAGCTTTACGTTTACATTGACATTGCATTTAGTAATTTAGCAGATGTAATAAAAAAGAAAATAATAGAAAAAAGCAATAAAAACAAAACAAGTAGATAGAATAGAAATAGAATAGACAATGCTAGTGTTAAAAAAACACAATTATTTTAATAATTAAAAGGAAAACAAGTAGATAAGAATAGAAAAGGAACAGAGAGTGCTAGATTTAGAGGTACAATTTTTTATAATAAATAAAAAGAAAACAAGTAAATAGAATAGAAATAGAATAGAGATTGCTAGAGTTAGATGGTTGTTTTTTAATATTTATAAATAAAAAAAGAAAACAAGTAAATAGAATAGAAAAACAACAGAGAACGCTAGTGCTAGAGGGTCATTTTTATAATAAATAAAAAGAAAACAAGTAAATAGAATAGAAATAGAAAAGAGATTGCTAGAGTTAGAGAGTCAAGATTGAAATAAATAACAGAATACAAGTAGATAGAATATAAATAGAATAGCGGGTACTTTATAATATATAATGCATAATAATTAATTTAAAATTATTAATTTGATTAGTACAATTTATTATAATAAAGTGATTTCTATGTTTTTTAGATAATAAAAATATATTTTTTAAGCATGTGTCTGGTTGTTGAATACACATCCACTCATTATTTAATGCTCCACTTCTAAATCCTGAGAAATTATCCATTAAAGTAAACCCAACAAGTGATATGGCTATTTATTTATGCGTTAAATACACTCAACAACACAAGTAATGATATATAGAAAAAATTTAAGAGGTTTTGATGGTTACATTACACATCGTGTTACATCAGACAGTCATTTTTAAATAGCAAAATATATTTAAAAAAATATTAAATGTATGCAGCACACACAAAAAATAACAAGAAACGTGTTGTTAATTTAAATTTATATGCAGCAACTGTGAGTTCCCAGTTTATTTTCTACGAACTTCACCAGTGTTTGTCATGTCGTGTTCACTGCCTAATCAGACACAATAAAGTGCATATAAGTGCAAAAACCCCAACAAAACTCATACAAATGACTGGGTGTCATTGCACTCAAGTATACACACAAATACATGACTTTTATATAAGAAATGTTCTTTTTTCGTTTTGCATTCTTTTTGCAAATTATGCAATAGTTTTGTGTAATAAAAGAAGTCAACAGAGGGTAAGTCCCACACAGAGACCGGTTCAGTCAGTCAGAAGCGGCAGAGACTACAGCTGAAGGTTTTAAACATAGCACGAATACACACTCTTTCTCTTTCAAATGTAAATTTGCACCGAGTCAAAGCTCACAGATGAGAATTAAGGGTAAATCAAGCTTCACTGATCATAATAAAAACCTATTATTGTTACCTATTATACTTTTTGAGCAATGTTGCTGTCAGTGGGCAACCAGGGGCCTGTTTCATAAAACAGGTTCACCAAATAAGCCAGGTTTATTTCAATTAGTCTTCAAAATAAATCAGACTAACTGAAATAAGCTTGGCTTGTTTGGTAATCTTAATCTTAATTTGGTTAACATTTTTTTTAAGATTCACACATATTTTTAGTAGAAAGCTTAATTTTACTTTCGATTCATAAACGTGAACTGACGTCTGAGGTGTTAATGTTTTTGGGCTGATCGTCACAAGACTGAGGCATGTGATATTGATCAGACTGTAAAGCACATTCCTCGTTGTGTAGTAAATGTAGATTGTTATGAACTATTCCTCAGAGGGCGCTCTCTGGCTCAGAAGCAGAGTCCTCCATCGGGCTGCATTCACATCTCTAGACGATTTGTGTCTTATGTAAAACATTTGAACGTGATCACATATAATCATTGAAAATTTTAATAAATGATAATTAATTCCGGGCATACATATTCAAATCCGCCCCATCAATCTCTATAAATTGATTTTTTATTTTAAATATCGCTTACTAGACTCAAACGGCTGTGATTGGTTCATCCTAACCAGCGCTGAGAAAAGTAACATCTGTCACGTGACCACGTTAAAACAGTAAGCAGAAATCAAAACAATTTATTATTACTTAAATACTGACACACAGAAATTTAAACAGCAACCGAATTAAAAATACACAGTGAATAGTTAAAACAGCAAAATGGATATTTAGACCGACCGCACCTGACCAATCAGAGGCCGCTTCCGGGCCGCCAAACCACGCCTACTTTAAATCACTCGGGAAGCGTGTTGTTTCTCCGTCGCTTGTTGTTTGTTTCCGCCGCTCTTCCGTGGTTCTCCGGAGACATGTAGACCGCAGAGATGGTGCACGTCTATAACTGCCACCCGTTGGCGTCCCAGCACATCGTCGCGGCGGAGCAGGAGCCGGAGCTGGTGTGCTGCGGCGGCGGGGCGCTGTTCGTGGTGAGCTCCGGCGGCTGTAAGGTGGAGGCGTACAGCCTGCAGCGGGAGGGATGTCCGCTCATCTGCCGCTTCAGCTGCATGGGCTCCGTGCTCCGCATCCGCCACAGCGCCGTGGGTCAGTCCAGCTCTGGAGCATCACTCTTTGGAGTATAAAAGGGCCACTGTTTAACAGTCTTTAGCATACTGTTAAAAAGAGTATTTACCAAGTACATTATACACTTTTAAAGTGAAAGTAGTGCTTACGGACAATCAACTGCATGCTATTTGGAAGTAAATTAAAATGTATTGTGGTCTACATCTATATTAGATGCAGTTAACTAAATTTAAAGTGCTTTTTGACACACTTAAGCGGAAATCTTTAGATTTAAATTCGTCTTTGAAAAAGCCTATGTGACCCTGGAGCACAAAAGCAGTCTTAAGGGTCATTTTTTTAATTGAGATTTACATAATCTCACAGCTAATAATCTTTCTATTGATGTATGGTTTGTTAGGATAGGATGATAATTGGCTGAGACACAGCTACTGAAAACCTGGAATCTGAGGGTGTAAAAAGAAAATAATAATAAATGAGAAAATCTCCTTTAAAGTTGTTCAAATGAAGTCCTTAGCAATGCATATTATTAATCAAAAATGAAGTTTTGATATATTTACGGTAGGAAATTTACTAAATATCTTCATGGAGCATGACCTTTACTTAATATCCTAATGATTTTTGGCATAAAAGAAAATCTGATAATTTTGACCCATGCAATGTATTTTTTGCTATTGCTACAAATATACCCCAGCGACTTAAGACTGCTTTAGTGCTCCAGGGACACAAAAGGTTAAAGTACTGCTGAGTGCTCTGACAAGCATTTATGGTCAACTGAAATATACTTTAATGTCATTTCTGTTGAAACTTCTGCGTCATGTGTTTTAACGTGTTTCTTATTATTACACATTAGTAATAATGATGGAATTGCAATTAAGTACATTTTAAAAATAACTTCTTGTATTTGTTGTTTAGAGTCAGTGGATTCTGACTTGCGTTTGGCTGTGTTTTGTTTCTTTAGGGGACTACCTAGTCACCATAGAGGAGAAGAACAAGGCCATTTACCTCAGGGCCTATACTAACTGGAGGTACCAGGCTGCCGAGAAGACTCGTGTTGGGGTGCGTCTGTTGGGTCACCTCCTGCGGGGCTCGTCCTTCCGCGGGACTCCTAAAGAGCAGATGGAGATTATTGAGATCCCTCTGTTTGAGCCACCGCTGTGTATGGCATGCTGCAGTCTTACCGGTGAGAACACCTGAGCACCGAAAACACAAACACAACTGTAAGAATAACTACATTTGATGTATTCTCTGTTTTGGCGTTGTGTCTCATTCCAGTCCTTAGTTTCCTGTGATGAGAAACTTAATATTTGCACGTGAGCAAAGGACTTTATCTAATATGAGTAACTATAGTAAAATGTAATTTATATCATTACTGCAGTCTTCAGTGTCCTTCAGAAATCAGTCTAATATACTGATTTACTGCTCAAGAAACATTTCTGATTATTATCAATATTGAAAATAGCTGTCGTGCATGATATTATTGTGGAAGCCATCGTTTTTTCTGAATTCTTTGATGAATAGAAAGTTTAACAAAAGCATTTATTTGAAATATAATTATTTCTTAATATTAGAAATGTCTTTACTGTCGCTTCTGATTAGTGCGGTCAAACGATTAATCGCATCCAAAATAAAAGCTTTTGTTTACATAATATATGTGTGTTTACTGTTTATATTTATTATGTATATATAAATACACACACATGCATGTATATTTTTGAAAATATTTACATGTGTATATATATTTTATATTATAGTAAATATATTTAACATATAAACAACATATTTTTCATAAATGCATGTGTTTGTATTTACATATACATAATAAATAAGCACAATATACACATATATAATGTAAACTAAAACTTTTATTTTGGATGCGATTAATCGTTTGACAGCACTACTTTTGATCAATTTAATTCTTACTGAATAAAAGTATTAATTTCCTTAAAAAATCTTACCACAAATTGCTGAAAGGTAACTTATCTGTCTGTAACTGTAAAAAATGATGCAGCATCATGAAATGTCTGCTTGTCTTCTATTGGCTTGAGAGACTCGAGAAACCACGACAGGTCAGAAAGGGAGACACCTGGATCAGGTGGTTAGGGGGTTTTTGATGGTTGTGGGATGTTCTAAATCATGTTGTTGAGTCTTGCTAGGTTGCTCGAGCTGGTGTGTTACTTGCCAAAGTCAAAAGAGCCCACTCATAAGTCTCTGATGTATGTCCATAACATGACAACACCTGAGTTTAATAGGGTGTCCCTCAAACTCACACCAATGGGCAAGCCAGAGGTCAACATGTCAGGCTGCTTATAGAGTCTCAGTGTTTACATTCGTCAGGAAATCAACCTTCCAACGGTTTACTCATAGTTCACTCTGCACATTTAACTAAGATAGAAACTCAAAAAAGCACACTTCACTCCATAATTCACACATCATAATTGAGTCCTCCTGCGATACAGGTGATCTTCTAGTGGGCTGTGCCAAGAGTTTGGTGGTCTTCAGTCTGAAGAGTCAGACGCTGAGCGAGCAGCTCTCTGTGCTGGACTTCGAGAGGGTGCTGATTCTTCATATCCAGGGCTGGAGCCCGTCTCAGGTGGCCTTCTGTGCTGGATACATAGCCCTTCAAACAGAGCTGGAGGTCCTGGTGGTAAAGCTCAGCCCGCAGCAGAAGAGCAGCCAGGCTGCAGAGGAGCACACCCTGCTTCCTGAAGATATCATGACTGAAACCAACTTAGATGAAGATGCAGGTATTACTAACAAAAAAAGTCAAGATGCAGACTGGGTGTGCACTATGCTGGTAGGGGTGGACGATATACCGGTAGACACAATTAACCGGTAGAAATGTGTCAACCGGTAGAGGTTTTGGACTATCATTTCTATCGCGTTTACATGCTTTTGCATGGATTTTGCTGTGCTACGTGGTGACAAACTTAACGTTTGCATGCATTTTTAAGCATTGAGCTTAAGCCTTTTAAACGCAAACTAGCAGCGAAAGAGAACTCATTTCGTGATTGCCCACCCCATATGCTGGTTTTTAAAATTTACATCATGCACAGTTGTATAAAATATATATATATATTTCTTAGAAATGACAAAAGACGGATTCAGCCCCCTCCGTGAGCAAGAGGATTTCTTTCTGTTCCCAAAGCATCAGGAGATGTTGGGTAATGAAGCACAGGAGTGTGGCGTCTCTTTAGTTCTGGAGTGGACCGGATTGGAGGCAGAGAGCCGAGGGGACGTGAGCGTGGACTACGTCTTATTCAGGTATACTGAACAGCTTTAGAAAACGAGCTGCTTTCTGAATGTGCCGTGTTTGTTTGTCAGATGTCACCTCTCTAGTTTGCCCTGTCTAGGAGGTTTGCGCCTGATTTCTTTCAAGGCTGCAGCGTTGAGGAGACGCGCTTGCATTCCCTGCAGCTCCACCCCATGTTTACTAGTAAGTGAACACTGTGTGTGCAACATTCGCTCACCCAAACCCCCCTGTTTTGGACTGAATGGATTCCTGCTGCTGTCTGAACAGGTAAACAGGAAGAAGCCTCCATCTCCAAAGGTGGGGAACCTACTTGTGTGTTTGTTTTCTTCTCCTTGCCGAACATTGGCTACATGTACAGCTTGAAGGACACAGTGGAGCTCGTGTCCACCTACCAGTATCCAGAAAAGACCCATCAGGCTGTGCTCAGTGACCAGTTCCTCTACGTCATCACCAGGTAATTCTCGCTGTGCCACAGTACACACACAGCACTTCCTGACATATGAACTGTTGAACTTAGGGATGCACCGAAATGAAAAATTCTTGGCCAAAGCCGAACAAAATAAAACACTAGGCCAAAGGCCGTATACTGAACATGTTTTTTTTGCCTTTTTCCCCATATATTTTGCCAAATTTTTTCACCATTACATAAATTAAACAGATTTTACTGATTTTGTCATCAGTATATTTTTGAAGTAACCAATATTGTATCACGGTATTATTCCATAGCTCTCCGGAGTTCTTCATTTTGACCAGCCAAATGTTGGCATTTATATTTAAATATTTGTACTGAAGCACTTTAGAACATTTGAATTAATATTTGAATTAAAAAACGGATTGTGGTTGTGTTTGCTGTAGGAATGCTCTCCAGTGTTTTACTGTCAGGTGCAGTGCAGTAGCGGCTCGGGTCGATGACCCATACATCGACACCACCATGAAGGTAAAGCAGCTTATCATGGGCTTCCTGTTTTTTCTCTTATTTCACACCTATGACATTCCTTAGTTCTGTATCATATATATTTGGAAGTGTATACTATATATATTTACATATGTGTTTTTGTGGAGTAAATCAGTGAGCGCTTATAACAGTATAGCAGACTACTTACTAAAACCAGGTAAAGCTTTCTAGTTTTTTATTATGGGAGCAAAACATATAATGTAGTGCAGTATAATGTTGATTGAGAGATCGTCAGGCTCAAAAGCCTGATGTATTATCACATTTCATAAATGTTAATATGATTTTTTCAAAAAATTATGTTTGGTATAATGATGTAAATGAAAAGACTATTTACAATGACACTAAAAAGCCTTTTACTTGCTAAAGCTAAAACTTTCAATCGGATGACAGAAGGCATGTACATGATTTTGTACAACAGGTTTTTCAGCAATATGCTTTATAGGATTAAACCTTAAACTTGTTTAGCACTGTTTGTTCTATGAACCTGAATTATACATCATGTAGCTATTACTGTGCTATTATTATTTTACACCAGTTTTTCAACTGCCAGATGATAAAGTGGGTGAAAATGTCCCAGAAACATACTTTAAAAGAGAGAATTAATTCATATCTTGACAACTAAATAGTGGCTTACAGCACTGTCACAGTAGTGAAAAAGTCCATTATTCCACAGAAATCACTTTGAAAACATGCAACATTCTGTTGATGATCAAAGTGGTAAATCTGAAATTCTATTAGAATCAGAAACGCTTATCAAGACCCCAGTGATTTCTGCATGTTCAGGAACTACTAATACTGTCAATATCCTATCAGGCCTGTCCACCCATCACGATGGAGGTGTGCGCTCTGAGGATCCAGCTCTTCATCGGCCTGAAGATTCTCTGTCAGGACGGAAATCATATCGTTCTCCTGACCGCGGCAGATGTGGACAGCAAAGAGGACACAGAGAGACCAGCCCGCAAAAACACGTATGTGTGTGTGTTCACAGTCACCGCAATTAAACACATTTAGATGCTGATGACTAAAATTCTTGTTTCTCTTACGATTTAACTTCTCGATTCTTTCAGTATGTCGTTGCTGTTTGATTTGTGGATGTACGGTAGTAAGGCTGCACGATTAATCGAAGGCGATTATCATGCGTCAACCCTCTACGGACACCTTGGCAACTGAATCGCCATTGGCTAGTACATTTTTTAGTTTACTCGCCAGACTGATAATACTAGGCCTATATCTATAAATATCTGAAAGTACACTCTTAACATCAGTCAATCAAGCATTATAATATGACATTATGATAATCAAGCATTTTAACTGAATTTAGGACTGGTGGTGGTGCTTTTTTGGTCATTAAGTGTTTCTGTAAAAAAAAAAAAAGTGAAAAAGCTAACAATAAAACTTATAAGACGATAATAACAATAATGCGAATTCTGCTAATAAGAACAATATAAAACGCCCGAGCTGCTGGATTCATGAATAGTAATCAGGTTGTGTGCGTTCACTGGAACTGATTCGCTGAAATCAAAACAGGGATGATAATAGGTGAGCACCAGCCAATGAGATTGCCGTTTGCGCATTAGTCCCGCCCACTACCGGAAAACCCGGCAGGTTTTAAAAGCTGAAAAAATCCAAAGGAATTGACAGGAACAAAGAATATCGTTTACATGTATTGCGTCAATTCTGCATGTATGTAAGACTCTGTGCTCTCACCAAAGCGACGGCGAGTTCACGGTACGTCAAATACAGGTGCGCTGTGCATCCATTGAGATGAACTGAAAAAATAGCACAGATCGCTTCTCGCCTTGATGGAGAGAGAAACTCTGAAATGCTCAGTCAGTGTATTAGTGCTAAACTAATACTTAGCCTCCAACTAACACACTGGCGAGTAAAATCTGAGAATTTATTAGCCATTGGCTAATATTTTCCGTCATTTAGTTGCCCAGAGTGAAGATTAGTCGCATATGCGAGTGATTTACTCAGATGAAGATTTACTACTGATCACAGAACTGCGATTTTCATTCCGATTTATCGTGCAGCCTTATATGGTAGTGTCTTGTGTAAATATGTGCTGTGTAAATGGCCTGTAACTCTTATTGTAGTGAATCGAGGGAACACAGAACCCTGACAGGCATTTTAGTAGCTGTAGGTCTAGAGCCGTCCTCAACGCCAGCACTGGAAAACCTTCTGTCCAGGTCCTTCCTGTAAGTTAGCGAGTAGCATGATGCTAACAGTGGACTGGTCTGAAAAAACCCCTAAAATCCCTCTAACCCACTGAGTGTTACCTGCATGCGGTTATTCATATTTCATCTAACATCTCAGTTTTGTTCAGATATATTGTCATCGTAAATAAGATGCAAAGTTTTCACTGCAGGTCGAGGCTTCCTCTTATTTAGAGAACGCTTTAATGTTTAACTGGATGTAACCAACCACAGCTAAACTAATCCCACAACCCGTTTCAGTCTAGCATTTTAACAAGTAATTAATTGTTATAGAAATGTAGTTTGTTATTGGTATTCGTGTAATTAAGTAACCTATTACTAGGGTTGGATATCGTTTGAATTTGATCAATTCTGATTCTTATCGATTCCCATTTTCGATTCCAATGTGGTAAAAAGAAAAGTCAAACATTTATCAAACATATATCAAACACATTTATTTTGTGTCTCTTTTTGCAAAACATTTAATTGCGGCTCACTCAAGATTTACTTGTTTCATTACTGGATGAATCAGTGTTTTTGAGCGAATCTGTTGAATGAATGATTTATCAGCCACTTTTCACCAGCTGAAAATAAAAGTTGCCCACACAGGAATTGATAGGTGGAATTGATTTTTATTTTACAAGTATCCGAATCCTGATCTTAAAGGTCACTGCACACTGAGTCCGAAATTTTCGCACGTTGAAAAATAAATACGACCTCACGTTGTGTCAATCGCGTTTGCACACTGCCTCGGAAACTTTTGTCCGGCAAAACAAAATTGGATCAGGTTCGATTTTCTGCGTTTTCGCATCCATACCATGCATTTTGATAGGAAAGGATGGGGAGTACGGAAAAACGCATGCAAAAATTTCAGACTCAATGTGTAATGACCTTAAGTAACCAATTCTGGAATTGGAATTGATTTTCGATTCCCAACCCTTCCTATTACTGAAACTAAAGGTGAGGTCATATTTGCAAAATGTTGAAATTTGTGTGCAAAAAGATCAATTGTATAGTGTTGTATGAAGCGCAGCTCACACTTATAAATCAAGCAACTTTCAGATCTGCACAACCAGCAACATCTGCATTGGGAAATCTTTTGGCTGAAATTTCAGAATGTATGGTTTCCAATAGAAATGCCTGGATTTCGCCCGTGAAAATTCAGCGAATAACAGTAAATGTGGCCGCACCTTAACTCAAGGAAACACGTGCAGTAAATGCAATTGTGCAGTTGTGATCTGTGACTCTTATGATGTTCTTCCGCGTTCCTCAGATCCAGGAAGACGTCTGTCTGCAAACCCACAGAGCCGGCTGACAGCGGTCACGGCTGGAACCTCTACGTCATCACTTCTGTGTCCACACTGCAGCTCTACAGAGAAATAGTACTGTATCTTCAGCAATTTGATTCAATTATCACTAACCATTTTAGAGCCAGACTGTGGTAGAGCTCCTATGTTTAATTCTAGCCAAGAACTGCCCACATAGACAGCAAAAGAGTGTCTGACTCGTGTAAAAAAAGCATCAGACAGAGCTGGGTAATAAAGTGATTACATGTAATCTGGATTACATAATCAGATTGCAAAAATTAAGTACTCTGTTTTTCTAATTTGCCCTGTTTAGTAAGACTGGCCCTTAGTTAGTTAATTCTTAACATACAGTTGTTTTTATATTATTATTAATAGGTTATTTGCTATTACTTGAACAGCAGCACAGTCATATTTCCCACATGCTGCATCAGGTGGAGTACAGTAAGCGATACGAGCAGTCGAGCCCGTCGTCTCAGAGCTGCATTCACCTGCTGAGCGAGGGTCACCTGCTGCTGCGGACCGCACTGCTACAGCAGGACTGTGAGTCTGCCGAGAGAGCGCAGCTGCAGGAGGCCTTTCAGGAGAGCTGCGCTCACTTAGGAGACTGCTTCGGCAGGTCAGCTGCGTCTCATGGTCACCCGATCTGTCATCAGTAACTGCCAATATCATTCTTAGATTTCATGTCTGCTTTGCAGGTTTGATAAGAAGGACTGTCATTTGGCTCTTCCATACTACAAGATGTCTGGCCTCACTGTGACGGAAGTTATCAAGAGGAATATGTCCATGAGCAGCGTCTCAAATGCTTATGGCAAAGGATTTATCTTCTTCCTGAAGCATTCGATCTATGAGGAAACCATGGAGGAGCTTAGCAAGGTACCAAAGGGATGTAGTGGTCAACCAATATGGGGTCAATTCAGGGTCAAAAATTAACAAGGGCTTGTGGCAAAAATGCCCCATAAGTTAAAGTCAAAGGGGCACAATTAAACAAAGTATTACGGCTGTCGGAATTAAAATGAAATATGTCAGTTTGTGGGATTACATTTAGATTCGCTCACAGTACTGTGTCATATTGCTTTTATTTGCAGTTTTGTGCAGCGTTGAGCCTTGTAACCAATCAAATTAATTTCTGTCGAACTAAGGAGTGTTTTGGCCAATCAGAGGTGCTTAAAAACTCCAGAACTGTGCTAAGTGTGCACGCTCGCGAATTCCCTCATTATAAACCGCACAATCATTGTAAAAAGGCCAATTTCATATCTTCAGTGATTATAACGGGAGTTTTTGCATAACTTGCACTAGACTAGCGTCATGGACCGCCATGCTTGTCTGTGAAGCCAGAATGTGACGTGCCCAAAACACAGACACAAAACAAAAACGTTTTTACATTTTCTATTAACCATTTCTATGAACTATAACCATTTTTACAGTATAAAGCGCTATAATCTACAATAATGTCATGATATTGCAGCCCTATGAGCTCCTGTTTTTTTACTTTATGTATAATTTAGATACAATTTTAAACAGTCTATTGTTACTGACAACATTTAAAATACTGATTAAATTAATTGGGTAAATTTAAGTATTTGACATTAAAGACAACGTAGTATTGTAATTATAATAATAGGGTGATTTATAGAAATTACCATCACGAATGTAAAAAACAATGCCCATGGAAATCAAATCAAGGGAGAAAATATTGCCCCTTAATGCAAAAGTTCATTTCTGATCCTGGGTCAATGTAATGGTAAAATGCATTTCACTTATGTCAAATGAGATGAAATTAAAATAATGATTATTATACATATTTATTTATTTATATATATATATATTTTTATATTATACCTCTAACAGTGGGTAGAAGACGATAAGAACTTAATGCAATGTAAATAGTTTCCAGATACTATTTTAATTCTCTGCTTTAGTGTATAAAAGCTTAAATAAACCATTTATTTAATTTTGAAGGGAAAAGTTGTTTTTTTTTAAAATGGCAAAGAAAGGTTCTTTATTACATCACACTCTATATTTCTTTCATAGTATAAATGGGCCATTGTACGCAAACATATACCTTTATATTTTAGTAAGGAAGTCCCTCACAAGGGTTCTGAGTTTAAAAGCTTTGGAAACCCATGGTGTGATATAAAAGAGAAGGTGTGAGGAGTCTAAATAGTTTATTCAACATAACGCCACAGATGCTGTTGACTGAGCTTAACTTATACTGCACCGGGAATATATTTATTGATTTCAGTTTAGGCCAAAATTAGTCAAACTACACTTCTTGATTCATTCATTCATTATTCAAGTCTGTTTAATTATGACCTGCAAATCTGCCTGTAAAACAGTTGTTGTAAGAGTCCTCCTGTGTTGTGTCTGTGCTGTAGGACGTGGCTGATAAAGTCCTGGAGATCTTCAGTGTGGCTGAACCCTCTCAGCTTCCTCATGTGGTGAGCAGTCCTTCCATGCTGAACGCTGATCCTGACCGCGCCGTGACCCACCTGAGACAGCTGGAGGCCTGCGGCGCCCCCTCCATCACCCTGTCCCTGTGTATGGCCTCCCTGGCCCTGCGCAAGGGTGACCTGCTCAGCTACAGGCAGCAGATGGACCGCCACGCTGAGGTCTGTCATCAGGAATCCATGCCTTGCATCCACAGAAACATATCTGAACTAGGGCTGTGCAATTAATCGAAAAACTTTCGGCCTTCAACGATTATGAAAATACAATATTCAAGATAAGACTATTATTGCGCCCCATTCCGCCCCCTTTCCAGCGGTGCACTTTCACTCCTCCATAAAAGCCCAATTTCACGTGCAAAATCATGTAAAAGTTGTAAAATTTGCTTGATTTATTGCACTATATTAAATTTATTCATGTTTTTAAAAGCACAAAAGAGAACTTAAGCTGGAATTCTGTGCATGCGCTCGGAGACGGAGCACAACACGGATTATAAAGTCAACTTTTAGCTCAAGGTGCGCATCTAAACAGTCAAATACACGCAGTGTCAAAATAGTGATTATTCATGTAAACCTTCATTGGTCATGTAATGAAAGAACATAAACAGTTGAGAATGAAAATACACATGTAACGGTAAGTTGGATCCGTGCGGCTCTTAAAGTGACAGCAGTCTAATATTCCAGCTGCGACTGTGTGCTTAATATTAATCAAACGATAAAAGACAAATTCAAAATCACACACTGCTCCTGACTTTTGTAGCTTTAATAAGAAACAAAGAAAGTGAAGACTATGCTGTTTTATTTTACATTTGATTATTAATTTCTGTTAACTGAATAATTGAGACTTGCATAAAAGAAACTGAAAGCGCAGTTTGTTTCATTAGTATCTTTTATAGTCCACTGCATTGTCCTGCATCTGCATAGTGCTGTCAAACGATTAATCACGATTAAGCACATCCAAAATAAGTGTTTGCTTACATAATATATGTGCGTGTACTGTGTATATTTATTATGCATATATAAATACACGCACATAATTTTTCCCGCTACTGTATTTTCAAAATAGCCCAATTGTGCGGGAAAACCGCTGGCAACACTGGTTCGCTGTACCCTTATCACATATGAGTATACATATCTCTCTCGCACTATCGCTCTCTCTCTCTCTCTCTCTCTCTCTCTCTCTCTCTCTCTCTCTCTCCGCGTTCGCTTCACTTTTGTGGAGCCCGGCGCCTCATAATCACACAATCCCTGCGTCCCAATGCATATATCCACCCTATCTGCCCTAAATAGTACTGAAAATGACTACTATCACACATAATTTAGGATGGATAGTGTGCACATTGGGACGCAGGCAATGATAGATTACCTTCCACGCTGCGATGATGGAAAGAAGTTGGGGTCAAACTTATCAAACGATTAATTTGCGTTAAAATATTAACGCGTTAAAATTTTTTAATTAATCTCTTGCGTTAACGCGTTAATGTTGACAGCCCTAATATATATGTATATAAATAAATCACTCGTGTAAAGTTTTGGTCATATGGCCCACTCATAATAGTGTTAAATAATCGCGATTACAATATAGACCAAAATAATCGTGATTATGATTTTTGCCCTAATCTGAACGACTGAAAGCATGTCTGTTCGCTGCCGTCTCCAGATGCTGCAAGTGTACGGCTTCATAGAGGAGCCCAAGCTGCTGCTGCATGGCAGAGGGAAGGCCGTGCTGCCCACCATACTGGCCCAGCATCTGCGCGTCACACAGGAGGGGCTGCTGGTGGCGGCGGTCGTGGCGCTGCATGAGAACAGCAAGATCAGACTGGAGGAGGCCGATCTCTTCTTCCAGGTGCATGCAGCACACAGAGAGACAGACGTGTGTGTGTGTGTGTGTGTCTGTCGTTCTCTTATCCGTGTGTGTTCGTCTCTCTCTCTCAGAAGAAGAAACATCTTTTATTGAAATGTCCCAGTTTTAATGCAAGTACAAAACTTTCTTTTTTATGAAGTACGCTCACACAGGTATGGAAGCCCATTTCCGCCACTGAAAAAAATAAAAATAAAAGGTAATTGTGACTTTTTTTGTGCTTTGCTTTTTTTGCGACTCACAATTCAGATTTTTTTTTCTCAATTGCAAGTTTACCATTTTTCTTACAAGTTTACTGACTTTGTTCTTAGCATGATACAAACTTGTAAAAAATAAAAAAAGTCAGAATTGCAAGATGAAACTTGCTTTTGCGAGAAAAAAAGTCTGAATTGCGAGCTTTTATCTTGCGATTCTGACTTTATTTTTCATAATTTCGACTTTAGTATCACTGTGAGATGAAAAAGTCTCAGTAACCTTTTTATTTTATTTTAATATTTTTTTCAGTGGTGGAAATGGGATTTCCGTATATTTTTTTACCAGAAAAGCTTTTAGATTTTTATTATGTTCATTTTAAAAAACTTGTATAATTTTAACTGCTGTGTTTTTGTTGACTTGTTTTTTTTTGTGTTGATGATGTTTTTTGCCATGAAGATAGCCTTAGATGCAGACTTGGCAATGCAATAAATAACTACTACTCTCTCTCAGGAGCTGTGTAAGGATGGTGTGGAGGCCGACAGCAGTCCTCAGTTACTGGTGGATTTCTGGGAGGCTCTGTTAGTAGCGTCCTCTCATAAATCCATCATCCAGGAGCTGCTGTTTCGTCTCACGTCTGTCTATATCGACCGTATCACACGCAGAGATCGCTCCGGCGTCAAAGCCCTCAAAACTGCGGAGGATCTGGTGAGTGAGATAATGCACCCTAACACGGCAGGTGTTCAGAGTGGTTGGTTACACGGTTCTAGTTGATTACAGTGTTGTGGGTATTTGCTAAGGCAGGAGTTTTCTAACTGGGGTCCGATGGCCACCAGGGGGCAGCAATTGAGTGCTGGGGGGTCTGTGGAAAAGTTTTTTTTTTTTAATTAATAGATAATAAATCAATTAAATAATTTTTGATTTAAAATATTAAGTGTATAAAGTAATAAATAATGCACTACTATGTAGTATAGAAGTTTTAGCACTTTTTAGGGTGCTATTGCTTTTAAAGTTGTCAGTTGATTTTATTTATGTAAAATTAACTAAATAATCACATTTAATCCTGATTAATAACACATTGACATTTCAAATTGTAATCATAAATGTATTTTGACATAGAATCTCTAAATGAAGTCAGGCCACTGATACTAAAACTGATGCCTCGATTAATAGATTTCTTCTTTTCTCGGGATAAATGAGTGCTTTAATATTACAGCATAATTAAAAGTTCAAATGAAAGTTAAACGTTAAAAAGCCCATTAGTGTTTATTCTACTATCTGTTGCTGATTTTTCATCACTGTCCATGTGAAAGTTGTTTGATCGCAGTAATAGTGCACATCTCCTCAATAAGACATGATTTGATCAAGTCTGCAACACAGTTGGTGCAGGAGAATCAATATGAAAACAAATAATAGTTATTTTAGCCTTAGTAAACATAGCTAATTAAGAAAGCACAGACTATAAGCTTAATTGGGTATAAAAACTGTTATGTTCCTTAATCCACAGAGAGATGTGTGTGTCGTTCTCATATTCGTGTGTGTTCCTCTCTCTCTCAGAAGAAGACACATATTTAATTGAAATGTCCCAGTTTTAATGCAAGTACAAAACTTTTTGTGTGTGTGTGTGTGAAGTATGCTCACACAGGTATGGAAGCCCGTTTCCGCCACTGAATAAACAATCTAGAAGGTAATTGTGACTTGTTGGTACCTTGCATTTTTTGGGACTCACAATTCTGACTTTTTTTCATGCAATTGTAAGTTTACCATTTTTCTTACAAGTTTACTGACTAATATCACGCAACTCTTAGAACAAATCTGCAAATGATATCTTGCAAATCTGAGAAAAAAAAATCCGAATTGTGAGATGAAAAAGTCTCAATAACCTTATTTTATTTTAATATTTTTTTCAGTGGTGGAAAAGGGTTTCCATATACTTTTTTTTACCAGAAAAGGTTTTTGATTTTTATTATATGTTAACTTTAAAAAACTTGTATGAATTTAACTGCTGTGTTCTATCAAATGCTTTTTCATGTCCAGATAAACTCCTGCTCTCATTATGGGATGTTGTATCCGTGGGTGAGCACCCTGACTCCTGACCACCAGGAGGACCTGCATAAACTTCAGGTGTGCACTGATATATTTCTCTCTTCCTGGCAAGCCATATCATTAAGCGATATAAATGAATATCAAGGATCTCTAGGAAGTGATAGTTTAACCTCAGCTCAGCAGGAAATTCCTGGACAGTTCACCCAAAAATGATAAATCGGTCCTAGTGTCACTGTCGATTTCTTTCTTATGTGGAACACAATAAAAGATATTTTGTTTACTGCTGGCGTTCAGATAAAGTGGTGTATAGTTAGAGCATGTGTCACTGTGTGCAGTCTCTGCTGTGCGGCCCAACACTGGAGGTCTCGTCCATCCTGCCTCTGCTGGAGCAGCTGTCCGACTCTGACAGCACCGGTCTCAGTGTGCACGTGCTCTGCGCCACCAAACTGGGCCAACACAAGACATCCATCGACAGACTGCTAGACCGATGCCCGCAAGCCATCATCTCCTACGCCAACCATGAGCTACAGAACGACAAGCTGGTAACAGACTTCACTGCTCCAGAGATGAGGCTTCTTACCCTGATAGCAAGCAACCATTCAATCAATGTTAAAAATAGTTGTCAATGTTAATTGCATTGAATCAACATCACTTTTGCACCCACAATTAATGTTGAAAAAATATAGAAATTTCAACAAAGCACCATTATTGTGATCAGTGTTTGCTTTAGTTGGACTCTTGTAGTTTAATGTTTTCATCGTCACTTGTAACAATGTGCTAAAATACATTTGTTGAGGCAATGAAAACTAAGATCCATTGGGATCTGGTGACTGTGATCATTGTGAGATTATTGAAATAACTGCTCACAGATGTGTTAACTGTACAGTGTGAGATTAAAGCAGTGGTACAGCTATCATACTTTTATGAATTAACAGAAAACACACAAAAAACTCATTCAATTGCTGAATCAGTTAGACATCAAGAATCAGTGTATGAAACTCAACAATGGGGACAATCAACAAAAGAACATTTTATGCTAAAATGCATGCTGGGTATCAACATAGTATAACACTCATGCATGACTCCCAGCATGCATTGCAGTCGTTTCTCTGTTTATCTGAATTAGTTTGATGATTGTCACCATTGTTGAGGTTTGTATGATGAGTGTTGATGTCTAAACCTTTCCGTATATTTTTTCACAGTATATTTGCAGTTGTGAAACAGAACATTAACATCAGTAATGAAAGATCAGCTTCAACACTTTTTAATATTTTTTCTCAACTTGACACCCATCACAAAAAATAATCTACTTTAAAACATCTCTCTCTTTATTAATGCATAAGTGTTTATAATGAAACACTATTGTAAGCACTGAAAGAGAATTAACTTATTGAAAGTCAAGAGTGGAGAGCCCAACTAAAGCAAACACTGATCACAATAATGGTGCTTTGTTGAAATGTCAACATTTTTTCAGCATTAATCGTGGGTGCAAAAGTGATATTAATTCAGTGCTATTAACATTGACAAATCAACTATTTTTAGCATTGATTCAATGGTTTTCACCTGCTCTCTGCACCTGCAATCTGGGTAATATGTGTGCACTGCGTTCTCAATGTTACTGGCCAAAATTGAAATAAAACAAATGGAAATCTTTAGAAAGTCTTTTTTTGTCTTCACTGGCTGCTGTTGATTTCTCATAACTACTCTCTCTCCAGTCTCTGTGGTGGCAGAAGCTTTTCCCTGAGGTGTGTGACAGGATAAGGACAACAGGAAATGACAACACCGTCCTCCTCTCAGCACTCAAAGGTAGCAGCTGTTTTATGCTTCAGCACACGACTGAATGAATTCTGCTGCTCATGAAAACGTGGTCTTTTCTTTCACAGAAACTCTGGTTGTGGCGGCCAAGGAGCTAAACCCACTGGAGTTCCTGGACTTGTTGCCGGATGATGGAACGGCTCATTTCTTCCTGCCACATCTACTTGAATGCAGCCAATGAAATCTCACCACATTTAGCATTTATTCTCACCACATTTTAGACAATCAGTGAATCAACACTAAAACTGTTCAAAGATCTCTTCTCTTCTCTCCTCTCCTCTTCTCTCCTCTCCTCTCCTCTCCTCTCCTCTCCTCTCCTCTCCTCTCCTCTTCTCTTCTCTCATCATCTCCTCTCCTCTCCTCTTCTCAAGATCTACACTCTTCCTGCTGCTTTGAATGCTGATAGCCAAATGATAATTAGTTCATCTAATTAGTCATGCATGACTGCTGTGAACATGATCTGATCAGAAGTACGTGTTACAATCATTCATATAGACTGGAATGTTATAAGTTTACTTCAAAAACAAGTACTCTCCTTATTATCAGAACATATTTAGACTACAAAATATATTCTGACAAATACAGACTACAAAATATAATATATATGACATTAAATATATATATATATATATATAGCATTATGTACAATTATTAAATTAAGTGGGGGCTTTTTTTTTTTTATTGTTAGGCATGTACTTTTTTGTTGGAATGTTTGTCAGATATTTGTGTGCACATTACCCATAATGCAGCTGTCATCTCATTTCATCTGATTTTTCAGAATCAACATTATAAAGTGTCCTTTTTATTCTTTTTTATTATTATTAAATTACATTCAAATACAGAATCTTGTGTCCATGTGTATTTATATTTTAAAGCTACAGTAACAAAATGAATGCCTTCCTTTTACTATTTTCTTACTAAATCAACCCTATTTAAGCTCTTCTTTCCTGATCTTATTGTGCAAAAAAGAAAAATAAATCTTGATAACCTTCTGAAACTACGTGAATGTTCAGTATGGTCTATTTAGAGGCCATTTTCACCATCTAATCAAGTAACTTTTAATGTCATGTTTCCTTACAATTTTAAAGCAAGACAGGAATATTTTTTCTGCTTTCGCAAACACAAAATAATTCAAATAACTACAAGTGTTTATTTAGAAAAATCATGGGCAAGTATTAACACAAACTTCCATCTAGAGGCACATGGAATTTCAACCACTACCAAACAAACCCAGGAAGCCCCTCCTTTTTCCTAAAAGAAAGAAAGAAATTTAGATTTAGCTTGTGTAGCTGGTAAAATATGCCCTAATTAATCACAAAACAAACATTAGTCCCACTTTATATTAGGTGGCCTTAACTACGAAGTACTTACATTTCATTTAATAATTTGATACAATGCACTTATTGTGTACATTCATGTTTTTACATATTAAAAAAAAAATACCTATATGTAATTACATTTATAATTACACTGTTGACCCGTCCCTTACACCTTAACCCACCCTTAAACCTACCCATATTACCAAACCTGTACAATATGAACGCATTAAGTACATTGTACTTATTTTTTTTTTATGTAAGTACATAGTAGTTAAGCCCACCTAATATAAAGTGTGACCCAAACATTTGTGTAACTGGACTTTCAAGTTCTTGTGACAACATGCCCCACTCTCCACTTTATGTATTAAAGAACTGAAGCTTAAGGTTTTCACATGAAGGGTAGTAAAACATGTTATTCTCGTAAACGTAGAAGCTCACCATCTTTCTCGAGCACAGTGTATGTGGTCTGCATTCCGGCCTGGATGTGGTCGGTGACGTGACAGTGCAGGAGCCAGGTGCCAGAATACAGCGGACGCATGGTGAGTGTCTGGAACGTCCCGGGGAACAGATCGAACACGTCTGCTCGTTGTGTGCCGCTGGCCTGCAGGGAAAAGCACCGTCATCACACTGATACTCTAGAAGAGTTTTATCTTCTTTGAAGAAAATGTGAATTGGATGCATGGATGGATGACCTTGTAGTCAAAGCTGTGGCCGTGGAAGTGTGCAGTGTGTATGTCCACCTCGTTTCCCATTCCCAGCAGATACCAGTACACTTTATCTCCAACCTTCATGTTCAGGCCTTTAAGGTTGCCATAGACTAAACCATTGATTCCTGTGATAAACAACGGAATAACCACTAGTTTAGCATCAACACATCAGGCCCATCTTAACATTTTGGCCATTTTACACTACAGCTTTTGGTGAATTGCTGATATTTTAATGCTGAGGCAATTATGTTTTAATTAAAAGAGGAATTTTCTCAGGGTTTTAACAGTTAGCACAATATTCTCTGAGAATTTCTCAATTATTTAAGGATTATTTGAGACATGTCCTCCTCTTCAAAAACCATGACCAAAACTATTCAACCCAGAGAAACTAAACTCACCATGCATCTTGTTGCTTTCGATAAACTCCTCGTCCTCCTTCAGTGTCGTGGTGGGGGTTTTAACATGAGCTTTGATGTTGTCATCCAGATACCAAGATTCATTCTCATCAAAGACCATGAAGAGCAGAGCAAACTCCTCAATCTCTTTCTTTAGCCCCAGCGTGCGAGCCAAGCTCTTCTTGCAGATGACCAGCGGCCCGATCAAACCACTGTACATGTCCTGCATGAGAAGACAATCAGATAGACTCTGGCTGCTTTCCAAAACTTCCACAGATATAATTGAAGATAATTTCTTTGGACCAAATTCTAAGGCAGAATCATATTTGCACTGAATGCATTTCAATGAAAGTAAATTATCCAAAATGGTGGCCAAGTCAGGAGAAATGTTGATGAACTGCATGTCATATGTTACTGAAAAGTCAAAAAGTGCATTCGGTTCATTTAAACTGGCCTGTTTTATATTTTGTGTACTCCAAAAAGCTTTTAGCTTAGCAATACGCTAACGTTAAACTCTGTTGAAAACAACTGTGACTGACGTCTCCTTTGCGCTTTGAAAGCAGATTTATAATGTTAAGATGCTACACACAACACCATCAACTGAACAAACAATTTGTCAGAGTAACTTGGGGCGAAGAATTGCTGAATAAATTATGTTATTATTGTTTTCTTTGTGCACAAAACGTATTCTCGAAGCTTCGGTTGAGCCACTGATGTCACATGGACTATTTTACCAATGTCCTTGCTACGTTTCTGGACCTGGGCACTTTTCAGTTGCATTGCTGTCTATGGAGGGTCAGAGAGCTCTCGGATTTCATCAGAAATATCTTAATTTGTGTTCCGAAGATGAATGAAGGTCTTACGGGTTTGGAAAGAGGAGTAATTAATGACAGAATTTTCATTTTTGGGTGAACTAACACTTAACTATAGTAACTATTAATTTTTTGGTTTTATTTGTAGCAAAACCATGGTTAATTTTCGTAAGGGATGAAAGTGTACAATTAGATGATATGAATTTATATGAATTCACAAACAATTTTCCAAAATGTAAAATAGCTATGAATTGCATAAGACTATGTTGGTAGAAAGCAAGGTCATAAGGTTTTGAACAATGACTTTGTTTCATTTGGTGAGGAAGGTACCTTGATAACATCCACGGTGGAGTAATACGCTCCAACACTGCATTCCTCTTGCTGTTCTGTCGGCCCAGAATTCTTTGGGAGGTACCAGGTGTAGGTCTGAGTTTCACCTTGAGTAAACAATACATACATTTAGACTTAATAAACATTAACTTTATTTTGTCTAATATTCAACTGTCAGATCTTACCTGGACGTGTCAGGGCCGCCCGAGGACTGTCAGTTTTAACTCCATGGGCGTGTATGGAGTATGGCCTCTTAGCCATGTTCTTAAACACAATCTTCACCTTTTCTCCCACTTTACCATGGATCATGGGTCCTGAGATGAGCATATTTTGAAGGTTTACAAACATGTACACCAAATTATGAGCCATCCATCGATGTACCACATATTCTATTAATATTTACCCATAATTCCCAAGTGTTCCATGTCAGCAGATCTTTCCTTGGGTTTAGTGAAGGTTTCATCAGTGTACTCTTTGTACAGAACCTTCTTATATTTTGAACCAATGAATTTGCCTTCTTTCTTGAGGAACTCGTTGCCTGGGCTGAATATATCAAAATTAATATGATTTAGAATTTGCGCTTTCTATACTGACACACGCACACACACACACACACACACACACGCAAAGTTTCTCTTTTCCTGGATGTTGCCTGAATGGTCTTTGTATATTACATTTTGTCCAAACTTAAACTACACTACAAACTAAACTACACTTAAAACCTAGTTGGTCACAGTATGTCACAACTCACTAATTCGCTGAAAATCTTACCTTTCATCATAAATCTCAAATATGATTTACATCCTCTGCTGAAAATACGAAGAAGAAAAAAAACAGTAGAAACCAACACAGAAATTCGAATAGTTTCCACTACAAATACCATTACAAACCATCAACTTTTAACCATTAAACTCATTCTAAAATGGTTTCTTGTAGTGTGTTTTGGGACATATTCCACTAGGATTTAGAGGGTTTAGCAAGCCACCAATAGAAGTCGACAAATCACTAGTACAGACCATTACAGTTTCCATTAAAACCAGTACATTTCCTATTATAACCAGTAAACCACTACAAATGATGTGGTAGTTTCTATTGCATTGGTCTCAAACTCAATTCCTGGAGGGCCACAGCTCTGCAGAGTTTAGCTCCAACCCTAATCAAACACACCTGATCCAGCTAATCAAGGTCTTCAGGATCACTAGAAACTGTGCAGAGCTGTGGCCCTCCAGGAATTGAGTTTGAGACGACTGTTCTAATGGGTTTTTTTTTCCAGCAGGTCTGCATGTTGATGCTTGGCATATAACCACATTTGGCGTCAATGACGCTTCAATGTCTTGTGTTTGCAAATGGGATTTATGAGTTCTGGTGAAGGACTTGGAATAATACCTGTCTTTCAGACTATGGTACATCTGTTCCTCCCATGTGCGGGTGGGTGAATAGTCCCAGTCCATCTCAACTGCAGCGATGTAATACTTCTTCTGGTGTAGCATCGTCTCAGACTGACGGTTCCAGAAGTGGCACTTCTCCACGGTGTAGTTGGCTCTCATACCTCCATGATAATGATCTGTGGTTTTACATCCGACCTCAAACTGTCCTGCAGATGCCACAGGAGTAATCAGGAGTAAGTGAACATCTAGAAGTGATGTTCTAGTGTGAACATCTAGACTAAATATGCATTACTTTTAAAACTAACTTTCCCCAACACTGCAAATGCATATTTGTGTGATTATGTAAGGAATAAATGATGCTGATTCTGTTGTTTTCAGCGTAAATCCAACCATGTTTAGTGAGATTCCAAATCTGTATGATTTTTTTTCCTCTGTGGAACACAAGAGAAGATATTTTGAAGACTGTTTCAATTTGGCCCACTGACTTTCTTTGTATGGACAAAAACTTCTTTGTTGCTCCGCAGAAGAAATGCACACAGATTTGGAACAACATTGGTCGAACATGTCAACTGATCGAAATGAGACTTCAACAACACTGTTGTAAGTACCATCATAAACATTTAAGAACATGTATGGTATTAAAATAAGACTTAAAATGTAGCACATAGTTGTTCTTTGTCACAGTGAGATCAAAGTGAGAAGGGATGGGACTGTACCCATGCTGTCAGGCTCCATGATGACAGTGTGAGAGATATGAGGAAACACGTTGATGGTGTCTCTCCTGGTGTCTTTGTAGAGGAACCTGTTGCCCTCAAAGTAAAGTCCATGGATGTCAACCTCTGATCCTAGTCCAGACAGATGCCAAGACACCTTATCACCTTTACACATACTCAAGCCTTTCAGATTCCCATACATGTATCCATTGAGCGCTGTGAAAGGAAAACAAATATTCGTTTGGGTGAAAACGCAAAAAATATAGTTTGTGTGCTGCAGAAATGCAATTTTTTTTTTCTTTTAAGGAGCGTGACTAGTGCTTACAGTGCATTTTATTGGACTCTTGAAAATCATCATCTTCTTTCTTTACCGATTTGGGCTGTTTTGCGAATCTGTTGATATTGTCATCCAAATACCAGCTCAAGTTCTCGTCAAACACAGTTGCGAGAAGATGAAACTCTTTGTCCACGTTTTTCTGGCATGGAAAAAAAATATTGGCAAAGCTATGAGCAATATTGGCAGAGACCACTACAATAGCAATGGAACCTGAACTCAGCAGAAAATCACAAAGTTCTCCACATGCTTTCAGCTACTAATATAGCAGTACACATTTTACAAATGTGAAAACGCTCAACATCCACCTCCCACACCTGCTTTCCTGATTTGAGGGTTTTGGGCTTGCAGATCAGGAGAGGTCCAACCAGTCCAGAGTTGGTGTCTCGAATGGGATCCACCGCTGAGTAGTACATGTAGGTGATGCAGTCTGGATCTTTATCGGTCGGTCCTCCATCCTTAGGAACCACCCACTCATACTTGTAGGTGGTGTCAGGACGGACCAATGCAGCAGGAAGTGGCTCGACCACTCCTGAAAGAGATGAACAATATACAACTTCAACATTTCTACATACAGTGATTCGTTTTGATTTTTATTCTTATTTTTGGCTTATAAATAATATGAAGGACCAGACTTGATTTTACTCTAGAATTAACTAGTTGGATTCAGGCTGAATGGGGACACTTAGGGCCAGTTTTACTAACAGCTTGCACCAGTGCAAACTGTCTTTTGGCATAAAAATTGCACTGTCAGGTTTTACTAATGACGTGTGAATTTGAAAAGGCATGGACACAGTTATTTTTGCACCTGACCTTATTGAATATGCATTTGTAGTTTCCGTTTCAGATGCAAAATTTACAGGGGAAGAGTATTCAAATGAATCACACAACGAGATTTATTAACGTTTGTGCTCGGGAAATTACTGGCATTAGAGCCATTATTCAACTCCCCCAAAAAAGCATGTCTTAAACTATTCTGCACTTGAAATGGCTGCAATTTGTTGCTAGGAGGAGGCACCACAGAGAACATAGAGTGCGTGGCCAAAGGGACAGGATTTTTTCCACATGTCATTTATTTAGAATGCAAGAAGAACACAAAAGTATCGTTTGCCAAGCCATGTTATTTTTAATTTGCTTCAGGAAATAATGCTGCCATCATGTGCTATCTGAAATGTCCTATTTCCCACTTCTAAAGTCATGATTACGAGCTTGCTGTATTCAAGTGCTTTAATGTCAGAAAGAATAAAATGTAGCATCCCATTGGTTGAGCTATGTATGCAGTTTGCTGACAATTCTGGAATTCCAGTCAAATACATGTTTATGTCACTGCTTATAAACCATAAAATATGCTTTGAATGATCGCTCATATCTAGCCTATAAATACAGTACTTAAGCGACCAGACAAAGGGATGTAGTTGTTGTGAGAACAGACAGCAGCAATGGTTGTCCCCTCCACCATGTTTAAAGATTATGACCCGCCCAACTCAGAAACTCTGGAATCAAAATTATTTCTGAATTTCCCAGTAGTAAATATGACTTGAAAGGCCGTTCACGTCCAGTTTCCGGTTAGGTAACTTGTATTTACGATAATTCCGATAGCACGTGAAGGCAGCATAAAAGACGACTTGCAAGGGGTCACGCAATTTTTTGGGGCTTTTCAACGTACTATGGCTTCTTTATTTCTTTATTCTTTATTTGCGACTATGCTAATTTGCGCTGCATTTGATATATTGCGTTGGTCGATATGTAAATGAGATGTTGCATCTGTGTTCTGTGTTTTTGCATATTGTTACTAAATCACACGCAGAAATTTCCACTCCCATCGGCGCTGTTTTGGAATTGCGCTTTAGCACTAATTTGCCCTGTTTAGTAAAACTGGCCCTTAATACTTGGCAATATCGTTGACTTGTTTGCACAGAAACTATTTGAAAAGAACTGAACTGAGCTGGATGATGACATCACTGAATCAATAATGAACTGCCTTTAACTGGAAAACTGACTGTTTTCTCTTTACAGCAGAATTGAATTTTGTTTGGCATTATCGAAACATTGTTTTCCTGTTTAACACTGTAAAGCTGCTATGACACAATCTGTATAAAGCACTCTATAAATAAGGTGAATCGACTTGATTTGACTTGGATAGTGCAAGTTTTCCAGTCCTGACGTTTGAGGGTCAATGTCCTGCAAAGTAATGAGACTACAAACAAGCATTAAGTAAGCAAACAGATCCAACACATTCTCATAGAAGTTTCTAGTGATCCTAAAGTCAATGTTTAGCTGTGTTTAATTATGATATTAGGATTCAAGATAAACTCTGCAGAACACAGTCCTCCAGGTGCAGGACTTGACACTCATGGGATATTGGATCATGAAACACGGCCGGTACCTACTTTTAAAGGACTGGAATATATACACTGGGAAAGCATCCCTGCGACCCTATGTAATGCTTTAGAAAATGGATGGATGAATAGATAGATGAATGTATAGTGGTGAATTGTTCATAACGAGACCAGAAACAAGTATTAAGTAAGCAAATGGGCTGAATTTGTCAGTAAAGCAAGTCATGCATTCACTAATCATCCAGATAATTCAGTGAGACTTTGATCTCTTATGGATTTGGACTGATTTGTTTGAGTCCAGCCAGGACTGGAAAAAACGCTGTTGTGCAATGGTCCTTGATTCAATATTTTTTAGATAACACTCTGGGTTTGCTTATCCCTTCATTTCCAGATCTTTCTATATATCATTGAGATATTTTTCTTACTTGCTTCTTTCTTGAGTTCACGAAGCTTCTTGGCAGTGTATGACTCTGCATAAAAAAAGAATGATATTTAGTTCAAGTTTGTCATACATATTTATACATTTGTTGAAAGAGGTTTATTCTTTACCTTCCAGGACGTTGTGGTAGAGGGTTCCATCCATTTCTATGCTATATTGCACTCCGTGAGGTTGGATACTGTAGGGCCTGCTTGCTTTATTTCTAAATGTCACTTTAATGGTGTCCTCTTCCTCTGCTTTGATGACTGGACCTAAAAAACATTCCAAAGATGTGAAGAGAAAGCACTGACATAAAATCAAGAAAACTAATGTCAGCAAGCAAATCCCGGTAATACTTTATTTCGATAGTCCACTTTAGACATTCTACTAGCGGTAAGTAACTTTGCAACTACGTGTTTACATTTATGCATTTAGCAGACGCGACTTACATTGCATTCAAATTAGAGTTTTTACATTTTAATCAGCTCTTGCTTTCCCTGGGAATCAAACCCATGACCTTAGCGTTGCTAGCGCCATGCTCTACTGTTTGAGCTACAGGAGAGCCTACATGTCGACTAGCAGTCATTATATCTCATAGTCAATATCTTCTAACACTTTATTTTGATGGGTCCACAACATACAACATACTGACTATGAGAAACTTTGCAAGTATATGTCAACTTATTCTACTAACCCTAAACCTACCCTAAGAGTTTACTCTGAGAGTTAGTAGACATGTAGTTGCAAGTTAAAGAAAATTAGTTGACATGTAATTTCAAAGCTACTTATAGTTAGTAGAATGCCTAAAGTGTACTATTGAAATAAAGTGTAGCCCATAAAGTGTACTGCAACATGTTCATTGTAATATTACAGTTAAAGGTTGATTCCAAGTTAAATACAATGTTTGTTCTGTCGACTTGTGTACCCTGTAGTTGTATTACCCAGAATTCCCAGGTGCTGCTCCTCAGGGGCCCTCTCTTTGCGTTTGGTAAATGTGTCATCAGTATATTCCACATATTGGACTTTCTTGTATTTGCCCCCGATGCGATCATTGCGGTTTTCAAAGAAAGTGTCAGATACACTGCAGATGTTCAGAAACACAAGCTCAAATGTAAGGACACTTTGACTATAATATGTCTCTTAGTCAGCTTACAATAATATTTTTTACCTGTCATCAGCAAGTTTATTCCCTGAATACTGGTTTATCCCTGTTGGCCCATAATCCCAAATGATTTCCTCAGCGGCAATGTAATACTCTCTCACTTCTCCAAAGGGTCTGGGTTTATGCACGTTTGGGAAACACTTCTTAATCTCAAAAATGGCTTGCATGCCAGCTAAAAGTGGGGAGAAATGTCATTAAAGGCAACACTGCAATTATAACAATGCAGAATGCATCCACATTTTCTTTCTGTACCTTCCATATGATCATTGACCTGGCAGCTGAGGAGCCACTGGCCGGGATTATCTGCCACCATCTCTACATTAACAAAAGTAGCCGGGAATAGACTGACGGTGTCAACATGGTGCCGTTTGTCCGTCAGGATCTGTCCATGGAAGAAGGCTGAGTGGAGGTCCACCTCATTCCCCATCCCAAACAAGTGCCAGTGGATCTTATTGCCCATGCACATACTGAGGTCCGGCAGGTTGCCGTAGACATAACCGTTGATAGCTACAATACATTTCATAAGGGAAGTTGAGATTTCTGTAGTTTCACAGACTATTTTTAATTAACATTAGTGCATAGGATATACTCTACTGTATACTGTATACCAGTTGACCTGTTCACAGTTTGTCCGAGACATTATTACACAACTCACAGTGCATTTTATTGCTTTCCTGGAAGCCTTCTTCTTCCTTGTTGACTTTGGCAGGAGCTGTGCAGTACGTCTTGATATTTTCATCCAGGTACCAGCTGAGGTTCTCATCGGACACCGTGAACATAAGGGCGTAAAGATAGTCAGCTGCCTTGTCCCCATGCACATCTAGAGAGCCTGAGAATTGCACAAACAAAAAGATCTCATTCACTGATAGTGGACTACATCAGAACTTGAAGTGGGTTAATTACATTATACAATTACTTTCATGGCAGTCAGCTTTTTTGTATAAATTTTATATCAGTAATTTGTAGTACAAAATCCTTTGAGTGTCACCATTTGCATCCCAATTTGTCACTGTGTAGCTACTTAACATAGACTTATCGTAAGTTTTTTTGTCAACTAGGTTATGGTCCTGAAACCCTGATTACATAATATGCATAAATACAACTTATTGTACTCTTTATAACTTTTTTTTTCAAGTCTTAACAGACATTTTTGGATCTGATAGTGACAAATTTTGACAAATATGTCAGATCTATATTGACGAAAATGTATAAAACTTTTGACTCCTTCCTCAGTTTTTCCCCCCTTGGTGGCCAGGTGCTTTATGGGTATAAAAACCATAAACTAAAAGCTTGTATGCCAAATACATTACACTTAGTCATTTAGCAGACACTTTTATCCAAAGCGACTTACAAATGAGGACAATGGAAGCAATCAAAATCAACAAAATTCATGCATTCTTCTTTTTTCACATGAAGTATTCTTATTTGTGTTTATTTAAGGTGTAAATCTGTCTAAACAATCATATTTGAGGTGGAATACATGAAGTGTATGAATTCCCTTTTATTTTTCTCTGTAGCATTACTGTGTTTACTAACATGACACGAGATGGAAAATATCAATATCAAATATATAAAAAATATATCATGTCAAAGTTGGTACCACTTTATTTTAAGGTCCAATTCTCACCTATTGCCTAGTTTCTTATTAGCAAACAAATTAAATTATTAGCATTTTGGCTGTTTATTAGTACTTATAAAGCACATATTAATGCCTTATTCTGCATGACCATATTTTAGATCTCTTAATCCAACCCATACCTAAATTTAAGTAAATTAGAAGTTTATTGAGGAAGAATCTCTTAGTTAATAGTGAATATATGTTCCCTATTCTAAAGTGTTACCTTAAAGGTGCTTGTATTTAAACCCACAACATTACTGAGAGATCCTGACATTTGAACCTTGAAGTGAAGAGAAAAGTTTGTACCTTTTTTACATATAATGAGAGGTCCAACGAGACCTGAGGCGATGTCTCTGGGGGCCTTAACATGGGAGTGGTATATTCTGGTTAGGCAGTTAGTTTCATCTTTTCCAGGAGAATGGGAGGCCGGTAGGGTCCAAACATAGGTGAACGACTTCCCAGGGGCCACTGAATCATCGGCTTTCTCCGCCTTTTCTGATGAGTCGGGATATAGAGCTCCTGGAGAGAAATCCAATATTCACAGTTTTCATAATGAGCCATTTGTGAGCAAGAGTTAAAGTGATCAAATGAGTTCACACCTTCATTGGACTTGTTGTAACTGAGGCCGTGTGCATGGATGGAGTATGCTCGTGTGGCCGTGTTCTTCAGGTGCACAATAACGATGTCATCTTCTTCTGCACTAATGAGGGGTCCGAGGTAGCCCAACCACTTGGGTTTTTCTATCTCCTGTCTGTAGGTGGCGTCAGTATATTGCTGGTACACTGCCTTCTTATAAACCCGTCCAATCCGCTGCTCTCCCCTCTCAAGAAACACCCGTGCTTCTCTGTCAAACACCAAAAAAACTGTTTCTGTGCTGTTTTGACATGCACTGACTCAGAAAGGTAACTCATTTACTTAGGGTTAAAAGTTTGTTGAAGACCCAGAATCTAAAGCTACGTTTTACGCAACCAGAGCTCATTCATCTTCATTATTAAAATCATTAATTGTTAACGTTCAGCACGATAATTTTTCAAATTACGGCATTTCAAATGTATTGACTTCCATTGAACTCAGAACTATGTGTTTGTACTCACTCATCTTGTTTTATGGTTTTGTTCTGAATCAGATTTTTACCACTAGGAGCATAATCCCACTGAATCTCCTTAATGGCAAAAAAATATTCCCTTGTGATAGAAGACACGATTCCAGCACAACACAAAACCCCGAGCAGCGTCCACTGCAACCCCTTCATTTTGGATCCCTGGGATTTGACTATTGAAATGGGGCAGATGCTTCACCGCTTTAAATGATGAAGGGTGACTGTAGTCAGCCAATCACAACAGACGTGAAGAGGGCAAGTTGACTTATACACACAGCTGGGCGGTCTGGCTACATGACCCCATGAATTTACTGGCAGCATGTGACCTGATGGACTCTAGGAAACTCCTGTCTGTCAGAAGACCCTGTGTCAGTTTTCTTGGCAGTCTATCTGATAACGCTTGTGCCTGAATCAGTGATAATTTTGCCAGTTTTGATGCTTTGACATCATGTTAAAATATTATGTTGTCTTGTTTGGACAAGTTATAGATAACCAAGCAAAAACAATGAGATGAGCTAGATAAGATTAGTAAAGAAACGCAGTCAGCCCAATGCTTGAGTGTGTTTGTGCATGGTAGACGTGGAAAACACTGCCGACCAGAAAACCCCAACTTGTTTGCATTATGTAAAAAATCAATAGGGTTTTAGGTATTTGTCTCATGTTGAGTTGAGAAATGTTTGTCTGTTGGGACAACTCAGCAGTTGAAATGCTTTCATGCAATATTTGCTCACTACTAATGAACAGGAGAGATAGGGCAAACGTCAATCATTTTATTGAATAATGATGGCCCCCGTGCTGTTTGTACAGGATTACAAACAATTAAAATGATTTGTTGATTTTGCAACTTACAATAAAGTCAACATTTAAACCAAACAATTTCAGCAACACAAAGTCAGCTAAAATGTCTCACCCAGTAACACACTATGCCATAGAATGCTTATGAGGAATAAACAAGTGAAATGCAGCATCTTGGGAAGGGCTACGATGTTATTTTAAAGGTTCTGGGACTCCAAAGATCCACAGTGTCATCCAAAAATCTCAGAATAGAGAAAACTTTTGACCACAATTGGCCGACAAATCAAAATTCCTCTAAAAGCATATCAACATCTCATTCAGAAAGCCATAAAAGAGCCAAGGACAACAGCCAAGGAACTGCAGGAATCCTTCACATCAATAGAGGTCAGTGTTCACAACTCCACATCACAAACCATGCCAGAAATGGCATCCCATGGAAGAGTGACGAGGCGAAACCCACTGCTAATCCAAGTCAAATCACATTTATTTGTATTGCGCTTTTCACAATACACATTGTTTCAAAGCAGCTTTACAGATCATCAAAATGTTAATGTTTAGAATATCTTCATATCTTCACTCCATATTAAGGCTTATCCAAATTTTGCCAAACACACACTTGATGATCCTCAAAACTTTTCAGGGAATGTTCTAAAGTGAACTGGAGGTCTTTTGGTCTGGAGTTTGCATGTTCTCTCTATGTCGGAGCAGGTTTTCTGCAAGTGCTCTGGTTTCCTCCACAATCTAAACCTACTGCTGGGATAAGCTCTACATCGCTGTGCATCTACACAGGACAAACTGATTGTAAAAGATGGATGAATACTGCTGTCTACCAGGAAAAACTGAAGAAGAATGTCACCAGTCTGAAGCACAAGGATCCTAAGCAAAGGAGTAAATACACCCCTGAATATCTAGTTAGAGTCCTCACTTCAACCTGGATCAATGGGGCTGAGCAAAAGGAGTTCTGAATGACCAACCCCTGGTTATCTAATGCATTTGGCTGTGATTTCTGCAGCTCAACCAGTTATTGGCCTAACTTGCAATATTTTTTTATGAATGTATTGTTTACTCGGACTGCCTTGGTTTGAATATCTGAAAGAAAAAGAAAATGTTACCTGTATGTTTTTAATTTTTTAATTTTTTGGAATAAAAATATAAGAGATCCCACATGTATTTTACAGTTTTGAGCTAAAGAGTTTGTTCACATACTTGTGTAGCTTATGTTGGGGCAGAAATCTGCATATCCTTAAAATTATGTACCAAGAGGATTTGGGCAAGATCTCCAGTGTGACACAGATTTATGTTCCAGAGATTATTGCAGAAACTGGATAATGAGTCTCACAGCAAGCATTTCCTAAAAGATTTGCGCCATTTTTTTGTGTACTGCAAATTGTGAAAACCACCAAAATGTGAAATTATCCACAAAATTAACAAAACAGAAAAAAGTAGTCTAAAACAAGACCTATTTATTAATTGATGGGAGTATTTAAAACAGCCTTTAAAGGTAGGCTGACCATAAGTGCCATTTTTCCCAGACACATCCTTGCCAGGATTAGTTTTGGCTTTGTTGTCCTGTTTTCATACTTGCTGAAGGTACTGATCGAAAAGTGGTTTGCCCAATAACATGCAAACATTGTACATAATGGACCAATCATGGTGCGTGTGAGAAGGTGGGATCTACGGTCAAAGTATTAGGTGTGTTTGACTTAAAGCGGCGCGGCTCAGACCGATCAGTGTTTGACATCGAAGTACCTCATTTTGAAAGCATAAGGAACTGTTTGTATTGTACTTTGATGTTATACACCAATCGGTCTGCACACGCAAACAAAGCCAAAACCTAGATATTTTAGGCAATATAGAAATCCTGGCCAGGACGCGTCCCAGAAAAATGGCACGTATGGTCACCCTATTTAAAAGTATATAAAACAACATTCATTGTCTGTACTTCTATGACTCTCAACATTTAAATAATTTACAAAACAACTTCCTGTACAAAACGAACAGAACTCATAGAAAAATACATTTATATCTTAGCAAAATGCACATTGCCAGTAGTGTACAATACAAATGTTTGTTTTATACAGAAAGCATGCACTGCTAATGAAACTCGTGTGGGAATGTCCCGATGCATTCATCTCAAACGTGGTGACTTAGTGTGTACATTTTTATCCAAAGCGACGTGATGGCTCTGCTGCAGATGAGCAGCCCTGTTTCTGAATGACTGAGGCTGGGAGATGCTCCGTCCTCAAGCGTTTAGACTGTACTCCTGTTTGTAGCAGCATGGCCGGCACACTGCGTTGACCAGTCCGCTGACGAGCTGCAGGAAACATATGAGGAACTCCAGGGTGCTGAGACCCAACAGGATAGACAGCAGCGTCACATTCCACTCCACAATGTGTGCCGGCTGAATGCATTCGGACCACTTCTCTCGAGCAAACAGGTACCTGAACAAACGGAGGAAAAGAGTTCTTATGAAGTCACCATCAAAGCATTTTCGAAAAAAAAAAAAAATGAGCTCATACCTTCCGCCATTATCCTCAAAAGGAGACATCCATCCCAGCACAGTGAAGCAATATGGCCCCTTCAAGAGCGCCACAGCGGAGATCAGGAAGCAGTATGCAGATCCGGCTAATCCCACCAGAGCCGCGAACACCGAACCACACATCTACACACACAACGTGAAACGGATGGTTGACCTGTGCTACATGTCCTTGAATGAAAGCTCCCTTCGCAACACTCACCGCACAGCTGTCTGTTCCACAGGAATCCACACACTTCCCCATTCCCAGAAACACGCAGGCCGGTATCAGCATCTGAAAGTGGACAAGGAGCTATTAGTACAGTACCACTGTGTAATTGAGTAATTACACATCATTACCACTGACATAAATGGAATGTTCAACAAGAAAAAAATCTAGAATGGAACAATGGAATTAATTGGGAAAATCTGGAGATGTCAGCGGTTTAGAAGTGGACCAGTGTTGCATTTTGATAAAAAAGTTACGAGGATATCATCAACCAGGTATAGTCCCTAGTAAAATATATAGTCCCACTCATGCTGAGTGTACTTTGGCATATTTATGTATGTATTAAAAATATGCTGCAGTTGTACGTTTGGTATACTAATCTGGTATACTTAAAGTCTACTAAACTAATTTTGTGCTTAATGCACTTTACAGCAATTGTGAGGAAGTACTGTAGAGCTGAAGTCCAGCTAAAGATATACTGAAATTTGATTGTGCTAAAGAGGAGCTATTGCAAGTGTACTTCAGGTACACTTTAAATATCTTGCATTTCAAGGCCGATATTATTCAACGATCATAATATTAATATTGACAAATGTGCATTGTGCACAAGTGATACTGCAAATAAATTGTAATTATTAGTAAGTCTCGAGTGATATGTCAGTAAATATGATAAAAGATTACTATAGAACTATGGAATATAACAGAACTATACTTAGTATGAAATACATGTATTTGAAATATATTACTTTTTTACTAGCAGTAACAAATTAGAAAGATTTTGATTTTACACAAGTTTACTTATGTGAGTAAACAATTTGATGTTCTGTGGATTAAGTTCCTTTCATCCACTTATTTTACTGGTAGCTTTTCATTAAGTTGTTCATTGTTTCCACACTTTGAGCATCAACCAAGAAATGCCCCAAAAGTTTACTTTGCAACACTCATTCCAACCAGCCTTATGAGAATTTGCCAGTATTGTATGAGTTGCCAATTTCATTTCAGAAATTCACACTTGTACGAAAGATGCGCCCCTAGACCCACCCTAGAGTTAACCCTCAAGAAGGCAAGGGTAGATTATACGAACAGTTATGAATGAGATTGCACAAATCCACCACCAATTTGCCAGTCTGCACAATACTTTCAAGCTATTTTAAGAGTGTTGCTCATTTTACACACACAGCTGCACAGATGAGCTTTTAAACAGACCATTATAGTTTCCTAAACCAAAACTTTAGAGTTCTTATACACATTTTTGAGTCAAGTTGGCAATTTTTCATTAGCCTAACCCTGATAACCCTTAGTAACCTAACCCTATAACTCATGTTTATATACACTACAAAAAATGGCTCTTTTGCCTTGTTTCTTGTCAAAATATCTAAAAATTCTTAAATCAAGATACTCTTGCTAGATAACCAAAAAGACTTAAAGTACTTAGTCTTGGGGGGGGGGGATAAATTACACAACCAGGACACAAGAAAACATTCACACCAACACAAATCTGATACTCACCACCAAACCACCTCCTCCGATTCCCATGAAGTACCAGACATAGGTGGTCACATGATCATCCTGAACAAAGTTGATCTTTCCGTCAGGAAAGAAGAGCAGGACGTTTGCCACGATGCAGCAGGTGGCGAGAGGTATGAGGGCGAAACCCAGAGACCTGGCGAAGGCCAGAGAACACATCTTCACACAGAGCAGAGGGAGCGAGCGCAGGCGGCTGTAATCCGGGACAGGAAAGTAGTGTGGTAGATGGAGGAGTGGAAGGGTTTTAAGAGGCTACCCCCCCTCCTCGGCCCCCCATGAGGAGGAGGAGACAGGAAACGGGCTGACATTATACAGTATGACTTGAAACTCTCTGACAGACGATATGACCGGGGTTTGAGGAGAGTTATAAGATGTTTTCCTACCAAAGCTTCCTCATCATTTTGTTGGTAATCAGACAAAGAAGCATCTTAACACATAGGTGGACAGTTTAACATTACAAGCCTTTCGCTCAAGGTTGTGGAATTGCAAAGTGCTTTTAGAAAGAGAGTCTAATGTTGATATTTATATAAATATCGATTTTTTTCACATTTCATTTGTTTCACTACAAGGTTGACATTGTAACAGACAAAACAGAAGATAGAGGAATGCTTATTTCAATATTTATGAAGTCTTTAATTATGACATGCAAAAAAATAAGCAACTAGATTTGGTCAGTTTTGAGGTAAAAACCATATTAGCCAAAGTTGGTTTCAGCTGTTCATTGTCATTTTCTAAACATAAACTACACTTTTAAAGGTTCGAAGGTTTCAAAAGGGTGTTTTTTTCACTATAAACAACCCTTTTGGAAAGGTTCCACTGGCGTTAAAGGGTCTTTTTGAAACCATAGATGCCATTAAAGAGCCTTTATTTTTAAGCGTGTACTGTTCAAAAGTTTTGGGTTGGTTACATTTTTTTTAAGTTTTTGAAAGAACTCTCTTATGCTCAGAAAGGCTGTAATTATTTGAGCAAAATACAGTAAGAACATTAATATTGTGAAATGTTATTACAATTTAAAACAACTGTTTTCTTTTTGAATAGGCTATACTTTAAATGTGAACATGTCTCATGATCCTTCAGAAATCATTCTAATATGCTGATTTGCTGCTAATATGCTCATTTCTTATTATCGGTGTTGAAAACAGCTCTGCTGCTTAATATTTCAGTAAATTTTATTGGAAACCGTAATGTTTGGGGATTTGATGAATGGAAAGTTTAAAAGAGAAATCTTGATGTTTTTACTGTCACATTCAAACTATTTAATGCATCCTTGATGAATAATTAATATGAATTTCTTTAAAAAAAAAAAAAAGAAGAAAAAAAAACGTATCGACCCCAAACTTTTGAGCGGTAGTGCAGTTAGTGTATATAAGGAACACAAATGGCATCCATTTTGTGGAATTAGGCCTTGGGCGTGTGGTTCAGATGATGTGTAGATGGGCTGTGTTTTAGCTTTTAACACTGTAGATGGCATCACTTACTCTAAGGTAGATTGCACACATGAAATCCCTTTAATTTAAAACTGTTTTCCCCAGACAACAGTGAGATGAAATGGAGAGAAAAAGTGAGACTTTTACTGAAGTTTCCTTAGTTTACCCCAGAGAAAACAGACAGCTAAAAGGCTCATGTTTCTCCTTTAGAGTTTCAGAAGTGGTCAAAAAAAAAAACTCAGGAAACACCTGAGACAACACTGACACTTGGATGGAAATCAATGAAAATAACTTAATCAATGAAAAAATAAAATGTTACTGCGCACTTGCACACTTTATGTTCATGGTGTAAAAATCTGTATTGAGCCAGATAAATCTGAAGCAGCAGGATGAAATGTCTGCAGTGTTTCTGTAATCCAGGATTAGCCGTTGGTGCAATAAGGCTTTATGAATAAACCGGTCTGTTATGAGGAAGTATGGCAGTATATTATGTAACTCAACAGTTTTCCACAGAGGATACAGATGCCTACTGTTATGTTTGCTGAGCTGTGTGCCGAGGGGCTCAGAGAACAAAAAATATGCTTTTGTCTTGGGAAACATCTGTAATATGAGAAAAATGAAAGTTGTGGAACAGCCTCGGTGAACTTCATGATCATCTGATAGTAGTTAAATATCAATGTATTTAATAACTCAGAGTTTAGCATGCCAGTTATCTAAAACATTTACATTTCTGTACTTAAAAAATACAGCCACCACCAATGTGCAGCATCCACCTGGATGATGTGACAGCAGCCATGTTGTTCCAGAACGAAATTGGTGGAGAGGAGAAGCCAATCAGTGTATGGGGATGATTAGGAGGAGGCCAATGGCCAAGTTTGGCCAGGATGCCGGGCTAACACCCTACTCTTTTTTTTGAAGGACATCCTGGGATGTTTAATGACCACAGAGAGTCAGGAAACCCACTCTTAACCCAACTCTTTTAGGGAACTATAGACCGGTTTCCCTTCTACCTTTCATTGCAAAAACACTTGAACGAGTTGTGTTCTGCCTTTCTCAAACAGAACAACCTCCTGGACAACAACCAATCTGGCTTCAGAAGTGCCTTGCTGTCAGTTGTTGAAACCCTAAGACTAGCAAGAGCGGCTTCCAAATCTTCATTACTTATCTGGCTGGATCAGTCTGCTGCTTTTGATACAGTCAACCACCAGATCCTCCTGTCAACCTTATTGGTAAAGGGCATCTCAGGAACCGCACTCCGGTGGTTTGAGTCTTACCTCTCAGACAGGCCCTTCAAGGTATCTTGGAGAGGTGATGTGTCCAAGTCGCAGCATCTAGCTACCGGGGTGCCTCAGGGCTCAGTTCTTGGACCACTTCTCTTCTCTGTCTACATGGCATCACTAGGTTCTGTCATTCAGAAACATGGCTTTTCATATCACTGCTATGCTGATGATACTCAACTCTACCTCTCATTCATCCTGATGATCCGATGCTGCTCGCATCTCAGCGTGTCCAACAGACATTTCTTGCTGGATGAAGGACCATCACCTTCAACTCAACCTAGCTAAGACAGAACTGCTTGTAGTTTCAGTAAACCCATCACTTCATCGCAATTTCACCTTCCAGTTAGTCTCATCAACCATAACTCCTTCAAAACCTGCAAGAAACCTTGGAGTTGTGATTGATGATTAGCTGAATTTTTCAGACCACATTGCTAAAACTGCCTGGTCCTGCAGATTTGCTTTATACAACATTAGGAAGATCAGGCCCTTTCTCTCAGAACATGCAACACAACTCATTGTTCAGGCTCTTGTTCTGTCCAGACTTGACTATTGCAATGCTCTCTTGGCAGGTCTTCCAGCCAATTCCATCAAACCTCTACATTTAATCCAAAATGCCACTGCAAGAATAATCTTTAATGAGCCGAAAAGAACGGACATCACGCCTCTGTTCATCAATTTGCACTGCTACCAATAGCTGCTCGCATAAAATTCAAGGCATTAATGTTTGCCTACAAAACCACCTCTGGCTCTGCACCCCTTTACCTAAATTCAGTACTTCAGACCTATGTACCCTCCAGAAGCTTGTGTTCTACAAGTGAACAACGTATTATTGTGACATCCCAAAGAGGCACAAAATCACTTTTACAGAGTTTTTCATTAACTGTTCCCACCTGGTGGAATGACCTGCCCAACTCAATCCGAGCAGCTGAGTCCTTACCCATCTTCAAGAAACGGCTAAAAACACATCTCTTCCATCTTTATTTGACCCTCTAACTCTAACACTCCCTATTCTAATTATATTTGATCTATCTGTCTTCTTTTTATATAAGAAAAAAAAAACACACTTGACCCTCTATCAATTGCACATTTATTCTCTAACTGCTAGCTTTTCTTGAAAACTAACACTAGTTAGCTTTAAAAAATAAATAAATAAATAGGTTTCTTTTTTCTATATTCTATCTACTCGTTTAAAAAAAAAAAAACCTTGCTACGTGTACTTCGTTAGGCTAACCGAGAGTTGGTTTTGATTGCTTCTATTGTCCTCATCGCTTTGGAAAAAACGTCTGCTAAATGACTAAATGTAAATGTAACTGAAAACACTGTAAAAACAATTTTCTTATTATTTTTGTCTTGTTTTTTTTTTTGTATAAACATAAAAACTCTTGAATCAAGATGCGAGATGACTAAAGATAATATGTCTTGTTTTCTGGAAAAAAAATATATGTTATTAATAATTTTATAAAAATATTTTAAAATTTAGTTAGTTTTTGCTTAAAACAAGCAACAATATCTGCCAATGGGGCAAGAAAAATTACATTGTTTAGCCTTTGAATTAAGATTAGTTTTCTTACCCCGACTAAATTTGTATATATATATATTTTTTTTTTAGAAAACAAGACTTAAAATCTTATACTTGTCAAGTAAATGCATCTTAATTCAAGGATGTTTAGATATTATTTATACTAGAAAACAAGACAAAAATTATGAAATTTAGAGTGTCACTTAAGTAGAAATTAAGTACACCTTTATATGTAATTTCATAATTACTTATACAGTATTTGTCCTTGAAATATGGTTAAAGTCACAATGAATGGACCAACAAGTGCTAATAAACTAAAATAAAATAGATTACATTAAAACAGAGTACATTAGAGTACATCTTAGCATATAAGAAACAGTCAGGAAAGGGTATTCACTTTAAGTACACTTAAGTGGCCTTTTATTTCATTAATATCTGCAAGTATTTTTTTAAAATATATTTTTAAGATTTGAAGTACACTACAAGAATACTTTTAAAACAGAGACACATGACCCCATGTAATAAAACTACATGTTATGTTGTGAAGCAGTGCTTAAACATGGTAAAATCACCAGTGTTCAGTTAACAGGTACATCAACTACTATAAGAAACAGTTATTCATAAATTCTTTCATAAAGTAATATAGTTCATTACAGGGACTGCTGGCTGTTGCCGAAGAATGTATGAATTTAAAACATGGCTCACCCAATCATAACTTTCCATTATATAAAACTGATTTGAATGTTTCTCTCTCACGGTTCTCTGGCAGAGCAATTTTTTGACCGTAAAGATTTCCCTTTATGAGAGCAAATTGATCAGAGTAATAGGGAATGAAAACAATAGAAAGGCAATGACACGACTTCCTGATGAATGTAACGAGTTTATTCTTGTAGGTTGATTTGGTCAAATAAACAATCCATGTGTTTCCTATAGACATACACTTCTCCTGCACCCAGCTTCCTTTCTGGAGAATGGCTGAGCTAATTCCAGCGTATATAGAGACATATATAGAGGGCATTTCTGCTGTGAGCTCATCATGACGCGCCACTGCCAATGATTCAGTCATGTGTTACAGTGTCACACCCAGCCACCACTGGACAAGTGTGAGCATCCAGCTTCAGACTTTAATGCCCAGTGACACGAGAGGAAAGAAAAAAACAGTCTTTCATCTATTTGAATCAATGCATTCATCTCATCTGAAAGATATTCATACCACAGCTTTTAAAGACTTACTTGCTTTGTTGTTCACATTAACAAAATAAAAACAGAAAAATACAAGTTTGAATGTGGAACTTACTAAGAAAAACCATTAATAACCAATTAAAAATTACATAATGAATCTTCAGTCAGTCATATGAGCATGCCTCTAAAAGCACATAAAGAATATTTAACAGCAGTTCTAGGAATAAGACAATCATATATACAGTGAGTGCATAATTATTAGGCAAGTCCATGTTCTGATCATTTTGTCTTTCCAAGCACATTTTTGACCCTGGAGCACAGAACCAGTCTTAAGTCGCTGAGGTATATTTGTAGTAATAGCCAAAAATACATTGCATGGGTCCAAATTATCAAAAATCATTATGATATTAAGTAAAGATCATGTTCCGTGAAGATATTTTGTAAATGTCTTACTGTAAATATATCAAAACTTCATTTTAGATTAGTAATATGCATTGCTAAGAACTTCATCTGAATTTTAAAGGTGATTTTCTCAATATTTAGATTTTTTTGAAACCATACATCAATGGAAAGCTTATTTATTCAGCTTCCAGATGATGTATAAATCTCAATTTCAAAAATTTGACCCTTATGACTGATTTTGTGATCCAGGGTCACATTTTACCAATTCCAAACCCCATCAATCTTGAGAACTGCTATTTAGTATGCAATAATTTATTGATATGTTATAGTTAACGAGGACTATAATGCCTGCATAATTATCAAGCAGGTATTCTTTCATGGATAAAAGGGGCAAACAATAGATTTAATAATAATAATAATAGTTGTAATTAAAATCCAATAAAAGCACTAATATAATCAGCAGTCCCGTTGGTTTTACAGCAGTAAATTCCCAGCAGTTATTCCATATGTTCTACATATTCTAAAGGGCAGCATCTGAGTTCAGCTTAATTTAAAGACACCTATGACATGCACTTGGCTTGAGGATTGTGACACACCCGTCCGTCACTGCTGTTGTCTGACTATCCTACAGTCCGCTGTTTCCACATTCACAGGCACAGTCAGTTCGGTGCTGATTTTAATGGATGTCCACACTTGACTCATTCAGTTGCTGCATCAGTTGTCAAGATTCTGAATCTGGTGAGAGCAGATGCAGCTTATAGTTCTGTAAAGAGTAAAAATGAACCACCTGCCTGTGCAAACTGCTATAATAATTATATTATTAATATAATCTATGCCATCAGCAGGCACAGTTTATGCTCAGTGACATCTTAGTGATCTGTGTTAACATTTTAATTTGGAAGTAGCCACTGGGACAGTTCAAACACACATGTGGGAACTAGTTTATTCTGAACTAGCTTATTAAGTAACATCGGATGTGAGCGTACTATTATTAAATACAGCAGATAATATACAGTCATGTACTCTGAAGTGTGCCCGATAAGCATTTTAACGGGTCATTTTTAGCTTGAGTTTTGTTTGGGTGAGAGGTTAACTATGTTCAGGCTCTTCTGAAGGTTTATAAACACAGTAAAGCTGGGCCGAACTGAAGTAAACGCAGTGTTTCTCTTCTCAAGGGCTTTAAAATGTACATTTTTCCACTCTAAGCTGTTTACGCTTTAGTAAACAAAACTCTCTGCGTGGTTAGTTCATGAGATTTCTCCCTCCCATCTTTCCTGTAAACATCTTTTCTCACTTCTCTGTTTCTGATGCTAAAATACATTTCCTTCCGCCATGTTCAGAGTCATGCTATAAGTAAACTCTTCATTTACCAGTAATGGCTAATTATGGATAATTATATTCATGCTTGTCTGAAAATCATTGAGTGCTTGAAATTTGCAAGAGGCTCTGATGGTGTAATGTGCTCACCTGCACGAGGCCAAAGCTTGCATTCACATGGGGGGATTACGGTATGATACGGCCCCTCTCGCCTGGGCCTGCCGTTACCACAGCAACCATCCAGACAGAAAATAGCACCTTTGTTCTGTAACAGATACAGGACGAGAGACGGAGAGAGGGGGCGGTCATACACAAAAGTGTGTAGACAATACATCTTACTGTGACCAGGATATGAGCTGATAAATCTTTCCTTCGGTCTCCTCTACTTCATCCAGCACAACATGCGGTCAGTGAAAAAAAGCACTCACAGGCAAAACATTTCACAAACGTATTGACCGCTGGTTAGATCACTGCCAGGATGAATTCAACAAAGCATTCATTCAAAAAGTTAATAAGCAACTACAATATTTGGCATTAGAACCTGCTTCTCTCACAACAAATTCACATCAGTTCTCCCGTTAAAAAAAAATTAACAGTTATCTTCATTCCTTGTATATATATGTCTTTATTTATCCAGAAATTCAAAGTTATAAATAAAAGTTAATATATTGGCTGTTTATTAGTCCTTATATACATATTCTGCCTGACCATATTCTACATCCCTAATGCTACCCAATACCTAAACTTAACAACTACCAAACTAACTATTAATAAGCAGCAAATTAGGAGTTTATTATATAACACAAATCATAGTTAATGGTTTGTTAATAGCAAGAAGTAGACCTTAAAAGAAAGTGTGACCAATAATCTTTTGTCATGCATTTTAATGTGTTGACTAACATAAAAGTGCTTTAAAATCATTTTAACTGTAGTGTTACAAATACATCGAAATAGGAGACACACCACAAGTTTCAATAGAAATGAAATTAAAGCATATTTTAGTTCATCATAAATGCTTGTTAGTACATTCAGCAGTACTTTAACCATATTTTCAAGATAGGAAGTAACTATTTTAATGGCAATAAACATGCAATCAAGTCTGAATAAATCTGAATGAAAACTATATTCTCTTACGGTATATTATTTTCTGTAGGAAGTGTATGTTTAAGTAAGGGCATATAAAAAGTAAATAAAGTCAATGAAAAACTTTTTTGAGTGCCAAAGCCAATGTAGGCAAAAAAGCTGGGGATTCCTTCCTGTCCATTATAGACAAATGCACCGTGTCACTTCCTGTGGGACTGCTGACATGCTCCTGGCCCTGTGGACAGAGGGCAGCTCAGCCGAACGGTCAAACGGACTCATATTAAGCAAGAACAACAAAGCTTGTATTAGCATCTGTAACTCAGTCCTCTGGATGCAGTTCGATTGAGAAACACATAATTCTGCTTATGTAAGTGAAACACCGCTCACAATGAATGTTGAAATGTTGTGGATTGTGGCATTAATTCTTACAAATACATTATGTAATTATTGTTCTGATACTCCCCATCACATCTTTGTGTCAAAGCCAGAGTCTAAAGTCTGCAGGTAATAACCCAGCACTGCTGTTCCTCTCTCGCCGTCGCTTCTAAATGGCATCCTATCACGGCGTCAGCAGATGGAGAAGTGAAAGATCACATGGGTGGAGAAGGGGATAAGCAAACAATACTATCTAATGTAAGCACAGTACCTGGCACCGCAAGGCACCCTTAGACAGACAAAACAGAGCACGCTTGAACATGAATCTGACTAATAATCACAGTCACATTGTTCACAGTCAGTATTAGGTAGAAAATATCAACATACCACAGCAATTAGTTAACAGTAATATTAAAGCACATAAGAGAATAATGAAGACTAACGGAGAGCTACTGAGCTTGTCACTAAGCATATTACTTTTATCATTTTGTATAACTACTACACTCTTAGAAAAGTAAAACTAGGTCCAATGTACCGTGTTAATATGAATTTTTCATATTGATTTTTGACAGGAGATTTACCCATATTTAAAATTAATAATTGCACTGTGTTGCGCTTTAGGGTTAAAGGAAATGTCAGTAAAAAGTAAAATTATTATAAAGTGTCCAGGCAGAAAATGAGTAGTACAGTTTCTGATTTTCTAAGGGTTTATTTCTTATAGTGCATGGAATATTTCTTAATTACTCTTGATTATTATTTTAGTATGTGCTCATATTTATCTATGAACTTTCACCTTTGTACATAACAGTAGGTTTCTATAGTGGAACTGTCCAAGTGTACTTCCGTCTTTTAAATAAATGATTAATAAATATTTCCCTCCACAGGGCAAACTGGAAATGTATATTTGCATATGTATGCTTGTTTATATATGTAAATTAAAAAAAATTAACACCATAGTGACAAGGGTACGCAGACAAAATATATGTAGAAAATATGCTAAATATATGTTGTAAACAGTACAGTACAGACATTTTGGGTAAATGTGATATATATATATATATATATGTGTGTGTGTGTGTGTGTGTGTGTAGACATGTGTTTATATAAATATAACGTATATGTCAGGGCTTTGTCGAGTCAGTTTGTAAGGATCTTTTGCAGTTCTTTTATTAAAACAAAACAAGCACAATCAAAAGATACACTCGGTCTGAGGAGAACAGGATCACAGGGAAACTGAAAACCAAACCATCAAGAAACAGCAGCTGAAATACAAGGCTATAAATACATATACAAAATGAGGGCTGAAGAGAAGAAGATGAGAAGAATTAATGAACCAATAAATAACTACGGTAACAAAAGAGCAGGGACAAATCCAGCAAAGAAACTAGATACAAGGAACCAACTAAACAGATAAAATGTGAGATTATATTGGTTATATATTAACATCTTAATTAGTGATATATTGTTAGTGTTAAAGCTAACTGTGTTCAGAAATATATTTTAAAAAATCTGAAGCTCAAGCATTTCAAGCTTTTTTCTGCTTTTTTTATTAACCATTATGTATGATTTATTTAAGCTATTTATTACATTGTCTGTCAGGATCCTAAGACAGTTATGTATTATTTTAGTAAATAAATTAAATGTGTGCTCATTACATGGCTGATCTCTTTTTTATGCTTAGTAAAAAGGTGTCTAGCAGTAATTTGAGGAAATTCCACTGGAGTGACCTGAAAATGTGTTTGTGCAGTTCTTGAGCAAATAATGATTGAACAGTGGGAAATCCCTGTAACCGTGTCCAGGATTGAAATCCACAGGTTTTGTGTTGCTATCCCAGTTACTCACAAAACTAAGTAGCTCATATAGTTGTATAAGCAGTAGTTGTAGCCAATGTGGCTTGGTTCAGTGTAAGTATAGGATATGAAACTGGCACAGGAGCTGGTGAACATTAGGATAAGTTTCCCAATTTTATGTTTTAAATATATACATTTTGTTAAAAAAATTATATATGAGCATGATTTCAACAAACAGCATGTTTTAAAAGTGACTTTAGAGAGTGTATGTAAGTGTACAAGGAGAATAACGGAGGACCTAAGACAGAGCCTTGGGTCACACCATATTTCACTTATGTTAGGTTTGACATGGTAAGATGTAATTCAGGCTAGTTTACATCTATAACTATTACATAATTCTCCAGACAGTTCATGAGAACATTGCAAACATTAGGGTCTGATTCACCCATGATTATCATTTATTACTTCGACAGCTGTTGTGTTGTTGTGTCTTCATAAGCAGTTTAATTATTGTCATTTGAAAAGTTTAATTTTCTTTCTTTATTTGTATATACATATATATATATATATATATATATATATATATATATATATATAATATATAATGAGAAGGAGTTTTAAAACTTCAGGAATACCTTTCTGTAGCTGTATGTGTGTGTGTGTGTGTGTGTGTGTGTGTGTGTCCTGTCCTATAATAGTGATCCTGTACTATAATAGTGATGTTTAAAATAAATAAACCTTACAAAATTCCCAATTTTGTAATGTTTTTGATCTATCCTATTTTTGTACAGATATCTTTCAAACCCATAGTGAGAAAGCTGTCATTCTGTGACCAAATGATGGGACAGAGAAAAGCTCTTGATTGGTGTGGTGTGAAAAACAGGTCACAAGTCTGATTTTATAGGGTTGAAAAACAGTGCTAAATGCAAATGCTACAATCACAGATAGTTAGGAATAGCTAAATAAATAGCTGATCGCTTTTAACAAAGGAAAACAAAATGTTACCCATTTACTTTTTTAGTGGTGTCAAAGACTAATTCAATTGTATCCAATATATCTTCAAACAAATGAATGAAACTGTCTGAGTCAAATCTGTATCCAGCGGCAAACCAGTGAAGAAACACTATAGTATCCTCTAAAGCATGTAGAGACGAAGCATAAGCATGTTTTAGTGGTAAATGTGACAAAATGTCCCACTAACAAGTGTCTGTGATATTGGACTCACCCTCAACTTTGACATATGCTAGATAAATCCTTTAGGCTTACAACAATGTGTAATAATTATGGTGATCATAAATGGGTTGGTCTGATGTTTTACTAGTGTCATAACTGATAACAGTGAGAAGACTTTTGTGTATGTATCTGTGTCTCTTTATATCAATGTGTCCACATATACTTTTTATTTGTCACTCACTCACTAACCAATTTAAAGGCCACAAATAAACGAACAATTCAAAATACATGTATCTCCTGTCACAATCTGTTTCTCATTAACAGAACTGTGATTTGAATTTCCTCTTTTTACGAAATGTATTGTTTTTTTGAAAGTGAAGTGAAAGTAACATACGGCCAAGTATGGTGACCCATACTCAGAATTCGTGCTCTGCATTTATCCCATCCAAAGTGCACACACACAGCAGTGAACACACACACACCGTGAACACACACCCGGAGCAGTGTGGACTTTTGCCCATCAAAAGTCAACAAAAGTAAATTTTCCTCATAGAAACTGAAATTCCTCAAACATCTTTTGAGTTCCTCAGAATAAAGAAAGTTATACAGACACGAATCATCAGAGTAAATGACGACAAAATGGTCATTTTGGGGTGAACTATCCGTTTCAGGGTCAGAGTAAAAATAAACTGATTTGCTGCTGGGTACATATTGATGATGCAATCATGTGAGTTTTGTGTGAGTGCGTTCTTTTCAAGTGTGTGTCACCCCAGTCCACTATCCCAATAAGTAACTAACCTGTCATGGAAACTGTTGCTCTGGGCAACACTGATGCATGATATTCATGCACATCAGTCTTTCCATTGATTTGCTATTGACGTCCCTCCCACCTCTGATAAGATTTGAGTTACAGAGAAGTCCTTTGGACCTGTCAGTCTTATCATTGGCCATTGAAGACAACACACCCTTCAAATAGGGAATGGTCTGAGCATACTTCTGTGATGACGAGATGTGTGAAGTTCAGGTTGTGACGCTGTGATGTTATACGATCACCCTTCCAGCTATACACTTTTATAGACGATAATAACTTATTATTATATGGTCATATAATGGCATCAGGATACTTTATTTAGATTCACAAAGCAAGGTTGAAAGGGGTCAAAATAAACATTCAACATCACAGATTTTTGACTACAGAAAAAACTAAAACAAAAACAAAATGGTGATTCACTATGAGGTAAAATGCTGTCAAACATATTTGATATTTTATGTAAAAATAAATGTTTTGTCAAAGCCATAAGCCATTAATTTCCTCAAGTTGTTTATTACATTTTTGTTACATAGAAAAACATCAATGTGAAAAACTTTTGTAATGCTCACAGTGTCATGTATTTATTACACATTTATAAACTAAATGTCATCATAAATAAAATAAAGGTCATCATCATCTCAAGAAACAATTGTTCTAATTGTATTCTAACTTTATCATCTCACTTTGTTTGGGTTGATGATGGGTTAATGTTCAATCCCCGACCTTGCCCAGAATGGTCAACAGTCTTTCAGTCCAGTGCAAAAATTTCCTGGGGAGGCCCTACGAGACCAATTTTAGAAAACCTAAACTGAGCAAAAATTGGAAATGTTGCCTCGCAAACTAACTGAAATAACTGTAGGCTGGAGCATTAAAGCTATTAAATGGGAATAAATAAAATTAAATCTGAACTCAAGCTAAAACAAAAACAATGAAATAAATAAAATGACAAGCACATAACATTGCTAAAAAATAAAATAAAATAAAAGTTAATTCAGTATATTATTAAAAAGTAAATGAAACAGCTTTCACTAAAAAGTGCTAAAATGACTGTTAAATGTTAAAGCGCTAAAATGACTAAAACTGAAATAAAAATAAAGCTAGATAAGAATATTAAAAAAAAAAACTAAATTACTGAACTAAAATTAACATGAAAACTGAAAACTATAAAAATATATTAGAAAACTAATAGAAAACTATAATGTAATAGAAACTGTAATTTTATAATAAAACTCTAAAAACTATAAAACTATCATTTGAAATAATATTAAATACTATAATAGTGTATAAAATGCTTAAAACTCTATAAATTATATGCTGTATACAGTACAATTTTCATACATTTCCAAAACACCAAACTGCCACCATTAAACAGGTCATTGTTTTTTTGTTTTTTGTTTTTTTCCAATATGAACTTGAAAGATCATGCTGAGAGGAATGAGGAATGAAGTGGGAAACTCCTTCAAGAGAAATGCAAATATTCCATGGAGCAACCCTGGGAACTGAGTCAACCATACACTGAACGAACAGCTGGAATCAAGTAGAGGATATTCAGGGTGTGGCGGGTCACAGGGGTGAGCGGTTATTCAGCCTCGCCAGTGGATATATTTAAAACATCAAGCCCTATTTTATTTTAGCCAGTGTGTGCATGAAGAAGCTTCCTTTATACGCTAGAAGGACCCTGTCCACATGATCCAACTTAAAGACTATTGGCCCAATAAATAATAATTCCTTTTAAAGGGGTCTTTGTAGCATTAAAACATCCAAGTTTCATAGCTTAAAACATTATCCTCATTATAAATAAAATATTTATTTAATCAAGCTCCAAAAATGGAGCAAAGTGACATCACCTGGGCACAAACATTTGCATAAACATGCCTCCAGAGCAAGACATCGACGAATAGTCATTTTCTCACCATAGGCCCTGCCCACTGGCGTTCAGTCACTAACGGCTGACACTTGATTAAGATGAATGCAAGTGTCACATCAAAAGCAAATAGAAATCATTGCCACTATCTTGTCTTGTCTTCTCTTTGACACGTTTGGTTTAAACAGCTCGTTTGCGTCTTTGTATACTGGTGCAGCATGTTTTAAAAGTGACTTTAGAGCGTGTACAAGGAGAATAACAGAGAACCTAAGACAGAGCCTTGGGTGACACCATATTTCACTTATGTTAGGTTTGACATGGTCGGCTGTAATCTATGGAAGCATATGTTGGAAGCAAATTGTCGCTAAATTCAATTTGCAATGTAATATGTAAAATGGCAATGTATTTCTGTATTTAAATTTACATTTTCCCATTCATATGTGCAACATTTAGTGCAAAATGAAAATGAAAATTCAATTATCTCATTTAAATTTACCATTTTCTACACTAGTTTTACTATGCAAATTAAAAACATATTTTAAAGCTTTATAAGTTGCAAAATTAAAATTAATATGTATTACCCAAATTGATTAGATATGTTTAACATGTCCAAGCAAAAACTGTAAGAAAATTATAATTTAAATGCTGTTTTTCCTAAATGCGTTTAGACTTAGGGGTAGGACACTTGGGATTGCATTTTCATCGTGAGGCTGCTGCATAATTGTAGCAAAATGCAATGAGAGTTTCAAAATGCATTCTGACTCAAAGGTGCACCATAACTTCCAACAAGTTATACTTAAAGCCAGCCCTCTGAGAAATACTGTGAATATTGCTATGAATTGTAGCAACACCTCCCCCTTTACCTTTTGGACGTGGCTCATTTTTATAGCAGTAATATTGGGGGGTGGACTCATTTAAAGTAATGTATTCATCTGGTTTTAGCCATGTTTCTGTCAAACAGAGCAAATCTAGGTTATGATCATTGATCAAATCATTTACAAAAAGTGCTTTTGTAGAAAGGGATATTCAGTAAGCCAAGTTTTATCAATTGTTTCTCTGTATTGTAAACATTTTTTATTTGTTGAACATCAATTAAATTGTTACTCTTAATTTGGTTTGGATGTTTTCTGTATTTTCTAGTTCAGGGAACAGACACAGTCTCTATAGTGTGCTATCTAGGTGAAGGAGTCTCTATGTGCTGAGAATTAACTGACGTCTGTGACCAATGAAGAAACACTATACTGTCCTCTAATAACATGTAGAGACTAATCATACGCATGTTTTGGTGGTAAACGTGACAAAATGTACGGCTAACAAGTGTCTGTGATATTGGACTAACCATCAACTTTGACATATTCTAGATAAATCCTATAGGCTTACAACAATGTATAATAATTATGGTGATCTCGCCAAAAGCAAATAGAAATTACAATCATTGCTGCAATCTTGTCTTGTATTCTCTTTGTCGTGTTTGGTTTAAACCGCTTCTTTGTACACATATCAGAAGGATCCCAGCGTAAGGAACAAGTGGACACCCAGATCGTGTCTGAGGATTGATCGCAGCATTTTGCTTTGTGAACTCTCCATGGCACTGTGCCTCGTTTACAAAGAAACATTTGTTAAAAGATGAAGCGGTACTAGAAATGACTGCAGCTGTATCACAAACAGTAAGTAAACGATTTCATAATGCTTTGTCTGGAAATGAATGTTTTTTTAATTATGTTGTCAAAACACACCATCCAAAGTGAGCGGGCATTGATACTGTTTCCTATGCAATGACGTTAACCAATCATAACAGTGGCCAATTACTGACAAGCCTTAAAGGACCCACCCCATAAAAACACAGGTCATTTTAGAGAGAGGGTCAGAATGAGGGTTGAAAATAATCTTTCATTTTTTCAATATTTATTTATTGATTTCATTTTTGTGCAAAAAAAAAAAAACTTTATTAACGTTATAAGTAAACCTCTAGGAACATATTAAAATAATACAAAAAAAAAAAATCCATATCATGACCCGTTTAATACAGGAAGTTGATTATGGACATTTCAAAGGGTGGTATTAATGGGAAGGACATTTTCATTTTTGAGAGTATTTGATTGGACAAACATCTGGCTATGCAAAACATATATATATATAAAATAAAAAAAAACTGAACACTTATGCCAGTTTGGTTTTGGATCCTTAAATGCTAAAAGGTTTGTTAGATTTTTAAAAGATTCTTAATAGTAAGCAAAAAAAAAAATATTTTAGAACTACTCACTGAAAGGTTCTTTGGAGACCCGAAATGGTTCTTTTGTTGAACAGTTTTTGAAAATGCTCAACAGAAAATACTCCAATTCCTTTCTGGAACACCAAAGCTAACGAGGGCTTAATACTAGAGTTTAATGCATCCATTATGTGGCCGTGCAATTACTTTGCACATTATATAATTACAGTTAAATCAGCAAAGTTCAAGGGTCCATAAAAACATTGGTATGGTAAAAAACTGTTCAGAATTTGGAATTCGATAGTCCATTGCCATTAGTATAAGGCCTTCATATTAGCTTTGACACTCCCCTGATAGCACATGTACATCTCTGAGACGTCTATTTGATGTCTGCATTTACATCTGCAAGACGTATTATTTAAGGTGTTTGCTCATCTGCAATACGTCTATAGGACGTTTCCTTTTAGATGTCAAATAGACGTCTATTAGATGTCTTTAAGATGTTTATGATTTAGAATGTATGTAAAACTGACATCTGAAAGACATCTGCCAGACGTTTGTAGACAGCAGATGCTTTCCAGATCAAGAGATCTTTAACAGACATCTTGCAGAATATATACTTAATATAGGAGATTTTTGCTCTTTCAGTGGGACAACGATGTGACTGCGACACCAAAAACACTTGGGTCGCAGTCACATCGTTGTCCCACTGAAAGAGCAAAAATCTCCTATATTCTGTCTCTGCTCACAGGACGAGCGCTGCAATGGGCAAAAACAATATGGAAGCAAGCTGGACCTATCATTCAATCTCCCGACAGCTTTGTGAAACAATTTCATGAGGTGTTTGGACAAAAAGCTGTTGACTCGTCTGAAAGTGAACATCTTTCCTGGAGCCGCTTCAATTCATGGAGGCTGATTGTTCAGATCACCTGTCAATCAAGCTCTATGTGAACGGTAAAATGAGAAAGCCTTGCTACTGGAGACTAAAATTTAGTACAACAAAAAAAAAACACTAAGTAAATAAATTCCTATATTAATCTTTATTGGCCGGTAAAGTCAAAGTAAACATTTGTACAGGAGTTATGCTCTTTGAAGGCTGTATGGGACATCATGTATATTTTAACTTGGTCTGATGAATACTACAGTATATGTGTGAAAGATTAATAGTAGAAACATAAATATTTTTGTCTTCTTGGTTTTGGTCCATTATTTTTCCTTTCCTTCTGTGTTTGTGATATGGCCATTTCAGTTCCCTGTGTTCATTTCCTCATTTGTTGTCACAGTTACTGATTGCTTAGTGCACCTATTTCTTGTCCAGTTTGTTTTTAAGTCTGTATAATCAAGCCCTCAGTTTAGTACTCTTTGCTTGATGTGAAGTTTTTATATAGCTTTTCTCCTATGGACTGGAATGGACCTCCTTTGTTTTTATTAATAAAGTGACAGCGGCTGTTATTATATCCACCTCGCCTCTTTCTTGCTGTCTCTTCTGTCTCTTCATGAAAAATAAGTACACTACAGCCTACTTTTAAAACACGTATTACAGAAATAGTATACTTTAAAAGAACATACTTAAGAAATGAATGTAATGTTTTTGAACTTTTAATTGCATTTTAAACTAAACATGTATAATAGTTTAATTTATATTATATTGATTGCATTTAATTTGCATTAAAAGCAATTAGCTGAACTTTAGAGTATGTTGAGTAGGACTTAAGTACATCTTTAAAAGTAATTGAATGTATTGACAAGCATTTATGGTAACTGAGATATGCTGTCATTTCTGTTGACACTTATACATTGTATATTTAAATAAGTTTGTAATTATACATTTGTAATGAAGAATATTTGTGGTTAAAATTTAAAATTATAATCAAGTATTGAACATGTGTATGCTAGTCAACAGATCAAAATACTGTAAGTGTATTTCTGTCATGACAACTCTCGGAGGGATTGGCATGGTATAGTGCAAGACAATGTTAATGTATTTGGTCTTGGTGGAATAGAGCTGCTGCTGCTGCTGCTGCTGTGGCACAGCAAGTACTGGGACTTGCTACTGCCAATACATTCACAACATGCTGCTGTGAGCATGTTAGAAATGCTGCTGCTGCACATATAACATACAAGAAATAACCCCCTATAGCATACATGATCACCTCGTAGCAGATCTACACAGGTGGAGCTGGGGAAGGTGGAGTGTGCTGCTAACTGCTACAGCAAACAAAAGCCAGGTATTTGAATATTGAGCAGTGAGCTCATTGGCTACTGATGCAGGAGAACACCAATCAGCTGTGCCATGTGATAATGATGTCATTAGGTCAGATTGAGTTAGACCTATTGGACTGCGCCAACTAGAGTTTCATGCCAGAACTATGTATTTCTTTGATCCACAATGATAGATTATTATTAAAAGAGCATCATCCACGCCATTTTGTCAAATCATCATATGTGTTCATACCACATTGATGTCTCTAAATGTTTTATTTGCTGTTGGATCATAAAGTGCTGCATGTTAAGGTGAGGCCGCAGTGACTCAGTGCTGATAGTATGAGGGATCTGATAGATGAATGCACCTCTGTAGGTGCAGGACACACCACAGTTACACATTTACAGAGAAGGCCACATCACTGACATCACAGCAGCAGGAGAGTATAAATCCACACCGATACTCACCTGCACAAGCACAGGAGCGGACGCCTAACCCGAACAAAGGACTCAAGACCCACAGCGCACCATACTCTGGACTGTATTTGACTCTAGAAAAGACTGAATTATGTGTTCTGGAAATTTCGCCAAATGCCTGGGGATAACCCTCCTCCCGCTGGCCATCATCTGTGTCATCTGCAACATTATGCTGTTTTTCCCTGGTGGTAAAGTAGTCGATGAGAGTAACGACATCACGGATGAAGTCTTTTACTTCGGAGGAATTCTGGGATCTGGTGTGCTGGTGAGTGGATGAGTCAATGTCAGTTTTTCCTCTTACAAGAAGTTAAAGACTATTAAACAACTTTATTTGAAATCATTTTGAGATCACTCAATTTGAGATCAGATTTCTGTTAAAAAAAGTAAACACATTTAAGCGACAGTTTATGGATGTACGGAGGATTTGCACATTCTATTATGATTAAGGCCCATATTATTATTATATATTTTTTGCATTATAACTAGACAAGTATTTTAAAAAGGGGCAAGCTTTTTTTATTTTACTTTTTGTTTTATTGTAATGTTTTTATTTATTGTAGAAATGAAGTTATAGGCAAAGCTTTCAGTAACGAGCTGGTCTGTGTTTAGATGATTTTCCCTGCGCTGGTTTTCCTGGGCTTGAAGAACAACGACTGCTGCGGCTGCTGTGGGAATGAGAGCTGCGGAAAACGTTTCGCGGTGAGAAAACACCCCTTCGATTCGAACACTCACAAACTTAAGTGCCATCTGAGTGCCATGTGACAAATGACATTTTCCCACCATTCCTCAACACAATGATCATGTTATTCCCGCCATTTGAGAATTCCCACTAGAAAAGACCTTTCTGAGTGAAATATTAGAAATTTGCATTCTTACTCTTACCCTACTTGTTAGAGAATTTCGCAACACATGCCATTTCAAATCACCATTAGTGCTGTAACAAATGAAAGAAACAGGAAGAAGTATTCTGATATACAGATATATTAGACACAGTTTCAGTTTTAACATTTTGTTTGTTGTCTTTTAGATGTTCAGCTCAATTCTGTTCGCCGCGGCCGGAGCTGTGGGCGCTGGTTACTCTGTCGCTGTGTCTTGTGTGGCCCTTAATCGCGGGCCCAAGTGCATCACTTCCTATCTCAATGGGACTGTTCAACAAATTGACTTCAATTACCCATTTGCCGATGGGTGCGTCTTTATCATCAAATGAACTGAAATCAAGTAATAATCCTGTAGCTGTAATGTAACACCTGCCACCTGATTTGGTTCTTTCAGAAACTACCTGTCCAACTCAACGCTGTGGGATCTGTGCGACGGTCCGGGCGATATCATCACGTGGCATCTGACCCTGTTCTCAATCCTGCTGGTCACTGGTCTGGTTCAGGTCGGTCTGTGCGCTTTCCAGGTGATCAACGGGCTCATCGGCACCATCTGTGGAGACTGCTGCGGCTGCTGCGGGGTACGCACAAACTCTGATCAGAACAATAACAATAAAGCACCCACAGGCCTTATTGATGACAATTTAAATAGATTATTTATGTGTGAATTCACCATTAGTTTGACATTTTGAAATAACTTAACCTTGTGTGTTTCCGCAGAGCTCCTAAACCACTCTGGACTTGGATCATTGATTCTTCAGAACTAATCATGCATCCATATCTGTAATTCTCAACAGTTTCTCACCTCATGATTTGTATTTATACAAATGTTCAGATGGATGTTGCTTTCTTCCGTGTTTGTTTGCTGTATCTGCCTGATGGCTGATGGCTTATGATGGCAACATATATTGTTATATATAATGTTTCATATAGATTTATATGATATAGGATATTGATATATAGTGTATTGATACATACTAAAAAGAATATTGAATATTTATTCAAACAGTAGGAGAATGTTATTTTCATACAAGTATTTAGTCTTTTTTAATGATGGATAAAGGGAAGTGCAAATATATGGAATATTTGATAAGAGATAACATTTTTTATTATTTTATCTCAGGAAATTGATTGAAATGTATTGCTATATTAGTAAAAGAATATTTGACACTTAATAAACTCTTGATTTAAAAAGCACCACATGGCTGTCCTTGTTGCTATACTTGTGCTTTTCCGTCTCACTCAGCAAGATTTGGTTTTTCAGAGAAAACAGGAAGCAGCAGGAGGCACAGTGAGATGATCTGGGAAGTGATGACCTGACATACTCTGGAGAGTTCAGGGTTACTTCATAAACAACAGCTGGCCTGCTGAAGATGATTTGCGTACATTTTTATAGCTAAACACGCAAAGAGCATGCAATAACATGATGTGTAAGCTAAAACAGCGCTATAGCGTGCTTGATAAGAGTTCTTCTGCAATGTCATAACTTCTATTATTGAGAGAAGGCTTTCTGGCTAAAGTAAATGTTTGTTGTTCCACCAGTGTGATGTTGATGTGTTATCAGGGGTTTTATGAGGGAAATGTTATTTTATGATGGGTTTATAGGCAATAGCTCTCATCTTCACACAGGAATGATTAACTTTATGCTCTATGATTCATGTGACTGATGCTTTATTGCTGATCATCTTCCCCGATAGCTACTTTATCTGGCTATTTGTGGCTGCATGATGAATGATTTCTTTCTCAGTGCAACAGAAACGTTTCACAGCAACTAGTCAGACAAATATCACTTTAGTAGTAACAACAACAACACTGTGTAATATATTCCCATTAAGTATGTAATTACATAGTAACAAACACAAACGTAAAAAGTGTACTCTGCACAGAATCCAGTAATAGAGAATAACTCACTCAATAAAACATGTTGAGGTGATGCTGAGACCCCTGTTGGAGGAATCCGGCTGGACTTGATACATAATTATTATTAATAATTAATATAGAAAAGAGTTTATTGGATGAGGTTTTCTCACTCTCAGAAACATATTAAATAATTGCAATTTTAAATGTTTGTTTTTATCAGAAAATAATCTAACTTGCATGTAGGTCATTCCACGAAATCGGTGCCTTTTGCATCCCTAAAAATAATCAAAAAATAGATTTAATATAACAACATGCATGCTTACATCAATATTACATTAAAAAGTCAATTAAATATTGTTTTAAATAATTTTAAATAATTTAAATAGCATTTATGCTGGTATGGGTAAGGTTTTTGGCTCACTATGATTTAACTTTTTCAGCAGGACTTTTAATTTGCAAAGTGAAGGCAAAATTATATAAAAATCACATTTGCATATTGTTCTAAATACAGTTTCATTGTTAAGCAACGTTTTTGGCATAAGTATGCATTTTTCTATTAAATATGAATCATTTTATTGGTGTCCCCTGATTTCATGTCAGCCCTGTTACCCTCATCAAAAAAACCTTGTAAAGTTAGGTTCAAGTCACATCACTTTTAGAAGGTTACATCATCTCTCAACCTGGATTCCTACACTTAGAACACAAGCATGTTTCTCTCACTTCTATAATGTTCTATTTTTGATGATTTATGAGGCTTGACTGGGGGGGGGGGGTCATGCAGTGTCAATACTGTTACCATTTTTAATATGTACATTTAAACAATTATTTATTACATTTAATATAATCAATATCTACAAGTAAAATCATTTCAAAGTGTACAACGTGTTTATTTTAACTTGACTATTAGCTAGCAATTAGCAAATTCGTTTGAAATCCTCAAACCTGTTACTGTCATCCCTGTTCATTTTCAGGGTAACAGGTTTTGACATAGATTAGGTGTCACCCTGTTTTTAAAGATTGTCTGTGTAAATTGCAAACATGTTTAAAGGTCACCCTGGGTGTGATTTTGAGCTAATACCTATATCATTCAGTGGCACATGAGCATGAGTTACATTTTAGTCAGTATCATTGGTATTGTTACTATTACTATTGTTGTTAATGACAGGGATAGGATGATCAGTCTCATTAAAACTCACCCCCCCCCCCCCCCCATAACGTATTGTCAATGCATGTAAATTCAATTACAAACAAGAGCAGCAAGGTGACTGCAGACCTTCACCCCAGTCTTGCAATGTTCAAGAAAGTCAAGATCTTGGTCTGGTTTCAGATGATCACAAAAACTAAGATCTGATCATCTTCCTTGCCTAATAATTGAAGCAGATCAGTATATTTGCAGTTCTGTGAAGGGACACAGACAAACAGATGGGCGCATTATCCAAATACAATACCCTTAAAACATTCGATCTCTTATAAATGTAATATGCTAAATCAACAACTGAAAAATGGACTGTTTAATATTGCCATTCAACTATGCCAAGTACGTGCAAAACAATATAATGCAATTAAACGATGTAAAACTGTACAGTATTAAGTAATCAAATATTGGCAGTGTGTCCTGTCATCCCTGTTACTCTGGTCAGTCCTGTGACTATGGTGTCAATCCTGTTACTGTCGATAATTTCATAACAATTTGACATTATATTTGATACAGCCTTCCAGGTTTTTCCATTGTAACTTTAACTTTATTTTATTTTGGACAAAACCTTTTTTTAATATCTCTCTTGTAAAAATATATATATTTTTTTAATTGACATGTGGTCACCCTCCAAAATTAGGATGTTGTTGGTCATCTGAATGACAAATATTATATATATATATATATATATATATATATATATATATATATATATATCCAGTGAAAAGAGGGACTAAAATGCTGTAATATGAAATAATGTCAGTTCAAATCAAAATAATGTGAAAACTATCAGTTGTAATTAAACTATAGTATCTTGTAACGCCTGTGTCAGTAACAGGGTTGACAAAAACACCAAAACATGAGGTAGAAAAACAGTCATAAAAATAATAATTTACATAGCGTGAGATAGCACAATACAATTTCTTGCCATTTAAGGTGTCTTCATTTAATGGATATTAAAAATGTTGATTGATTTTAATTTTTCCAAGCAAAAAAAGGCACCAATTTCATGCAATGACCCATGCATCCATTAATAATCTACCCATTATAGTTTTCTTTGTCCATGCACTTTTAATTCAGCATTAGAATTGTTTGGCCTTGTGGTTCAACCAGAGAAGAAGCCAACTTTTCTCACAGTCTTTATTTACATGCCATTATAGTTACACCTATTTAATATTCAATAAAAAACGATCCTACTTATACGGTATGTTCTTCATTTACAGTATTTACTGTACCTGCTGATTTTTCATCATTGCATGAAACACATTGTCTTATCTTTTGTCAAAATGTTATTCGGTCTCTTCTATGCAACGCCCACTTTTCACAATCCAATAAATTCCAGAATATTTTTTCTCATTGAAAACCATGCTAGGAAATAGGTCACATAAAAAATATGATATATATGGAAATTCACATTGACCTGTACAATTCAACCCCAAAACATTTATAATGTAACCATTTCTGAACAAACATAAAAAATAAAAAATAAATCTGAAATATATGCCCTTCATAAATTCATGCATCCCTTGTGAAAAAGAAGTCCACTTAACGTACTTTTTAAACTAGTACTTAAAGAAATAATAAACTTTACAAGAACATATGTTTTCAGACACTTGCATGTTAATTGAAATTAAATGAAAATTTATTATATTTCAAATTTTTATTGAATAAAATAAACTTTAGAGTGTTTTTTGAGCCACTTAAGTAGTACTTGAATACTTTTTTAAATGTATTTTCATTATTACTTCTATTGTCTTTGAATTATGGTTATAATATGGTAGGGTAAAGTGTAATGCATAATTTATCAACAAGCATTGAAGGTAAACTAAAACACTGTATACTTTAATGTAATTTCTGTTGAAACTTGCACTTGATGTATATCCACTTAAGTGGTGGACATTTATTAATATTATATTATCAGCAAGTACAGTTAAAAAAAAAAAAAATACTTTTAAGATTTGAAGTACACATTCAGTACAATTCATATCTTTTTACAAAGGACCAATAGCAATGAGAATAAATTGTGTTTATGCAAAGTTTTTAGCATACCAGCTGGTGAAGACAAAGTCAATGAACTGATTCATAAAGAAACACAGCTACACATCCATGCTAATAAAACCATTTTATTCATTTCCTTTTTGATTTCACTGACAATTTTAGAGATTTCTTAGAGGGTACAACCAAATTTCTCACGTACAGTACACCGCCATCATATTTCTGTGGTACGCAGTTTGTTTTCTGAGCTTTCCAGCATGTGACCAACATTCAATCTTACAAAACCTAAAGCATGCTGAAGCGTCGAGCGCTACATACGTCTGGCATCAACCGGTACAGATGACACACCAGATTTCATCTCACCCCATAACACAATTTTTAGTTTTTTTAATTGCCATTTTATGTATCTGAAGCCATATATTCAACTCTGTGAGATATTGCATGATTTAGGTTCTGAAAAAGCAGTTAATATCATAGAAAGTTGCTTAAATCATTAAACGGTCCCTCTTGCTGAGTCTCTGGAGCAGAACGGGCCGGGCCACTCAAGTCCACCTGATCTCGTCCTTAGTTGTCAGAAACTGAAGAAACCGATGGCTGGACATCTCTGAGGTCACTCGGGTTCGAGAACAGCTCGTATCGGCTCTTTCTGACCCGCTACTTAACCGATCGGTCCTTATGAAGAACGTCATGAGCTCAGTTTGACCTACAGCTACTAATAATCACCCCGTCTGTCCAATCCACAAATCCAACACACTTCAATTCATAACCCATCTATAACGTAACCATAAACAATAAAGAAGTCACGGTGAGGTGGGTCTATACACCCCCGATGCTATGAATATCAAACAGATCAAACATGCAATACAAAATTTAGACCTGTGTAGAAAAAAACAACAACATATTTATATGTTTATATATTGAACTGGATTTCAGCCGGGGTACTTAAATCAAGAAAAAACAAGCTTCGGCCCCTAAAAATCATTCAAATGAAGGCAAAATTATCTCTGGTATCAGAAAATACTTAATAGATATTCCCTGAAGATTTCGAGGGACTAGATCAGTATAGGCATATTTGTAGTGCTCCGAAAACATGTTAAATTCCTGAAAAAAGGAAACAAATCTAAAAACTATTTAAAAAGAAGTTCATAGCTCTTGATAAATACTAAACTGCAAACTAATTAAATGCACCAGATGTCAAGAGCACAGAATAGAAAATAGGAATACTGTAGCAGTACATAAAAACATATATGATATGAAACGCTTGTCTACAAATGCCATCATGAGCTTCACACAATAGCTAAACTGGAATAAAAGTAAAACACATCTGAAAGTTATTCGTTAGATATAAAGTCACAATGTAAAGCTTCGACAGGCACACTTGTGCTACTGATTTGGTAAAAAGTGAAAAAGCAGGGTGAATCTCATGAAAACGTAAGGACCATTTCGATTCTCTGACAATTAAACACCCTTGAGAAATGATAACATCTAAATCAAAAACAAACACCAACAAAACTCGTCATACAAAAAAATCTGATTACTGTAACATTTGATTGTTCTATTTTTGAGTTTGTTTGTAATTCTTATTCTCAGTCATGATTCGCATTAGTGTTTTAAGGCAAATGTGCTTAATTATTATTCAAAAAATCCTAATGTCCTAATTTTCTTTAGGTGTTTACTTCTTGTTATTGATCCAAATGTTGTTGTTGTTTTTTTTAATCAAAGCTTATTTCTGCCAAGAAATATACACAGTTTTTTATATCCAAAAAAAAAACGTAATTGTGACTCACAGTTTTGACGTTTTTTCTTACAATTGTCAGTTTATATCTCGAAATTGCAAGTTCTGAGAAAAAAGTTATTATTACGAGAATACAGTATTAAGTCGCAGTTTTGAGAAAAGTCAGAATTACAAAAAGTAAACGCGCAATTCTGAGAAAAAAAGTCCAAATCACGATAATTTAACTCGCAATTCTGAGAAAGCATCCGAATTATGAGAAGTAAATTCTCAAATTCTGAGAAAGTCAAAATAACGAGAAGAAAACTCGCATTTCTGAGAAAAAAGTCAGAATTATGAGAAGTAAAATCGCAATTCTGAGAAAAAAAGTCCAAATCACGATAATTTTAACGATAAAATTGAGTAAATTCTCAAATTCTGAGGAAGTCAAAATAACGAGAAGAAAACTCGCATTTCTGAGAAAAAAGTCAGAATTATGAGAAGTAAAATCGCAATTCTGAGAAAAAAAGTCCAAATCACGATAATTTTAACGATAAAATTGAGTAAATTCTCAAATTCTGAGGAAGTCAAAATAACGAGAAGAAAACTCGCATTTCTGAGAAAAAAGTCAGAATTATGAGAAGTAAAATCGCAATTCTGAGAAAAAAAGTCCAAATCACGATAATTTTAACGATAAAATTGAGTAAATTCTCAAATTCTGAGAAAGTCAACAATAACGAGAAGAAAACTCGCAGAGAAAAAAGTCAGAATTGTGAGTTTGCGTCTCGTAATTGTATCTTTTTTAAATTACAACTGGGTGTTTAAATCTCGTTACATCTCGCAATTACATGTTTCAGACTGACTATATGCAGAATTGCGAGACATAAATTCACAATTGCAAGAAATACAGTCAAAATTGTAAATAAAGTCGCAATTAATTCATCCGTGGCAGAAATAAGCTTGCATACGTTGTTGACAGGTTCGATGAGACTCACCCGGTAAAGCTTGACTAACCCTAACTCTGGGTTAAACACACAGGCGTGCCTGTTAAATATGATCAGACACTACTCAGGTGTTTCCGCTATCAATGTGATCATTCTGAAAACAAACAGTCTGAATCACATCTGCCCAACATCAGTTACTGAACAAACACGTCTGTCCTCCTCCACTACGCTTTGATTGACGCATGCTCGCTTATTTGTTCGCAGGCTAAACACTTTGGTATTGTTCTTCGACTCGTTGTGAAGTGAGGGAACAAATCTGACACCTAAAAAGTGAAAATAGAGGAAGAGGCTGATTGAATATATAATATAATATATATATTTGTATAAAAGAGTCTTTAGTGTGGTGTGTGTGTGAGTCTAGAGCCAGGTCAGGAAGGGCTCGCTCTTGTTCAGGACCGACTCCACGTCGTTGAGGATGGGCATGAGGTCTGCGCCCTCCAGGGTGCCCAGGTCCACGTTGGTGCCAGGCATGGAGTCCAGGAAGTCTGGGAAACGGCTCTGCTGGGGGACGTTCATACTGACCGGCACCATGTTCTCACCTGCAGACAAGAAGACGGGAATTTAGGGAGGAAAAATAATTTCCCTATCAGTCATTAAAGGTCATTATTACCCTCTAAAGATCTATAAATCTAGCTAACAATGATGTTCATTTACTGCGAGCTCAGGCCATCACTGGCATGGGGAAAGTTAAGCATGCTATACTGTATATGTTTAATTGATTTAGTGGTTCTTGCATCTGCAAGAAGAGATACAGTATGTAACTGATTAACACACTGCATCTGAAATCTCAAAAAACCTTTTTAAAATATTTCACCCCAAAATCGAATGACGAGGCAATGCACAACGTTGAAAAAAAGTGGGCATGAAGTACTGAGTTTCGTACATATACATACATATATGTGGGATACAGTATCTACACCAACTTTGCAAGCAATATATACTGCTATACATTATGTGTAGCGTATAAAATTTCATAGGTAAGTAGCCAAAAAGCCCCTGAAAATGTAAAAAAATAAAAGGATATTATATGATGTTAAATATTTAAAAATGTACACCATGGTAGTATTTGTAGTACTGTCTTTAATATATACTGATTTAGGTTAAAAAAAAACAACAACAACAAAACAAACAAATAAAACAAACAAATTCTAAAAGTAGTAATGAAAAAGAGATCCAATGGAAAATATTCTTAATTTTCGTGAAAATATTGTCATGTCATAATGCAGTGGAAAATGCCACAAAACTAATTAAACCTAAAAATAAAAAAAATTATATGTATTTTTTTTTACATTAAACAAAATAAATATTAAATGAAATAAAATAAATCATAAAAAACGTAAACTTGTTTTCTTTTCTTTTAGCTAGTTTATTTCTCATTTTCATTTAGAACTTGCTAAAACTTAAAAATAAATCTAAAAAAATTATAAAAGTTTCAAATGAAAATGGAAAATATAAAAAATGTATATAATTTAAAATATTAATGAAAATGTACAAAACGTCAAGTCACCTTTATTTCTATAGTGCTTTATACGATACTGATTGTGTCAAAGCAGCTTTACAGTGTTAAACAGGAAAATAGTTTATCAATAATGCAAGAGGACAATAACAAACAGTCAGTTTGTCCAGTTAAAGTCAGTTCATTGACGATTCAGTGATGCCAGCATCCAGTTCAGCTCTCTTCCAACAGTGTCTGTGCAATCAATCAAGCCGACAATATAGCCAGAAATTAAGCAAAATACTATAACAACTAAAATAACACTAATTCCATGCTCTATGACGTTTTTGTTATCTGGTGCTGTACCTGTGTCCATCTCCTCCATGCTGTTGAGGAAGTCCTCAGGAGTGGTGGGGATGCTGTAGCAGCCCAGTCCCAGCCCGCTGTCTGTGCTCTGCTCCCGTGAGTGATACGGCCCGCTGCACACACACACACACACACACAGGCCTTTAACACGACTTCATACCCTTACAGAGCAATCTGGGCGATCTAGACCAAGTCAAACTCATTTGTAACATTAAACCAAGTGCTTTGAGACAGTAAAGGGCACACTTGCCTGTTGAGGAAGGGGTCTGAGCTGTTGTTGGGCATGTTGCCCTGCGTCATTGGCGGAGAGCTGATGTTTGGTGCCACCTGTGCTATATTATCAGAGTCCATGGGCAGCTGCCGGAGCGCCACCTCCTGGAGAAACACACACACACTGTAACCCGAGCACACTCGCAGCTTTACATCGCTGTCATGTGTCAGCAGCGCCACATTCACTCTGTTAACCATTAGAGACAGGTACACATTAACTCCAGGAACTGAAACACTGAGAGGAAGAACTAACAATTACACTCAGTGACTGAAATAAATCTGCCAATCTGTGTTCATTAAACTGATTTACTGCTTCTGTTAAAATAAACTCAATATACACGGTATTTCAAGGTATTAGTGCCGGTGTGATTGTCAGGAACATACAGTAAATTAAATATAAATGTGAATATATATATATTAATAGTCATCCCGTTTTTGATATCAACTATACATTCCGTTAGTTTTGCAAATTGGTAAATTTCATCGGGTCGCGAAGAAATATAGAGCTGAGTATCATCAGCATAACAGTGAAAGCTAATAACGTGTTTCCTGATATTTCCCAAAGGTAACATGCAAAGCGTGAAAAGTAATGGCCCTAGTACTGAGCCTTGAGGTACTCCATACTGCACTAAATATACATATATTTATATAAATTACATTTATGTAGTTTATTCAATATATATATTTGTGTCATTATTGTGCATTTTATTGTATATACCATAAGCAAATTACAAATTATATTATAACAATTATTTATGTAATGAATTGTTTATGTAATTAATTATTTAATAAATAATTCTAATATAATTTATAAAAAAAAAAAAAATGTATATAGCATAACAATTTAAATGAATTTGAGAATTTATTTTTGTATATGTGGTATTTACTTTTGTTTTAATGACTAATAATTACTATTACTCAGTGTTGCTATGGTTACCTAAACCTATAAAAAATATTTTTCTTTATTTAAATGAAGCTGAAATAAAATAAAATAAACAAATATCAGATGACAAACGTAAAAACTTTTAAATGTAAATGTTTAAATGTTAATGTTTAAGCTGAAGTACCATAATTACTACCATAATTATAAAATAAAATAAAATAAAAAGTTAGGTAACACTTTATTTTAAGGTGTCCTTGTTACATGTTACATGTACTTACTATTATAATAACAATTAATTATGCAGAATTACATGCAAGTAACCCTAAACCAAACCCTAACCATATAGTAAGTGCATGTAGTTAATTAATATTACTCAGTACTTACATGTATAATTACAAGGACACCTTAAAATAAAGTGTAACCAAATGTTTCATTGCGCATGCATTTACATTTTTATGTACAGAAACGCATATCTGAATTTACTTTCAGAAACTTTATTGCCATGAAAACATAAAACCCTAAAAATGATTATAAAGCTAAAACTGTAAAAATTATTTAAATGACTTCAGAGTTTCAATAATAAAATAAGTTTTAATAATATATATTATCATTAGAATTAATGTAAATGTTTTATAAAACGATAAGCTCCAGATTCCTGCTCATAAATCCGCTGGTCAGAGCAGCTCAGGCTGTTTATATATAGAAGAGATTCAGGGTGGAGTGCGTTCACAAAAACAGCTGCAAGAATTCAGTCCAGAAGAAAAGTGTGGAAGGCGTCCAGAACCAGAAACCAATGTCTGACTCATCTTTTTTTAAGCTGTTCTTTTTTCAGCCTTAGTCCACAAACATATGCTACCAGCATGTGTCCTCACACAGAAAAACATGTCCATCATCACAAACTGAGTGAACAGAGTCACCGAAGAGGCAGAGATGTTTCATATAAACAAGCTGCGTGAGGTCTGTCTGCCGCTGCTTTCCTGAGGCTGGACTGATGTGTTCCTCTTTGAATCATTTCTATAAACCTGAACTTTAATTTATGTGGCTTGATGAGGGCGGCCACAGCTTCTGTAACACTAGATGGCATCAAAGTTCACACAAGAGTTTTCACACAAGTTTTTTAAAGCTGGCTCTTGTGTTATAAGTCATATTTTTCATGACCCCATGTCTGTCTTTTGTAAAACTTCTTATACACATTTTATTCACACATTTAATTATAAACAACAACAACAATTATTATTATTAATTACCTTTCCTTTTTAGATTTTCAGTTTTTAATTTACAGTCATTTTGTTGGGCTTTTTTTTTATTTAAAGCTTCTATTTCAGATTTAGTTGTTTTAGTAACGCAACTTAAACTTTATTTCAGTTAGTTGACAAGGCAGTGTATCTTGTAAAAAAAAAAAAAAAATTTGGTTCTTTAGGTTGTAAGCTAACATTTCATTAAATATAAAAATGTTCTTATTAGTGCTGTCAAATGATTAATCGCATCCAAAATAAAAGTTTTTGTTTACATAATATATGTATGTGTACTGTGTATATTTATTATGTATATATAAATACGCACACATACAATATATAGTTTGAAAATATTTACATGTATTTACATGCATATATTTATATTATTTATAAATATATTTAATATATAAACATAACATGTTTTTCTTAAATATATGCATGCATACACTCACCTAAAGGATTATTAGGAACACCATACTAATACTGTGTTTGACCCCCTTTCGCCTTCAGAACTGCCTTAATTCTACGTGGCATTGATTCAACAAGGTGCTGAAAGCATTCTTTAGAAATGTTGGCCCATATTGATAGGATAGCATCTTGCAGTTGATGGAGATTTGTGGGATGCACATCCAGGGCACGAAGCTCCCGTTCCACCACATCCCAAAGATGCTCTATTGGGTTGAGATCTGGTGACTGTGGGGGCCATTTTAGTACAGTGAACTCATTGTCATGTTCAAGAAACCAATTTGAAATGATTCGAGCTTTGTGACATGGTGCATTATCCTGCTGGAAGTAGCCATCAGAGGATGGGTACATGGTGGTCATAAAGGGATGGACATGGTCAGAAACAATGCTCAGGTAGGCCGTGGCATTTAAACGATGCCCAATTGGCACTAAGGGGCCTAAAGTGTGCCAAGAAAACATCCCCCACACCATTACACCACCACCAGCCTGCACAGTGGTAACAAGGCATGATGGATCCATGTTCTCATTCTGTTTACGCCAAATTCTGACTCTACCATCTGAATGTCTCAACAGAAATCGAGACGCATCAGACCAGGCAACATTTTTCCAGTCTTCAACCGTCCAATTTTGGTGAGCTCGTACAAATTGTAGCCTCTTTTTCCTATTTGTAGTGGAGATGAGTGGTACCCGGTGGGGTCTTCTGCTGTTGTAGCCCATCCGCCTCAAGGTTGTGCGTGTTGTGGCTTCACAAATGCTTTGCTGCATACCTCGGTTGTAACGAGTGGTTATTTCAGTCAAAGTTGCTCTTCTATCAGCTTTTATCAGTCGGCCCATTCTCCTCTGACCTCTAGCATCAACAAGGCATTTTCGCCCACAGGACTGCCGCATACTGGATGTTTTTCCCTTTTCACACCATTCTTTGTAAACCCTAGAAATGGTTGTGCGTGAAAATCCCAGTAACTGAGCAGATTGTGAAATACTCAGACTGGCCCGTCTGGCACCAACAACCATGCCACGCTCAAAACTGCTTAAATCACCTTTCTTTCCCATTCTGACATTCAGTTTGGAGTTCAGGAGATTGTGTTGACCAGGACCACACCCCTAAATGCATTGAAGCAACTGCCATGTGATTGGTTGATTAGATAATTGCATTAATGAGAAATTGAACAGGTGTTCCTAATAATCCTTTAGGTGAGTGTATATACATAATAAATATACACAGTACACACATATTGTGTAAACAAAAACTTTTCTTTTGGATGCGATTAATCGCCGTTTGACAGCACTAATTCTTATATACTAATTCTTTATTTTTATGTTTGTTAAAGTTCAAATTTTCAGTTAACAAGTTAATTTTTTACTGGATTACATGATTATATATATATTATTATTATTTATTTATTTTAATTTTTGGGGGAAATCGTAACTTTTCCCCTAAAATCACCCTTTAAGAGCAGTCTGGCGACAACTGCTGGGGTTTGAGGCATCAAGAAACAAAAATTATTCTTCACAGCAGCATGAAAAGAATAATTTTTGGTTTAGATTAAAATGTTTTGTCTGTCACCTTTCTGAAATCCTCTTATTTCCATGTCTGTTTTGCCCTTTACGCTATATTTGTTGCAATAGTTCTGGTGGACTGTTTCTCCAGCAGACACTCACCTGTCTCAAGAGCTCCTCCTGCCTCCTCTGGATGCGCTCTCGCTCCATCTGGATGCGCTGGAGCCTCATCTTCTGCTGGTGCTGCTGGGCGCTCATGGGGCTGCTCATGTTCATCATGGGCTGAGAGTTCTGCTGCTGGGAGCCCTGGACTTGGACCTGCGCCTGAGCCTGCGCCTGCGCCTGTGCCTGTGCCTGTGCCTGCGCCTGCGCCTGTGCCTGTGCCTGGGCCTGGGCCTGCACCTGGACCTGCTGCTGCTGCTGCTGGAGGTGCTGCTGATGGGCCTGCTGGTTCAGCACTGCCACAAACACACGACAAACACACTCAGACACAGCCTTCACTCATCATCATATGCTTACTGAGCAGAATTCAAGAACGTTCTCCATCCGACAAGCTCTAAGCCGATTGGCTGGTTTTGAGCAACAAGTCATTTATGAGGAATCAGGCATCTACAATGAGAGATAGTTAGAGTTGTACTTGTTACTTGTAGATGGAAAGAAAACATCATTTTAAAGTTTACAGTACATATTTCTGGTAATTTCATGATTACTGGCCACTTAATTTCTAGTGATTATCGTCAATTTGATTTCACAGATACTATTTAAACTAAACTGAGCTAGACAATGACATCACTGAATTCAATAATGAAATGCCTTTAACTGAAAATTTAGTGTTTAATCTTATTATTATACATTACTAACACTCTATCCCCCAATTTGATACTGTGCTTTGACAATCTGTATTGTTAAAAGCACTATATAAATAAAGCTGACTTGACTTGACTAATTTCTCCTTGGTTGTTTCCATGTCAGTTAGAAGGTCGTATCTAAATGGGATGTTCTTTGGTAAATAGCCAGGATATATGCGCAAAAGTCTGTCTGTACATAACCAGACAGATTTATTAATCCAAGTTCTAATCCTAATGCTAAAATGGCAAATCATAGTGTTTAGAAAAGTGGCTTTGTTTCTGATTGTCTGAGGAAAAACAGGTTAAACAAAGACGACACACAAACACAGTGACTCAATTACAGCTGGCCAGAACACAGCACATAAAAGTGTTTACCAAGAAATCTCTTCCCAGTCCTACTGAAAAAAATACTGGCCTTAAAATGTCTTCAGTGTGGCCACCGACAACAGGCAAACCAAGTAAGTCCAATTTTAATGTTAGCTGTACAAAAGATAAGTCATAATTTAGTTTTCATGACAAATTTCTAAGAATTTCTGAGACAAACAATTATACTGGATGCTTTTGCTCATAACACTATTGTTAAAAAGTTTGGGGTCAGTAAGACTGAGCTCTTAAGCCCTGTTCACACCAAGAACAATATCTATAAAGATAACAATATTAGCGTCCACACCAGCGGACAATATCGTCTGCCATATAGCAGGATGGATTCTTATTGGCTGTCAATGTTTTTATTGTTCATCAGCTGGAAAAAATAGTTTTGAAAGTGATTCCAACAATAGCGTTTTTCTGTGCTTTTATCGTTAAAGTTGTGGTGTGGGCTCTACTATTCTTTAATATTGAGAACGATTTTTAGAAATATATCTGTCTTGTGAAAAGGGTCCATCGTTATCTTTATAGTTATCATCCCTGGTGTGAACGGGCCTTTAAGCTCATCAACTCATTTATTTGAATTTAAATTTAAAGAATTAAAAATAATTGATTTCTATTTGAAAATAAACACAATATATTCCTGTAATGACAAAGCCACATTTCTGTGCGTTTTTATTTTAAAACAGCGTTTTAACATGAAAACCATCCTCGTCTACACTGGCGTTTTCATGCCATTTCAGAAATTATCTCCGTCCGCACTACACAACCGAAAACGCATGTCACATGACCATTCATGCAGGTACAACCATAGATATGTATAGATGCCTCATTCGACCGCTCGATCACGTAAATGCGCCATCTTGGAGCGGTCAACTTGACGTCCATAGATATACGTAGATGCCTCATTAGCGACTGTTTCTATTGGCCGCTATACGTAAGCCGTCCACCATATCGTAGCGGTAAACTTGACGTCATTCACCATAGTAATCACTGAATATTCGAAAGATGCCACAATTATGCACAGAATGGCTCAACGGCTCTGTGCGAACCTACAGTATAGTGAAAGACGTCAAAAATACCGTTCCAAGATGGCAGCCACATCTATGTGCCTGGAGCGGGCTAATAGGGCGTCTATATATGTCTATGTTGACGTCATCCACCATACTGCATGTTCGCACAGAGCTGTTGAGCCATTCTGTGCAGGATTGTGTCTCTTTAAGATTGCAATATGTAAATATGCTCTGTTGTGATTGGCTAACGTCCAGGTAGCAGTGTAGTTCACACTGTTTCAGATCACTAGGGTGGGTCTCTTTTAGATTACAGAAGAATGAGTTGTAACTCAAAATGAACATTTTGGTCAATTGTTTACAATAATTGCTGTAGTCTACTGTGATTTCATTTATCTGTGGATGAAGCCAGAGTTCTGGTTTGTGAAAAGCTGTTCTGTTTCAGTGTAAAGAACGTCTGATGTTCTCAGAGGAACAGAACGATAAGAAACTATGTTTGCTTCAAGGACGCAGGCAGAGATTCACAACTGACATTACAGCACAATAAGATTCATGTGCTTTACTTCCGTTCAAACTCAACCAGATTCATGATGATAACCATCTCACACAGGAAGAAATGAACTGCTGCTGCTGTGAAGAGTGCTGGCGACTCGTGACCATATGGAGCATGTGTGTGTATCTGTGTGTGCGGTGTGTTTATCTGTCGGGTAAACCACTTTCACATGGACAAAACATTCCTGTAAAAGCCAGATGTGGGCTGAAAGAGTCGTGAGATACGGCACAAACACAGTCTTTCTGCGCTCCGGATCACAGCAGCAGCTCGTCCCGCTCTTGGATTAATTATTGTGCAGCTTATTCAAAAATAAAAACGCTCCTGATGTACGTGATGGCCAGTGATCAGGCGGCTGGAAGGGATTCAATGACCTTAAGAGTAAATAGTTTGTATTCTGTTCTATTCTGTGCAAACCTTAACAAGTGAAAATTACATTTGGTCCCAATTTATGATAGACATTGTCAACTACAATATACACTCTTAAAAATAAAGGTACTTTACTGGCATTGATGGTTCAATGAAGAACCTTTAACATCCATAGAAACTTTCTATAGCAGAAAAGGTTCTTTATAGGTTTGGATTATTAAAATGTAGAAAATGGTTCTTTTAAGAAATTTTTAGAACTTTTCTAAACATTTTAGAACTTTTATTAAGTGCACTTACAAAGAATTTGATACAATATATTAATACTTACATTGTGCTTACACTTATGTTATTACATATGTAATTACGCTGTCGACTGTCCACTATCCTTCTCTTATTAAAAATTTGGTAGCACTTTATTTACTTGTTTTACAAGTATATACAGAAATCTGGCATACATATAAAACCAAAGTATACTTACGTTACTGTATACGTTACTGTAAATGCACGTACTTGTAAAACAAAGTGTAACTCAAAACTCTCTTGCAGCAAATGTAAATGTGAATCTCACAAGAGTGTTATAAACCATCATTTACACACACAGTCCATTTTTTTATGTAAGTACATAGTAGTAACAGATACATAAACAGGAACCCAATGTTCTTGAGGTATACAGTATGGTTTAGAACAAACAAACTAGAAAGACTCTTATTATGTAATCAGGTAATGCTAAGTGTGATCACCAAGAGAATGAGGGTGTTCATTCAGGACATGTACTTGCTTTCAAACTCAGCTAGGCTAGATTGGGCTGTACATAGGTGTTTTTGATGTGTTGCTACAGTATGTGGTTGCTGATTGGTTTATAAGGCATTGCTAGCTTAATGGATTTAAGAATTGATAATCTAAAGAAAAACAGTTCCACTTGTATGTATCTTTAACTACTACGTACTTTAACTAGCAATGCCATGGGTTCAATTCTCAGTGAATACATGATACATGTACCATGAATGCAAAGTAAGTCTCTTCGGATTAAAGTGTCAGCCAAATGTAAAAATACTTGTCAAAAGAGCACATAGCCAAGTCTCTGTAACTTTCAGGTCTCTAGATATGGCTCGGGTCTCTCATTCAAAGTAAAAAAACAACAACACGGTTTGCTTGTTTTATTGTCTGTCAGACCTAAATTATAAGTCTGAGTGAATAAGTAATGTAATAAGCAAGAGCACACCTCTCCTCAGCAAGTCACTTGATTTGAAGATGCATACTTGTAGTCTGTTCAAATCCCCAACCCTCAAGTATGTTTAAAACATCTGCACAGGACTCACATCTTCTTAAATGTGCAAAAGACTCAAATCAAACTTACTGGGTGGAAAAAGTTGAAGCCCATCACCCTCTGTGCATCTCAGTTCTACTATAAATGGATTTCTGTTGGAGAGCGTTACATAATGCACAAGAGAACGGTTTCAAACTGGCACTTAACCAATTTCCTTGTTAGACTAAATGCAGTGATTCTTCAGACTTGCTATAGACAGTTTCAGGCTATCAATTGTCTAGTGAATAGGAAGACAACACATTAACTATGGAAGTGTGGTAAATGATAAACTGGGTCAAAATGTCAAGAGATACCACCAACTCATGTATTATCACTCAAAACGACTGCATCACGTAAAGAAGCCAGCAACTGAACTCTACTAAACTCCACAATCATAACCAGGCAGGAGCCGAGGATTATCACGGTTTGCTTTCTTTATAAGATGTGCAAACATTTATACACATCAAAAAGATCTTCAAAGGATCAGTTTTATGGATGGGGTGGAGATTTGGCAACCGAGCAGTTGAGGTGAAGCAAAGACGGCCTTATATGGTAAGATGAAGAGGAGACATTCGCTAGTTCAGATCTCACTTCTGCCACTGAAGTCATCAACCATTTTTACTACCAATAAGTTATTATGCAATGTGATATTATTTTCCATGACAATTCAAGGGATAGTTCACTCAAGCATGAAAATTGTCAACAATTGCTCACTGTCACCTCATTCCAAACATATAAGACTTTCGCTCATCCTCGAAACACAAATGAAGATATTTTGAAATCTGACAGATTTCTGTTCACTGAAAGTCCATTCTACCAAAATGTGCTTTCTTGATGCAGAAGAACCAGTGAGGTTTGTTCTCGCGTGTCAAACATTTAAAGTTGTGTTTCTATTTACCATATTTGATGTGCTCTATAGATAAGCATTGACCGATGTTTATAATCGGTTCCACTTCATTTCGATAGTCCACTTTAGACATTCTACTAACCATAAGTAACTTTTTAACTACATGTCTACTAATTCTCATTAATTTGCAACTGCATGTCTACTAACTCTCAGTAGGGTAGGTTTAGGGTTAGTAGAATAAGTTGACATATACTTGCAAAGTTTCTAATAGTCAGTATGTTGTATGTTGTGGACCCATCAAAATAAAGTGTTAGAAGATATGAAGCAGACAGTCTACTAATACTCTAATGACTGCTGGTTGACATGTAGCTGCAAAGTTACTTACTGTTAGTAGAATGTCTAAAGTTAAATGCTTAAATGTGCTAAATGTGCTAAAGTTAATGTTAAATGCTTAACCAAGATGGTGCCGAGCATGGCAGCCGTGTTGCGAGCTCCAAGAAAACTCTTCTTATGTTTTATTTGATATTTTACCTGTAAGTATGTCTAATAGTACACTGTGTGTACTGAGTATATGTATGTGTGTATTACACATTGTCATCTGTATAAGTCTGTACGTATGTATGGTAATATCTATATGTAAATTGTGTCTGGAGCACGCTCTCAAGAATTTCACTCACCAAGGCACATGTGCTGTGGTGATGTGACAATAAAAGTGATTTGATTTGATTTAAAGTGGACTATCGAAATAAAGTGTTATTTTATAATCTGTTCATTATATTCAGAAGACTTGGATTAAATCACTACATTTACATGGATTGCTTTTAATGTCTTTAATGTGTTTTGGTGGAATGCACTTACAGTGGAATGACACAAATCTCTCGGGTTTCATCAAAATACCTTCATTTGTGTTTCAAAGATGAACTAGTATGGTGAGTAGACAATGACAGAATCTGAGCAAATTCTGTTAAAACACTTTGTATAAAATTTAATTACTCTTGCAATTCTATTTGGCGTCACTTGTGTTGCAAAAATCCCAAGCTTATCCATTATTTGTTGTCTTAGTGCACATATTATGCACATATTAATGGTCCCAAGACAAGCCAAAAATCTTTTGGTTGATTTTTTTTAGGCTAAATATGACCCGGACATGTTTTTGAGGTTCCATGAGATTCACTTTTAATGCCGTTCATCTAGAGGTCAAAGTTCATGACGTTCACTGTCCAAGTTCAACACAGTCCAACAGGTGGGAAGCAACACTGACTCTCGGTTACGATCTATTCCAGTGTGTGCTGCTGGTCCAGATGTGAACAGCTTCAGCCGGACACACTCTGGCTTCCCAGCCTTTGGCCCCCCTGACATCTGAGTGTCACAACACCCGCCATGATAGAAAACACATGCACAGCGGACAAGGTCCGTGAAGGAAGAGAGAGAGAGAGAGATCGGACAGAGTCGATTGAGTTGCTAAAGCCACACAAACAAAGAGCTTCTTGTTTCATTGACTTCCCAGAAACGGCATCAGCTGTCCAGCAGGGTCAGCAAAAAGGAAAGGAAAATGTCCAGTCCCAAAAATCTGTGAGACATTAAAGGACATCCTGTCTCAACAAGAGCTCATAATCAAAGTGTTGGCTAACAGACCTCATATCTCGCTCCACTTACTTTTACTTGTGCTTTTTATGGTGAAGATCTAAATACCTTCTCATAAAGACAGCAAAGGATATGCACTATTTTATAAGTGACTGAACTTTCTGTTCACTAGGTGTGTTGTATACTGGTATTCACGATAACTGTGATATATAATCAGAATCAGAATCAGAATCAGAATGAGCTTTATTGGCCAAGGATGTTTACACATACAAGGAATTTGTTGTAGTGACAGAAGCTCCACAGTGCAACAGAAGGACAGTAACAGGACAGGACACAGGTAATGAAACAAAATAACAGGAAATAGCCAATAACCAATGTACAAAGCAGCAAAAAAAAATAAAAAATACACAATATATAATATATAATATAGGCGACTATGTATGTACAGGTCAAGTATGTGCAAATTAGAAATGAGAAAATAAAAATAAAATAAGTTAGTGTGGTGAATGGATAATGTATTAGTTGTGTGTTCTACGTTTATTTATTGAGTGTTCATGAGATGTATTGACTGAGGGAAGAAACTGTTCCTGTGTCTGGTCGTTCTGGTGCTCAGAGCTCTGTAGCGTCGACCAGACGGTAACAGTTCAAAGAGGTTGTGTGCTGGATGTGAGGGGTCCAGAGTGATTTTACCAGCCTTTTTGCTCACTCTGGATAAGTACAGTTCTTGGAGAGTGGGGAGGGTTGTACCAATGATTCGCTCAGCAGTCCGGACTACCCTCCGTAGTCTTCTGAGGTCAGATTTGGTAGCTGAGCTGAACCAGACAGTTATTGAGGTGCAGAGGATGGATTCAATGATGGCAGAGTAGAACTGTTTCAGTAAGTCCTGTGGCAGGTTGAACTTCCTCAGCTGGCGAAGAAAGTACAACCTCTGCTGGGCCTTCCTGACAATGGAGTCAATGTGAATATCCCACTTCAGGTCCTGAGAGATGGTGGTGCCCAGGAATCTGAATGACTCCACTGCAGTCACAGTGCTGTTCATGATGGTGAGTGGGGGGAGAGCAGGGGGGTTTCTCCTGAAGTCCACGATCATCTCCACAGTTTTGAGCGTGTTAAGCTCCAGGTTGTTGAGACTGCACGAGACAGCCAGCTCCTTAACCTCCTGTCTGTAAGCAGACTCGTCACCGTCCTGGATGAGGCCGATCAGTGTGGTGTCGTCTGCGAACTTCAGGAGCTTGACAGAGGGGTCTTTAGATGAGCAGTTGTTGGTGTAGAGGGAGAAGAGCAGTGGGGAGAGTACGCAGCCCTGAGGAGCTCCAGTGCTGATGGTTCGAGTGCTGGATGTGAATTTGCCAAGCTTTACTAACTGCTGTCTGTATGTCAGGAAGCTGTTGATCCACTGGCAGATGGAGGTGGGGACGGAGAGCTGAGTTAGTTTATTTTGAAGGGTTTCCGGGATAATGGTGTTAAAAGCAGAGCTGAAGTCCACAAACAGGATCCTCACATAAGTCCCTGGTCTGTCCAGATGCTGCAGGATGAAGTGCATACTCCATATAATACTATATAATATAATAATATCGTAAACAATCCAACACAAGTGATCTTGTTGACACTCCAGCGTAGTATTGCACCTATTGCACTCATCATAAAACAAAAAATAAGAAAACGCTGGGTCTATTGTGATAATTTTGTTATTGTACGTTATTTTGGCCATGATCATCATGTAGTGAAAATCTAATATCATGACAGTAACTAATGTCCACTATTATAAACTAAATAAATTGAAACTCAATGCCAGTGATCCCCTCAAATGGTCAAACTAAAGTTACAACACATTGCGGATTACACAAAGCAATTCTTATAGTTTTTCAGTGCACTATATGGGATGCACCAGTCCTGTTCTATTAGCATGCAAATTAGGAGTAGTCTTAGCATTCATGTACTGTATTAAAAATGTACTAATCTGTAGAGAAACATTTCACATGCTTCAGTCAATCATTTTAAAGATTTCACAAAAACAAAACAAAAAAATCTAATTCACATACTTGGATCAGACTTATCTGTTATTAGTCACCGGCAACAACACAAATATCTTTAGTATAATTTTCTTCTGGAAAATGAAAATTCGGTCCACATTTACAAACCCTCATTCCATTCCAAACTTGTATGGCTTTCTTTTTTTAATTAGTTATTTTGCCCATACAATGAAAATCAATGCGGTCTAGTATTTTGGAGCCCATTGACTTCCACTGTATGGATGAAAACAGTTCTTCAAAATATCTTGACTGTGTTTCACAGAAGAATTAAAAGTCACACAGGAGCCACATGGGTTTGAGTAAATGAGGACAGAATGTTCATTGTCCTTGAAAATGGTCATGTTAATCTCTGTCAAGTAGAGGTGGGCGATATGATCCCAATCTTATATCACGATATGAGTACATTTATTTCACGGTAACAAGATATATATAATCACAAAAAAATATATAAATAAGAAATGGTACATGCAAAAAAAGTTACAAAAGTGATTTAGTCAAGAGCATTGAGATATTTTCTCTTTTGTTGTTTGATTAACATGAATGATAGACAGCAGGAATATTAGACTGCTGTCACTTTAAGAGCTGCTCAGATCCAATATACTGTTACAAATGCATTTTCCTTCTCAACTGTTCTCTTTTACTGAAGACCTAAATTACTGTTTATGAGGACACTTGCAAAGATGGGCATTTTGGTGCATTTAACTGTTCAAGGCCCATAAAGCGGCAAAAATAACTCAAAAATAATAAGTTCAATTACTCCCACGCTTTATGAGCAATATCTTCACATGCGTGTCTCTAACAGCAGTGCTCAGAAACAGCACACATATTGCGAAATGAGCTGTCTTTCGCTGCTGATTGTGTTTCTCACTTATTTTTAAACCACAATGCTTAAAAATACATGCAGAGGATAAGTTTTCGTGACCACGTAGCACTTCTTGAGCAGTGTTGCAGCGATAGTTGAAAATCTCTACCGGTTGACAAATTTCTACCTGTTAATGATGTCTACCGGTATATTGCCCACCCCTACTGTCAAGGATTGTTAAGTTTTATAAGTAAAATGATCACTGATCAGGCCAGCAGACAATTACAAACAAGAGGTATTAGCATGTATTGCAAATCATCTCTGGATCATTTTACCTTCAGTGTAGTCACAGCACTAGAGCAACACCCTCATGCCATTTCAACATATTGCATGTTCAGATTAGTAGCAGTGTGGGAAACAGGTCAAATTATCAGGAATGAGATTGTGGGATTGGAGTGGGAGGTGGACGATTTACATCATTATATCAAGCTACTGGGCTGATTGGACTCCAGGAACGCTAGAAGGGAGTACTCACCCACCCGCGGGTCCAGCCATGAGGTGCTTTGGGATTTGTGGTCAATGAAGTAAGTTTCTCCCTGAGGGGTGACGGCCTGCTCCCAACCCTCGGGCAACTGTCCTGTTCGGCAACAGTACAACAGCTAGAGATCAGCCAGCAGCCAGACCCACACTCAGAGTGATGACCAGAGAAGTGTGCTACTTTTTGGTCTGCTTAAATGTGCAAAAATGACACTTTAAGAGGTACCCTTAAAGGGACAACTTTATACTTTATTTACCACTAAAAGGTACATAGTAATATCTTAAGGGTATATATTACTAAAATGCACCTTTTAAGGGTAAATAAGGCACAAAGTTGTCTGTTTTAAAGTTACTGCCCCAGTAACAAGCTGTCATACCCCTAAAAGTTCAGTTTATGTGCATTTGTTCTGACAGCTTGGTGGTTTGTGTGAGATTCATCATTTACCAAAATGTATTAAAGTCACAAAGCAGTATTCAATATTACATAATATAATATAAATAAATTCAATTAAATCTAAATGAATAAAATCCAGTTTGTATTCATAGTGGATTCATACAGTTGTGGAAATATTTATACAATTTACAAGAAAAGTTTAAATTTAAGAACTCTTTTTATAATGTCATGTGGTGCAACCATCAAGTAAAAAACACATATGTTCTTTGCACACTGAATACATAGTGTTCAAATCTGAATCATAATTCTAATATTTTTCAAGGCAACAAGTTTTCTTATTTTACTTAAATCATATTGAATAATAAATGAATAATAAGAGTTGCACCACATTACACATTTTACAACTTTAACTATCCTTGCCTTGTCATAAAAAAAGAAAAATGATCTGATATCATAAGAGACTTCTCTGTGACATAATTTAATGTCTTTTGTTTTTGGATGCTTCTGCATGCTAGACCATATGAACATTAGATTAAATTGAATTTTTATTCAGAAATGGAAAACACCCTCATCATATAAGAAATATATTATGTCATTGTAGGAATGAAATGCACTTTATATGTTTTAATGCAATAAAAAATGAAAAAAAAAACAGTCGCAGCTGCCTTTAAAATTCTGGAGTGTGATGCAATATGGCAATTGTTGTTGTAAGCGAGGGGGGGGGCTATGGAAAGCATTTAACAAAACTGTATTGTTCTAATAATGCACTCCTGCATTAGAGTGTCAATTACCCATAATCCCTAAATTTTGAGGGGGCCCCACCGTGTATTACTGCGAATACACAACAGGTGAAGGCTCAAGCTGGTCTAAACTAAGAATACAGGAAATCTGAGAGGCTGAAAAAAATCCTCATCCAGGGACAGAGGAAGCACAAGGAATTGTGGGATTGTAGGCACAGGATCTGAGTCACACCTTTCTATTATGCATCAGTTGAACTTCTACTAGTTTCTATGTTTCTTCTTTTCTAGTTTCTTCCCGGAGAGCCAAAATGGATGACACAGCCTTGTCAAAAAAAAAACCCTGAGCGGTTGAGTCACCGGAAGATTGTGTACCCAATAAATTAGTGGTTGAGTTTACAGAAAAGCAGCCGTTTGAACGAGTGTAGCAGGTCGGCACACATCATTATTTCAGGCTGAGCAGCTTTATTCACATCCACACAAGTCCCTAGTCATGATGTGCGATACCTTCACATTGAAAAGGAAAAGTTGCATCTTATTTGCTATTATTTACAACAAGGTAAGAAGGAAACAGTTAGGAGTTTGTTAAATATCTTTACTTCCTGTGAATGAAGACAGCACCTCAAACTTCATAGTATGTAACTCTATATTCTGAGATAGTTTCCGTCTACTGTATGCAGTGCTGGAAGGAATATTTCCAATCTCTTTCGTCTTGTTCTTATCCCTCCATCCCCCCTTTCGCAGGAATCTGTTTCTCGGCTGCCAACAAAGCAGAGACACACCTTTTTTTCCATTTCATCACAAATCAGGATTTGGGAAGAAAAAAGCCAAAGAAAGAAAGCACATTTGGAAATCATTTAAGGTACTGACAGAGTAAGAGCGGCAGCCCGTGTCACAAGACAGAGCAAGCAACGTGCAAAACATGCTACAGAACGCCTCACGTATGACAGTCAACAAATCTAATACAGCTTTAAAAGCCTTCAGATCTGCTGGCTGGGAGGCTTTTTTCATTAAATCAGCATTTGGCCCCCTCAGAAATACCATTTAAACCTCATTCAGGGCCTCTGATCTATGTGCTGTTATACAGAAATGGCAGATAATCTTCATGTCAAATAAACATACTTTAAGAAATTACTAAATGAAACACTTTGTTACTTAGTCTGAAACAATTAGTTTTTTATGGTACTAAGCGTAAAATAATACAAAACAGACAATGTTTTGAAGTAAATGTGAACGATTCCTTAAAAACACATACTAGATTCAATTACAGTACATTCTGAATGCAACCTAATCTTATTAGAATTCCTATGTTATGCGGTTTCGTATGAATTCATATGATTTGATTTGTACAAAAATATAATTTTTTTAGAAAAACACTTAAGCATGTCAGTCCATCCCTAAGCCTAACACTCAGTTTGGCATAAACAGATTGTACAAAAACATACAAATGTACAAATTTATACAAATTCGGTAAAACGTAGCAAATGTAGCTAATAACTGCCATGAGACTGTGGCTTTTCGAAATCGACCCCAATACATTAATTTACTATTCCTTACAATACTCCACTAATATAATCAACTTGAATTCAGAATTTGTGAATTCAGAAACTGGGTGCGCTGAAAGTGCTGTGGACGCCATCTTCTGTTGGAAGTTTGCGATTTCGAATGAATTTGTACGATTTGATACATACAAATAATAAAGTTTTTAGAAAAAGATATAAGTATGAAGGTCCACCCCTAAACCTAACCCTCAGTGGGGTGTAAACAAATCATACAAAAACGTACAAATGAGATCGTATGAATTCATACAAATTCAGCAAATGTAAAAAAGTTAACAATTGCCATGAGTCGTGCAAAATGACTTGCTATGGGACTTTTCGAAATCGTCCCCTATATGCTCATTTACTATTCTCAACTAATATAGTCCACTGAAATTTGAAATTTGTCAATTCAGAAATTGAGCGCTCCAGAAGTGCCGTAGACACCATCCTTGTTGAGATGTGAGAATATATTCGAAGCGACCCTCACAGTGCAGGGGTATTCTCTGGCGGCTAGACATTGAGTATGCATAAAAAAAAAGTTTGTGATTTTGTATGAATTTTTATGATTTGATTCATATAAAAATGTATATAAAAAAAAAAAACAACTAAGCATGAAGGTCCACCCCTTAACCTAAGCCTCAGTGAAGCATAAACAGATCGTACAAAAACATACAAATGAGATTCTATGAATTCCTACAAATATGGCAAAATGTAAAAAAGTTAATAATTACCACGAGACTGACACGAAATGACTTAGCATGATACTTTTCCAAATCGTCCCCTATATGCTCATTCACAATTCTTAACTAATAAAGTATTGTCAACTTGAATTCAGAATTTGTGAATTTGAATATTTAATTTGATTGCACCGGAAGGCCTGTGGGTGCAATCTTCTGTTGAGAAGGGGTTATTTATTTGAAGTGACCTTCACAGTGCATCGGTATCCACTGAGTTTACAGTATATCGGTTGAACACTCATTACTGTGGTGCACTCAGTTCTGCCCACTATGGTTTGGGACACCACAACAAATGGCTGTTGCTTTCAAATAGTGCACTAAATAAGAGTAAATTGTGTTTTTAGTGGCTCATGTGTGTTGTACAAATGGTGTGGGTTTAAGACTATAGGAGTTTGTTTAAATCTCTAACCCTTAGCACACACATCCAAACAAAAAAGAAAAGAACTGTATTTTAGCATGCTAGAAGTCAACTATTGTACATTTATTAAACTCCATCCATGAAATTCATCCCAATTTCACATCAGAGGTGTAATATTAGATGTCTGTGTGAATGTCACAGGCCGTTGAGCATTGGAGTTACACAGGGCAAGCACTTGTAGCAAAGCTCCTTCATGTCCTTCCCAGCTGATTAAAAACAGCTCAAGAGAGCATGTGTGTTTTCATGAGTAATGGGGAATGTGGACTGCTGGGAGGGACAGCTTTCACACTCACCGAGGTTGGGTTGAGAGAGGGCCATGGAGCGCTGCTGTATGTTGCCGTTGTTGGAGGCTTGATTGTGTAGACCCATCTGGGTCACCGAGGGTGTCATGGTCTTCCTGGGGTCGTGCCATGTGGTGATCTTCTCAATGTGACTGCACAAGAACGAAAACAACATGTTCACATTAAACACACTGCAGAAGAGTATTCACACTGTTTTGAAGAAAACCTGTTTTTCTTTAGGTCAAGCAAACCAGAACTTCTTGTATTCTAGGAACACAATGGTGATTTTGCACATTGGACACTTCAGCCGGATCCCAACCCTTTACTCCAAAACCCATTTAAAACCAAACTGTCTCTCAGAGGACACATTTAGATTTCTTGGCCATGTCTAACTACAATGGTGTCAGCGTTGGGGAAGCACTACGGAAATGACATGGTGATGGAAAAAATGAGATGGGAAGAATCAATTATATCAATGCTTCTGCTTTTGCTTTTCTTTTGCAAAGGTTCCCCCCAAAAAAAGCGCTAAAACAATTATACCTACCATAAAATGTTACAAAACAAATTCGATTTTACCTATTTTATGAGTTGCCATTTTCATAAGAATTGTGACCCTGGATAGGACCATATTTGGCCGAGATACAACTATTTGAAAATCTGGAATCTGAGGGTCCAAAAAAATCTAAATATTGAGAATATTGCCTTTAAAGCTGCAATGCATATTACTAATCAAAAATTAAGTTAATATATTTACGGTAGGAAATTTACAAAATATCTTCATGGAACATGATCTTTACTTAATATCCTAATGATTTTTGGCACAAAAGAAAAATCTATAATTTTGACCCATACAATGTATTTTTGGCTATTGCTACAAATATACCTCTGCTACTTGAGACTGGTTTTGTGGTCCAGGGTCAAAATTTTCTGATAAAAACATTTTTTTTTTGAAAAAACTAAGCATGAATGACAACCTCTAAACTAAACCCTTAATGGGGTTAAACAGCTCACACAAAATGTATCCACAAAAATAAGGTTGTATGAATTCATAGGAACCCACCAAATCTTAAATCAGTGCCATTACACTGACTGTATCTGAAATCACCCTCTATGCCCACATTCACCATACATTTCCCTACAAACATTTTGAGCCCAAGTAAACGCAAAGTTCCTTCAGTGAACACAAAGGTTTTGTGAGCAAACTTATTAGGGAGAACTCAAAAGTCTTGATGCAAGATTCTGCCTTAAATCATTCAACAAGCCATTGCTCAACGCAACCTTTCGACCTGCAGTTCTAACCACAGAGCTCTAAAAGTCCAGAATGAACAATCACTGTGAATCAAGCAACAGATGTACTGGTGTTTTCAGGCTGTGGTGTCCTCAACAGTTCACTCTCATCCTCTCCACTCCTACACCCTGTGTGAACCCTTCAAAACTGCAGCTACTTGAAATTCTGGCTTCTCTGCATTTTTTCATGCAAGGCCACGAGCGTCAGACTGCCGGTTGCAACATGACAATCTCAGTGTCCCTCAGTCAGTAAACCAGTTTAGCGTTGCTTTCATTATCAGGTGGGCTTAGTTCAGGGGTGCTCAAACCTGCTCCTGGAGAAATGACTTTCGCTTGAGATTAATCTCAAACCTTGTCTGACATTTTCCACCTAGATGAGCAGGTTCAGGTGAGTTTCGCTAGAGCTGGAACTGAACTCTGCAGGAAAGTAGATCTGCAGGACTGCAGGATACGGTATTGATGGATAAATTCAAGCCTTACAACAACTAGTTAAGCTACAAAATTTGGTTGCTAGTAGACTTATTTTATTTATAGTCGATCGCCTGCAAAGCTAAAGGGGTGGTCATTTTTCGTTCCATTGACTTCCATTTATACACAATCTCATTCTAAGTTTCCCATTCAACTCATATGAAAGTTGGGCGAACTAAGACCTGCAAATTAATATGATATGAATAAGCCTGACCAATAGAAGATCGATACATCATATTGTGACACGTTTGCTCAATTAAAAGAACGCAACCTTCAAATACGGGAAATTGGAGTAGAGCTTTTAAATTTTGGATTTATTTTATCATTCTTAAGATGCAGTTTTATTTTGAGGCCAAAAAAGGTCAATGTTCCATTGTCAACTGTATAGTGATGCATGAAGCTCCACTTACACAAGAGCCACTTTCAAACCAAGCAGATTTCAATTGGTTAATGTGGAAAATTTGCATGACCAACTTGAACCATTTTTGACAAGCTTAAAATAGTACATACGCTCTTAAAAATAAAGGTGTGTCACGATGCCATAGAAGAACCAATGGTTCCATTAAGAACTTTAACATCTGAAGAACCTTTCTGTTTCACAAGGTTCTTTGTGGCAAAAGAAGATTCTTCAGATTATAAAAAGGTAAGGAAGAGATGGTTCTTTAAAGAACCTGTGATGGCATGGTTGGCATCGCTGTGAAGAAACTTTTAAGCACCTTTATTTTTAAGAGTATAAATTGTGTACAGTCAACAATCAAAAATGCACCTTTAGGATTGTTGCACCTCTAACCAATCAATCAATATCAAAATCTGGATTTAAAGAAGATTGAGACCCATAAAGGTATCAACTTGGCAGACTACATTCTATGTAGGGTATTTTTAAGTTTTAAACTAAAATTTATTACACTAAACTTCACCTGCTTGTTTGTACACAAACTGGTCTGAACAGAAAATCATATGGCTGTTAGTGACCAAATGAGTCACAAAATACACAAAAGCCTCAATCAGAGAGTGATTCACTCAAACTATTCATGCTCCGCTGGGAAGATTATCTACTTCCTGCTGATCTCAGGCCTGCACAGTGGCAGAACAGGAAGCCATGTCTCCACGTCCTGCCCTGACTGCAGACCTCCTGATGTTTGTTTTGAGAAACTATTATTCTGTCTCTTTAATAAACTGTTTCTAATTTTTTCCTGGTTAAATTTCCAAGAATTCTGTATTTCTTCATAAGATCTTTAAAAAATTATATTACAAAAATAACATGTAAATAATGTTTTTTGTTTACACTGTAAACCTGACCATCGGTTTCTAAAGTTGGGGTTTAAGAGACTTCAGATTTGTGAAATATCAACAGTGGGGTTAATTAATACAGTCAGGATGCTAGCAGTCTGAGTGGTTTAGATTTACGCAGGTCTGACAGGAGAGAGAAGGGGGGTCTTTGGATTCTGGGTGGGGCAGCTGTCCTGCACCTGTGGGTTGGGCCCCTTAAATTTGAGGCCCATCTTCCCACACGTTAAAGCCAATACGTGCAGTGGCGCAGCTGTTTAGCAGCCTAATGAGCAAACAACAATTAGCCAGTGGCACAATTTTGGTTTCTCTCGTTTGACACGTTTTGTAGAATTATCAGGACTAGTGGCATAGTGGCACAGGAATAGCATTTTTTTGTCTGCTTAAAGAGTCATATTTATCACTTTTACAACATTATATTTTTCTCTCTTATAATGTTAGTCAAGGTTCCGTTCAACAAAAACAGCTGTACTTTTCTTTTGACCATTTTCCAGCCTCTCTTTGACCTTTTCGGTGAGTCCTTAATAAGGGAAAACTGATAAAAAGCTTTTTATGCAAATCTCAGTTTACTTGTGATGTGCAAAAGTGGGTGGTCCTATGTTAATGAGCTCATGGTTGTAAAGGAAAGTTTTTGAAACATGATTTTATATCTACTTCAGGGATTCTCAACTCTGGCACTTTCCTGCAGACTTTAGATCCAAGTATAACACCTCAACAAGGTAATCAGAGTCTTCAGAATTACTAGAAAGGTACAGGCAGTTACGTTTGATTAAGGTTGAAGCTAAACTCTGCAGAAAAGTGGAATTTAATGGCTAAAGTTGAAAACCCCAGGTCTACATAGTAAATCAGTCTCTTACATTTCTAAAGATAAATTTAAAAATCTTGTTGTCCTTTTATGGTACAGTACTTTCATTTCTTAATTTAAAACCCCAATATTAAAACGTCTATTAAGATAATTAACATAATCAATTACACTAACATAACCAAATCAAAACCCATTGCTTTACAAATATTAACAACCCGGACGAGCCCCCAATTTTTACTTTTCCATATCCAGTCTAAGGCTGAAAGGTGGGGTTTATAGTTTTTTCAGAAATGAGTTTCTGCACTGGTTTGGAAAACTAAAGCAGAGATTAGGAGGCACAGGGGGATGACGCTTGGGTCTCGCATGGACATGTTTGGGTACAAGCCACATGCTGTTTGCAGAGGAAACACGCACACACACATCTCAAAGAAACAATGGCTTGGTGTTGGATTAGAGGTAACACACAGGCTGAAACAACACTCACAGTAGCCAGATGGACACAACACCTCTAAGCTGAGCTTCCCGCTCTTCCTGTTAGTGTGCTAGCTGTGGAAAATAACACACACACACACACACACACACTCCAATACAGTCCCAGTGCTTGTCATGGGGCAAATTCATGTCAACAAACACGCTTACAGCACAGAAGTGAGTGAATCTCTCATTCGATGGGCTGTTTGATATGTTCCAATTTCCTGTTTGAAAAAGGATCAAACTCTACCCAGAACCAACTGATATGTTGTTCTAATTATAGAGCAGGCAGTGGCACAGCAGACACATCTGAAGGCACCTTTCACCCGCAAGCGTGTTCAGAGTCCAGCAAGAAAACTCCAGGAATGTGAGTCTGTCTGTAGCCATAGAGATTGCAACACACTCCAGACGGAGCTGGCACACACACACACACACACACGATGGCACACAAGCAACACACACTTACTTAGGAAAACAATCTGTGTTAGACATCTATACGATTTTTACCCACCTCAGAGATGAGTGTTGACTCTTGTTAGAAATAATATAGGTGTAAGTTAATAATTTAAATTTTAGTCCAATAATTTACTATTACTCTACATGGCAATAATATAAAAGTGCTATGAAAAGTCTCGGATAGCCTACCAAGGTTTATATATATATGCCTTTAAAAAAAAAAACAAGCAGTTAGGAAACAAATACAGAGTGCAAGTGTTAGAGGGTCAAGTCAACAAATAGATCAAATAGAATTAGAATAGAGAGTGCTAGAGTTAGAGGGTCAAATAAATATAGAAGAGATGTGTTTGTAGTCGTTTGTTGAAGATAGCTAAGGACTCAGCTGCTCGGACTGACATACATACATACATACATACATATACATATATATACATATATGTGCACACACACACACACACACACACACACTGTACATACATATGTTTGTATGTTGCATTTATTTGATCAAAATTACAGTAAAAACAACAACATTGTCAAATACTATTACAATTTAAAATAACTGTTTTCTATTTGAATAACTGTTAAACTGCAATTTATTCCTGTGATGCGCAGCTGTATTTTCAGCATCATTACTCCAGTCTTCAGTGTCACATGATCCTTCAGAAATCATTATAATCTGCTGATTTGCTGCTCAAGAAACACTTCTAATTATTATCAATATAGAAAATGGCTGTGCTGTTTAATATTTTTGTGGAAACTATGATGCATTTTTATTTTAGGAAATAAAGAACAGCATTTACGGTATCATCTTACTGAGCCCACAGTATATATTATTGATTAAATAAAGCAATATTTAACATTACATTTGTATATTATTGAAATATATATGAATAATGTGATCAGTAATTAATGTATTTTGATAATACAGTAAAGTATTAAAATATTTTAATGATATAAAAGTATATTATGAATATCATGGTGATTTTAATGTACTTTTTATTTAGCCATTAAGTTTCCAACAGAGCAGACAGTTTGTTCACTTCAGTCTCATTAATGTTTTTATCCACATTACATTAATTAATTTCTTTCAGATTGCAGTAAGCAACAGAATGAGTTCTTTTTATTTAGCAAAACCTTTTTCTTTTGATTTTGACTTGAATAACAACTTTTTTTACAGTTATAATGGTATTCATCAATATAAAAAGTTATTTTGATGCATTGTTTTAACTTTTTTATGCAATTCAGAATCAAAAAGCTCCACAGGATCAAGAGTTTTTCTTCTGCACAAAATTCTGAAAAGCATCTCAAAGGTCATTTCATTCAAGTGCTCATGCTAAAACAGGGAGGATGGTAACTGTGGTCAGGTCTGGGCTGACTCAGGGACATCCTAGCCACTGAAAACCGCCCCGTTCCCAGGGTGACAGCAGCCCAGCATGGCTCTGGGACTCTCTACACCCAGCTGTGCTAATTGAAAACAGGAACAAAAGAAAATATCCACTTTCCCAATTACTCTGAGCTCGGGTGACTGGGGAATTCCTGGACATCCAGCACAAAGGCGACTCCTCCTCAGAAAGAGAAAAGAAATCGGTGACGGAGGGCCTGTCCGAAAGACGGATCGCCAGAGGTCAGATTTAGAAGGTGGGGATTGTTGAAGGACACCAGCTGGATATTGCGGAATCAGAAGTATTCAATTGAATGTGAAAATGTGAGGGAGGGGCGCACAGGAAATGGAATGCGCTACTAATTATAGTCATCCAGATTACTGCCACTGAGCCCTGCCATCTTCTGTGGAAACGGGGCAAGTCGTGGCTTGTGTTTGCAGGCCTGGTCAGCAGTGAGGACAGTATGACCAAAACCTGCTACTCTCAAATGGTTTGTGACATTCATGTGTATCATGTGTGTACAGTCGAGTGATTTGGCACAATTATTTACGTAGCGATTTATAGATAATTTGGATACAGACTGTTTCAAAGAAACTTTCATAAACAGTGTTAATGTTGTAAAATTTATCAATTACATTTACATTTTACATTTATTCATTTAGCTGACGCTTTTATCCAAAGCGACTTACAATTGCTATATATTTCAGAGGTCGCACGCCTCTGGAGCAACTAGGGGTTAAGTGTCTTGCTCAGGGACACATTGGTGTCTCACAGTGGATTCGAACCCGGGTCTCTCACACCAAAGGCATGTGTCTTATCCACTGCGCCATCACCACCCCCCATATTAATAAATTCTAATTCAAAATAAATAGTGCTGTCAAACGATTAATTGCGCTTTTAATTGCATCCAAAATAAAAGTTTTTGTTTACATAATATATATATATATATATATATATATATATATATATATATATATATATATATATATATATATATATATATATATATATATATATATATATATATATATATATATATATATATATATATATATATATGATGCTTAGAAATAACTAACTTTGTTAGTAGTGTCACTAGATTTAGTTAGTTACTGCCCTACCACAAAAACTCTCCATCAAATATGTATTTGTTTCACAACAATAGGATTCGAATATCACAAAGTTTCAAGCATGAGACATTGGATCAAAAGGCAAGAGACAGTTCATGCGCGAGAGAGAGGCTCTGATCTTTATTTTTATGTACTGCATGTTTAGATATTCATAAAACAAAATATTCTGGGGGCCATGAAATTTGAGTGAAAATCCTCAAAAATGCTGCCGGTGGCTGGCAACTTTTTTCAAAAACGCTGGCAGGGAAAGAGTTAAGAGGGACAATATCTCATCTAAAATACATCAGACAATAAGATCTCTTTTGCAGTCTTACGAGTAGTTGGCTATTACATGTTTATTACAAAGTTATTACATGTTCCATCAACATGAAATACTATTTTTAATGGTATATTATCTTAAAGCTTCCACTTAGACAAAAAAAAAATAAAAAATCACAATTGGCCTAGCAATTAACCAAGCGCAATCAAGTTTTCGAAACAGTCATGTAATAAAGTGATAATTAATGGGTAATTACTAAAAAAAAGTGCACTGAAGCTATTTGTGTGGAGTTTTGAGGGCAATATCACTTTTATCACACATTATCATTTTTGTATTTGCTTAATACTAACAGATAATATTTATTTTTATAATAATAATATTCATTTATATAATAATATTTATTTTGTACAATCAGTGCAGTATTTATTAGCCACAAAACACAGAGGGTATTAACTAATTGTTTCCTAGCAGCTTTACATATGAGTATATATGAGTATATCTCCTAGCTGATTTCCCAAAAGTCAAGTCACCTTTATTTATATAGCGCTTTTAACAATACTGATTGTGTCAAATCAGCTTTACAGTATTATTACAGTTGTAAACAATGTGTCTGTGTGGTTTGAGCATCTGCCACCCTCAATCATACGTGTGATTTTAGGGTGGGATGATGTTTTCATCTGACAGCACTCAAAAAACCTGTTTAAAAACAGTCAGTGTTTTCGCAATTTAATAAGCGTTCAATAAGCACAATAAGCATTAAGTGGTGCTTAAGAAATGACAACTTTATGTTAGTAGCATCACTAGATTTAGTTAGTTACTACCCTAAAACTAAAACTCACAGTCAAACATTTGCAACACTTTGTTTCTCGAAAATAGGGTTCGAACATCACAAAGTCTCAAGCACCAACATGACCCATTGGATGCAAAGGCAAGGGACAGTCCACGCTAAATAGCTGCTGTGTTTGTGTGGAAACAGACTCCAAAAATACTTATTCAGCAAGTGGAAAACTGAAGCAATCCGCATCAGATCTTCCTCAGCTGTTGTGAAGGACTTTGGGTGGCTCGTTGTGTTACTGGTTCAGACAACTGGCCCGTGAGTGTGGGAGTCAACGGCCCTGCAGCTGCTATTGGGTGCGCTAACTTTAGACCTGGCACAGATTTACTGGCTCTGTTCAGTCACACAAATGTTTAGAGAGCCAAACGATCAAGTATATATGTAGAAAACAATAGTGTTTACATATACATATACATATATATATATATATATATATATATATATATATATATTAGAGCTGTCAAACGATTAATCGCATCCAAAATAAAAGTTTTTGTTTACATTATATATGTTTGTGTACTGTTTATATTTATTAGGTGTATATATAAATACACACACATACATACAGTATGTATTTAGAAAATATTTACGTTTATACATTTATATATTCATATTTTAATATTTTATATTATATATAAATAAATTTCATATATAAACGTAACATATTTTTCTTGAATAAATACATGGATGTGTTTGCATTTATATATACACATGATAAATATACACAGTATACAAACATATAGTATGTAAACAAAAACTTTTATTTTGGATGTGATTAATCGTGATTAATCCGTTTGACAGCTCTAATATATATACATACATTTTTACTAAACAGTGGTTTACTAAGCAAGTAGCTATTTATTTGAATAAATTTAATTAGATTAATTACATTTTTCTAGGGATCAAAATCAACCAAACTTAAATTTAATTACCATTTATTTTTAAATATAACAATCAACGCTCAACTTAAAAAAAAAAATTTATGCAAACATGTAAATTGCACATAATGCAGTTTTTAAATTAACTTTTTCATAACAGATTTATTTAAACATACAATGAATAATTAAGACATTACTAACACACTGTAAAAAAGAAAAGAAAAAAGAAAACAATTCCGTAAAATTATGGTAAAAACCAACAGCTGTGGTTGGAGGAATTCTGCCATAAAAAATACGGTAACAACATTTTAGGTTTTACGGTTTTAACTTAAATTTACAGTTAAATACCGTAATTTCATTAACTGGTATAATGTTAATATACCAACCTATTAAAGTACTGAAATCTGTATTTTTGTACCTTTGAAATACACTGATAACCACCAAATGCAGGTGGTGATGAGAAAGTCACATGATGAACCCAAGCCCATCACAAGCAGCTTTTAAATATTAACATATATAGAAGGTGCACAGTGTCATTCACACAAGCACTAAACACCATCATGGTAAGACTCATTAACCTGAAATATGCAATAAACTTTAATTTAACAACATTAGATGTAACATAACTCTAAAACATAGTTATTTCAAAGAAAAAACATCAAATTCAAACAAAATTTGAAATGCAACTCAGAGAATTCTGGGAACGTAAGCTTACCGTAAACCATTGAACAGGTTTTTACTGTAGCATTTTCACAGTTTTTACCATTAAAATCAGATTTTGTAAGTAAAACATAATGAGTATATAGTCATATTTTGCAAAATGTCCTTCTGTAGGCTTCATTTCTCCACCAAACTACTAACGAGCCGTGGACACCGATGGCTTTCCTAAAGTAAATGAAATGCACGCAGTTTTCAACATTGATATTGATCAGAAATGTTCCTTGAGCAGTAAATCAGTATATTAAAATGATTTCTGAAAGATCATGTGACACTGAAGACTGGAGTAATGATATTTTAATCATATTTTAATTAAAATGAATAAATTAGATTTTAACAGATATTCACATAAAAACAGTTATTTTAAATACTAAAAATATTGTTTCACAATTTACTGCTTTTACTGTCTTGTAAACAATTAAATGCAGTTTCTGTGAGCATAAGACTTCAGAAACATAAAACATTGCTAATCTTTTGAACTGTAATGCATATGTATTATTATTTACACTACAGTTTGTGTGTATACATACATACACATCTGTGAAAAGCCTCAGATGTCTTGTACTGAGGCATAGACTGTGGGCTGGAGAAGAACTGAGGGTCTGAATACAGAGATCATAACAGTAAACCAGTGACTCATGACTACTGCCTTTCCCGTCAGAGACAAAGCAAAGCCTTATGGGAAGTTTGGGAGTTGCTTGACCCTTAGCACAATTAAGAGGTCTGTACCATTGTTCTGCTACACTATTAAGAGTTAAATGCCTGTTTAAAAGTTAAATATGTAACTGGTACAAATATAAATATAAATATGTAACTGGTTTGTCCAGACCTCCAGATCCGAGCTTTAATACGCTGGTGCTGTTGTTGAGACGCTGCATGATTTAGGAGGATCTCGTTAGGACTTTATAATGCGGCAGATCTGGATGGCGGCCCAGTATGTTAAATAACTCCAGAAGGACTCTGCCCGACTGCAGACTAACAAGAAACAAATTGTGCTGCGGAAAAGAATGTACTGATCCCATCTCTTCAAGCGGAGAGCTATTGAGCCTCTCGTGAACCCACAGAACTCATGAATGTCATGCAGCTCGCCCCTGAACGTCTGTAAGAATGAGAGCGTTTGTCTTCATTCACATTCACAATTCAATACAACTCTTTTCTAAAATATAGTCAAATGTAACCGATTGCTGTGATGCAGCGCTGAATTTTCAGCATCATTACTCCAGTCTTCAGTGTCACATGATCCTTCAGAAATCAGTCTAATATGCTACTCAAGAAACATTTCTGATTACTATCAACGTTATTGTGGAAACCATGATTTATTTGTTTATATATTTGCAGGATTCTTTGGTGAACCGTTTAAAAGAACAGCATTTCTTAGAAATAAAAATCTTTGGATACATTATAAACGTCTTTACTTTCACTTTTGATTTTGGTGTCCTTGCTCAATAAATAAATATATATATATATGTTTTTTTTTTTGTTTTGTTTTAAATGACATTTTGACATTACAATTTTCCTTAAAAAAAGGAAATTAAAACGTGACTGACCCTGACTCATATATATTCTCACTAAATTGTTATTCACATTATTAAACATTTATTATTTACATTAATGCATTATTGTAGTATTTGTTTATCCTGAGTATTGTTTACATTAAGAAGACTGCAAATCTGTACTGCATTTAAATATAATTGTCATTTAAATGGCACCATGCTCCTAATGTTCCTCAATAAGCTTTTTGGGGTTTCACTTTATTTTAGATTCAAGTACTGAGTAATATTAATTAACTACATGTACTTACTATATGGTTAGGGTTAGGACTAGGTAGGGTTACTTGCATGCATCATTTATTGTTATTATGTAAGAACATGTAACGTTACAAGGACACCTTCAAATAAAGTGTTACCGCTTTTAATTATTTATTTGTTTTGAGTGAAATATGACCCAGAAAATGTCCTTATAGTGAAGTGACATCTTTATTGAGATTCACCCTTTAAGCACTGTGAATGTTCCAGCAGTTCTCACAAATCCTTTACAGATCGCTGCATTGATGAGTTTCCTCGAGTGTGTGTGGGTTGCTGGAATGCTGTTAAATTCAATCCCAGCGTCACCCTGACAACAACATGTCAGCCGTTCCCACATCACACATTAACATACAAACCCCTCAGACCACACAGTTAATAGTTAACTTCATTCACTCCAGTCATGTTCTGTTGTGTTTGAGCGCTCATCTCAAGCACTGCACTCATGTACCAAACATTCAGTTACACATGGCTAATGATGATACGGTCAAATATAACTTTGTCACTGTGTAACTGCGCTCTAGATCATGGCAGATTATGTGATGCACTTACAGATAAATGGAAATATACACAATTCCAATAAAAAAAAAAAACTAATACTATATATATTTTAAAACACTTTTTGAACAGTACTTATTTAGGAGTTTTAGGATTAGGATTAGGATTAGTTTTAGGATACTTAAGGAAGTATTTATGAAATATATACTTTAAAAATTAAATAAAAAAATATTAATATTAATATTTAAAAACAATTAAAATTAATTTTTAATAAGAAATGATTACAATATTTAGAAATAATTATAATAATATTTTCTAATAACAAAACTTTAAATTTCAGTGGGTAATTATTTTAATTATTTAAAAATATAATTACTGATAATTAATAATAATTAAAGGTGGCCATAAGTAGCCAACTCATTACCATTTTAGTTTGCAATGCATTATAAGATTGCCTTGCCTTGATTGCATTCAGTTGCAATTACAGTATAGAATGAACCAAATAAACGAAAACAATTAGCATATGGGAATTAATTGAGAAATTAATTTGTTAGCACTGGATCCATACAGCAGATTCCGGGTTATTATTAACTAAGACTAAAACCATTAAAAAATAAAATAATAAAAATCATTACTTGAAATAAAATAAAACATTAAATTTAAATATAAAGTAGTTGTAAAGACAACATGTCTCATGTTAGTTTAATTTAAAGTAATAAAATAGCAAAAACTAAATAAACAAAAACTAATGAATAAAAATTCATAAAAACTATTAAAAAAACTAATAAAAATGTCAAAAACACAACAAAGTTAAACAAAAACTTATAAAAAAAATATAAAAACAAAATCTAATTCAACATATTAAAAATACTAGTGCTGTCAAATGATTAATTGCATACAAAATAAAAGTTTTTGTTTACATAATATATGTGTGTGTACTGTGTATATTTATTATGTATATATAAATACACACACATGCATGGATATACTTCAGAAAAATATGCTGTTTATATATTAAATATATTTATATATAATATAAATGTATATACATGTAAATATTTTCAAAATACATACTGTATGTGTGTGTATTTATATTTACATAATAAATAAACACAGTACACACACACATAGCATGTAAACAAAAACTTTTATTTTATAAACTTTTATGATTAATCGCGATTAATCGTTTGACAGCACTAAAAAAGACTATAATAGTATATCAATAACACTGAGTGTGCTGGAATGCTGGCAATTTTGTGCAAAGCGCCACCTATCAAAATATTCCCAGCAGCTGGAAACATTAAAATCGAGTCAGTTAAAGGCGTTCTGCAGTTAGCTGCTCAATATATCAGCAGCAGCGGGTGACGAGTGGGCCAAAGGCACGATCACAGCCCTTTTCCATGAGGCTGCCAGGACTTTGAGTACAGCTGGAAAACAGTCTGATGGAGTCTGCCCCATCCCTCCTTTTCCCTCCAAGATAAAGAGCACAAAGTCTCATGTTATGTTTATGAGTTGGACGAGGCCGAGAGAACGAGAGCGCTGAAGTCAGCATCCACGCTGGGCTCTTTGACAGCTCTTTCAAACACACGTTTCACACTATTTTGCTGCATAAAAATACGCATTTCCCTCCTCAAAGACACCAAATGCTTTGATTCACTGGAAGCCCTGAGCTGGACATCGCCAGCATCTGATAAGTGTGTCCATATGCCAGCCGACTGTAAAGCTGGGCCACCGCGAGATGCCGTCAGTCAACTGTGCCACATTCAATGAGGACGCAAAAAAAACAAAAGAGTGCTTGACACAAACCCCTGTCAGCTCATGACGGCACACAAGCGTCTTTCTCTTGTCTCCGAGTAAGTACAAATATAAAGAGTGGACACATATTAGCCTCATGTCTGCAGGACAATGCACTCATTGTGAATAATCCTACAGGAGACATGGGAATGAACTCTGGCTCTCACACACAGACCCCACCACTTTCCTTTCCATTCCCTGCTCTCTCGCTCGCTCGCTCAATTAATGCACTTGGCTCCACTTTGCTGAAAAACACAATCATCTTTTTCCCATTATCTCTATTATTTTCTGTTCTTCTTTTAAAAAAGGTTACTACACGTGGTTAATAACTATAATTTTGATTTAAAAAAAAAAAATTAGCGCTGTCAAACGATTAATCGCAATTAATCGCATACAAAATAAAAGTTTTTGTTTACATAATATATGTGTTCTATGTATATTTATTATGTATATATAAATGCACACACATACAGTATATCTTGAAAACATTTACATGTCTATATTTAGTTTTTTTTTACATATCTAGTTGGGTTTGCATCCAAAGTTGCGAATTTAACTTATGCACAAAATTGGAGTATCGCAAAAAACATTAACGAATAAAGCACCGTTTCCATCCAACGAGACAAAGAGAACAAAATCGTCACTTCCTAATAAAGTGGCACTAAATATCACTAAGAAAAGTAGGAGAAGCCACTGAATATAATAATTTTCATATATGATAAATTGCATGCGCCACAGAGCGAGCAGACAAAACACAATAAATGCAGTCATTGCTTTCGTAGGCGGATGCTGCTGTTTGGGAACGCAGTCTTGTAAGACGATTATACAGAAATACTTTGACGACAGACTTTGCTCAGGTATTTCAGAACGACCAAAACAACATTTCAGATGCTGTGCAACGAGATCGGTCCACTGGTTAGTCAAGTTATCCCGTCCCATTGCGCAATGTTTTTTGATGTGCATGGAGGAATTTATTCGATAAATTTGTTTCCATCTCCCATTATACGCATTAACCCTTTTACGCACAAGTCAAAAACCACCTCAAGTGAGTGTAAAAACGTTTTTGCGAATTACGGGATTTTTTTTTTCCGAAATATGGCGCTTACATCCGATGCAATACTTCAAAATGCGCATAAAAACTGGGTGATGGATGAAACATAACTACTGTTAGCAAAACATTTCAACTCCGTAATCAAACATATTAGAGAATTTTGTACATTTTTATTAGAAAAAAAAAATCTCGCAAAATCTTTACATACTATCATTCATATGTTTTTAGTCAGTAAGATATTTTAATGTTTTTAAAAGAAGCCTCCTTTGCTCACCAAGGCTGCATTTATTTATTTAAAAAATACAGTAAAACATTAATATTATGAAATATTATTACAATTTAAAACAGCTATGTTAATATATTTTAAAATGTCATTTATTTCTGTGATGCAAAACTACATTTTCAGCATAATTTCCTCCAGTCTTCAGTGTCACGTGATCCTTCAGAAATCATTCTAATATGCCGATTGGCTGCTCAAGAAACAGCTCAAGCTTCATATTTTGTAGAAACCATGATTTTTTTCATGGTCATGGATAGGAGGACAATATTTGGCTGATCCTTTGATGAATAGAAAGTTCAGCACGTAAAGAGTGTAGTGTAAAATAGAAATGTTTTGTAACATTATAAATGTCTTTTAAACTCAATGCATCCTTGATGAATAAAAGTATTAATTTCTTAAAATAAAATCTAAATCTTACAAAATCTTAGATCATAAACTTGGATGATAGTATATACATAAAACTATATAAGAACCTCTAAATATATATGTGTGTTGAGAGATTGTGTGGGGTGAAATAATATATTTAAAATAAATAGTCAACAATTTTTATAGCATCCTACATCCAGTAGTGCTGACTCCCACAATCCCAAATGATGCCTCAGTTATAAAACCCCAATAAGTGTTGCCATAAATCTCCAATTCCATCTCTAGTTAAGGAGTTAATTACAATCAAATGAGCAATAATGAGTGATGAGGCTGTCAGAGCGGCGCTCACATGACCACACATGAGCCAAAACTGCAATAAGACACTAAACAGCACCTGGGACAGACCGACACCAAGCGCCGCTCCAGTGGGTTACTGAGGCGTAGGTTAATGGGTTGGGTTTGGCTCAGGTGTCTCTGTGCCTGTAGGGGTAATCTGTTCAGACATCGGCCGGCCCACGGCTCCAGAAACCTCCAGTGCACAGTTATGCAGCGTTACCTGTTCTACTCTCAACACCTGCTTAACAACACTTACAATGACTAAGAGACAGATTATATCGACAGAACAACTACACGATCTGCTAATCGCTACTTATGTTCATGTGAAGTGTGGCACATGACACCCAGAGCTAAAATTAAACCCATACAGGATCAATACGAGTTACATTAAACTCAACCAGAAGCATTTGTGGAGTGTCGATTACCACCAAAAATTGTACAAATACATTTTTTTATCATAATTTTTGAGTAATTTTAGGGTTTCTGCTGTAAAGTTGAAAAGAGCTTATATTAATAAGCATTTTTTCACATTAAAATCATGTGAAACTTAAAAATGATCGTCCAGCCCTTATTGATGTAAGTGGCGTGAGTGATTCAAATCAAAGACATACAAAACGGCTACTAATGAAAACATCTGTGGTGACTTGCACGCATTCAATAACAAGAGTTGTTTTTCGCGGACACATCATGCGGCAGCAGCACATATGTAGAATATTAAATGACCAAAAAGCAAAATCATGGCATTCCCCTAGTGACAAAGAAGTAGGCCTATACTTCAGGAGACTTTTAAACAGAGTAGTTGTAATGAAAATAGTATACTTTAAAAGTGTATACTTAATTGTGAACTGAATGTTATGTTTCCTGACATTTAATTGCATGTTATTTGCAATTAAATGAAAATATGTTATGGTTTAAAATTAAATTAAAATAGTAAAAATAGAACTTAAAGAGTGCTTCTGTGGCACTTAAGTACATCTTTATATATTTTTTCTTTATAATTCTATTGTCTTTGAAATATGGTTTAAGTACTTCTGATTGTACTGACAAGCATTATAAACTAAAATATAATTTAATGTCATTCTAGTTGCATGTAACATATTTAAATACATGTGTAATATTGAATAACACTAGTTAAAATTATAATCAAGCATTTTTACATGATAACAAAATAAGTGTACTTCTTTAAAGCATGACAAAATATTATTAAAACATAATGATTTAAAATGCACTTTAAAGTAAAACTTTTAATCCAGTGTTGGGGAAAGATACTTTTAAAAGTAATGCATTACAATATTGCGTTACTCCACAAAAAGTAACTAATTACATTACTTAGTTACTTTTTATGGAAAACATTACTTTTGCGTTACTTTTTGGCACCTGGGTTGGGCTTGTTTATTTTTAATAACAAAAAGCTATATTTTTAGCAACTGTAAAGGCACTGTAATTAAACTGCACAAATGGGGACAGAAGAGTTGTCAGTGAATAAATGTGAAAAAAGTAACTTCCGTTACTTGTTTGAAAAAGTAACTCAAATATTTAGTTTTAAATTTAAAAGTAATGTGCTACTTTACTATTTACTTGAAAAAAGTAATCTGATTATGTAACTCGCGCTACTTGTAACCCCCAACACTAAATTTGACATTATTATAAAGTGCACTTTTTGAAAGTGTGCTTAAGTGTGTTAAGAAACAGTCATGAAAGTGTCTCTCTTTAAATCACTTAAGCGGTCTTTTATTTTATTAATATTATATTATTTGCAAGAATTTACACTTCTTTTTACCCCCAACACTAAGTTTGACATTATTACAAAGTGCATTTTTTGAAAGTGTGCTTAAGTGTGTTAAGAAACAGTCATGAAAGTGTCTCTCTTTAAATCACTTAAGTGGCCTTTTATTTTATTAATATTATATTATTTGCACGAATTTACACTTCTTTTTCAGAAGAGGTTTCTCAAGGCACAATAACAAAGTATTCCATTGTCACAAGGATAAAATAAATATAGTTTTAATTCTTTCATGGCTGGTATGCCATCATATTTAAGGTTAGTGAATTCTCTCAGTTCACTCTCCATTGGCAGGTGTGCTACACAGCTTTAACTTTCGACCCTGAAGGCACCTGACTCATGACCAGATTAGAAACTTTGTCGGCTGCATGTTAAATGGTCTGTCAAATTCAATTAAACTCAAAGAAAATAACCCCTGGGAACTCTCTCTCTGCTCTTTAGACGATACAGACTCCTCGGCAGCGGCATAAAGGCATTGCTCTCCTGGAATGTGTATTCTTTGGAGGAGCCACTTGGAGCAAATTTGACTCTTTTCTTTCCTCCTCTTGTCGCCCACCTTCGTGCTGGTGACGTGGTGAGTGGAATGCATGGGCGTCTATTGCGTTTCAAAGATCAGACACATGCCAGACCCTTCAGAAGAGACAGACAATAAGCATCACGCTTAAGTTGTCCTTCAGCGAAGCCCCCTCTGAATCCAGCAATGCATCACACGGGACGGGGCGACGCTGCTGTGAATCAGGGGCAGGCCGATGCTGCTGCTGCCCCCAATCCAGTCCAAAACAAATGCGACCACACACATTCCCCCCTCGCTGCTCAATGAGACGCCCCTGCTAGAGGAGCGCCGAAAACAATGCATCCACAGAACTGACAGAGACAGACAAAAACTCAGTGAGAGGGAGGAGCCTGTCACACAGTCTGTCAACAAGTCTAGAAGGGGCGTGGTCCCGATAAGCCACACCCACTCATGGATACGCCCTCACAACTCAGTGGGCGGTAACTCTTACACACAGAAACTGTTTTCCAACGCAATCAGCTCATGCAGATGCTTTCTGTACAATATAACAGTGATTTTGTGGCTATAAAAAGACAACAAAACACAAGCAACCATGGTTTTAATGATGGCTGTAGTGATAATTTTGCCTGGTGGGCAATAAAACAGGGCAAAATTTCTTATTCACATCCAGAGAACAGAATAGTATACCAACTATAGCAACCAGCCACAAAGCTTTGTTAGAAAACGGAGACTGCAGCTTTAAAATCACATTTGCATTTCTGCATATTCAATCTAGTGCTTCTATGATTTTTAAGCACATATGAGCTGTCAATGGTGTTGGGTTGGTATCATTAACATCGAACATTTTGACTTCATTGTATAAAATGTGAAAAAAATTTAAAAGCATTAAAAAAAAATGATATAATATAATATTAATGAAATAAATGGCCACTTAAGTGCACTTTCATGACTCTTTCTTAACACACTTAAGTAGACTTTTTAAAAGTGCACTTTGTAATCATTTCAAATTAAACATTTTATTCAGTACATTTAAAATGTTTTACTAATCTTTTGTTGTGCTTTAAAAAGTACACTTATTTTGATAAGTTGACGGGCAAACTAAAGCACATTTTAATTTTAACTTTAGTGTGTTATGTAATATTACAATAAAAGTGAATATATTTTGAATTTACTAAATTGCAACTCCTTACGAGTTTCAGTTGAAGTCCATAGAAGTTTATAAAAATATATTTTAGATCATCAGAAATCCTTGAAAGTACATTACAATTATGAAAGACAACAGAATTATGAAATTACATTTAAAAATGTACTTAGGTTTTACGGAAGTGGGTCAACTAATTGCATTTAATATAAAAGTAAACAACAACACAGCCTCATTTAATTGCAATTAGCATGCAATTAATGATTCAATGTTAATTTTAAAGTATATAATATTTGTCGTTAATACTTTTTTTTTTATTTTGCTAAAGTGCACTACTTTTTCATGAGAATATTGAAAATAGCAGCATGAACATTCTGCTGAACATCTGCTTTTGTGTCTGGAATGTCATTTCAGTGTGAAATATTTCAGGAAAAACACATATATTATATTATAGTTTATTTATTTTTTAAGTATATACTGGGCTGTAAAAACAGAAGTGAAGCTGGAGCACAGATCTACAGCTGAGGGGATTTTCTATGGAAAGACACTGTCAGACAGCAGGTGTCAAAACTGTAAACTAACTTTTTTGGAGGAACGTAATTCTTTTTTTCTTTCTTTTTCTTTTGAACCGCTCTTTGAAGTGCGTAATGCATGTTTATTGTTTTTACTTTGCCCAGAGCGTCCCTCCTGCCATTATTCTCATGAACAAAAGGAAATGAGCAGCTCCATATCCTGTAGACAGAGCCATCGCTTTCAACTGCTTATTGGAGAGGGGGTGCAGAGACCAGCAAAGCACATGGAAAATACCTCTCAGAGAGAAACAGAGTACACGGAAAACTCAAACAGCATGCCCACGCCACAACAATCACAGCGAAGAGCTAAAATACTTCAAATGTAAAAGTAGGCACAACAAATAATAATTCAAAATTCAAATCAAAAGCGGAATTAATCCATTCTATTTGAAGAAAGTTAGAAGTAAAGTAGAAGAAAAAAATAAAATGCATTTTTCCATGCAAAACACGTTGCAACAATGATAAGGTGTCAGAGTGTTTCTGAGCAGGGTTATTATAGTTAACTAAAACGAGGGAAGAAAAAAACCTTTTGTTACTTGAAATAAAAGAGAAATATAACTGAAATAAAATCAAATAAAATACAGGATATTAAAAAAACAAAACAAAAAACGTAAGCTTACTTTTTTCCAGATAGCTGCCAACGCAACTTTTCTTATTTTCATTTAGTTTAACTTGATTTTCATTTAGTTTAACTAAAACTGAAATACAAATGAAAAATGTAAATGAATTAGGGAAAGAAAAAAAAATAATAATAAAACTTTAAAAGTTGTTTTAAATATCAGTGATTTTGAGTGATTGCCAGTGTGTTTTAGGTAGTTACTTTCATATATGCTTTCTTTTTTTTTATATGTCTGATCGCTTAGAAAAGTCATTTTTAAGACTTAGGGTTAGCAGTGTATATACATTTCTGTCTTTCATGGATCACAAGTGAAGATCTTTTGAAGAATGTTGAGAACGAAACAACACTTGAGCCCATTAACTTCAAATGTGTGGACTAAAGGTACTGACAGATTTAGATTTGTGATTCTTTTGGTTAACATATCCGTTTTTATGTTTCAGAAAAAGAAAGGAAGTCATACGTGTTTGGAACAACATGAGGGTGAGTAAATGATAACAGAATTTTCATTTTTGGTGAACTATCTCTTTAAGTATTAGCAATAGAGATGCCTTAGCAAACGATGCTAATGAAGCACCGGTAAACTGTTTCCAGTCAGTACTATCAGTAAACTGACAGAGATATGAGGGCCGTGTGCATCCAAATCTCCCATCCTCCCCTGCTAAAGGGTTACAGATGTCTTCCCAGAAGGGGATGTCTGTTGACGGTCAGCAACACTGTGTACTAGAGCCACTGAAGAGCTACAAACCTGCTTCTTTATTTTTAACCGTCATAAAACACTTTGGCATCGAGCTCAGAGGAGCAGCGCGGTACACAAAGCAGTCGCTGTCAAAACACTTTCATTCTCTATCTGGCATTATTCGTGAACTAAAATGCATCTGGACTGACAGAAGAGCCAAGTTAATTTAAACTCTTTCTTTGCTCTACTGCCAGACGTACACTAATGAAATCAAAGCCCTGAGTGTAGAAATAAGCTCTTATCTGCTTGATAAGACGTCCATGGAGATAATCAGCCATCTTGAAGGGGTTCTTTGTTTTCCGATGATTAAAGTGATGGCATCATGGTGTAAGTTAGGACTCAGCTCCACATAAAAAGGTAAATAAACCACTGCAGGACAGGTAAGGAGCCGTTGAGACAGAATACGATTTTCCATTCCATTGCGCAATTTTTGCATTGTTTTTCTATGTAAACCTTCTAGACGGACATTTTTGATGTCTTACGTCTTTTTCAGTGTCTCGAGAATGACACAGCGTTCTAAAAAAGTGGCACTCGAGTTAAAATAATTTTACTTTTACGGTCCATTGTCTGCTGTCAATAGTTTTATGAATCACAACTCACACATATTTAGCTTCCAAACCAAGCAAATGTTGCGAAATCTGCATGGGAAATCGTTGACCTTCATGCAAAATTCCCAATTGTGTAGAATTCTGTTGGGATGACCGACGTTTGGCAATGGAAATTTGCCAAACATAGGTAAATGTAATTGCTCCTTAAAGGCCAGAAGTAAAATCACAAACATGAACACTTGTAAATAGTAAATTGCACATTACTCAAGGGGACGACAGAGTTGCCTTCAAATTCCATTAAACATATTATTACTTACACAACTAGCTATAAACATGTCAATGGTTTAGTTGAACTAGATTCTCCTCAAACTGTTACTCCACAATGACAGTTTGTCAATTTGTTAATTAACGACTTCAATAGCTTCTCCTGTGACTTTAAACTGAGCGCTCGTGTTGCATTATGCAAGACATGTAAATTAAGCTTGTTCGGCATGGAAATTCTGTCCAATTTTCACATGCGATTTCCCAATGTGAAATTAATGGCAACTGGCTTTATAAAATGCCAATTCACTCCCTGACAGTAGGTGGCGCTTATAGAAAATCAGACGTACAATTTTGTGTCTCTTGAACAAACATCTGGTGCGACAAACATTTCACTTTGAATGAATGGCTGCTATTGTGTCCGTTTACACCGACACAACATTTGCATGCCATCAATGCGACAGATTTTTTAACAGAAAGGTATTTTAATCTGTTTTTATCTCACTGGGAGGAAAACCGGACAACCAATAAGATTTGTGCTTTTGGTAATGGTAACTTCAGTGTGTTCTCTTGTTATAAAAATAAAAATCAGTCGCACTGACGGTATGTGAATGTTCGGTCTAGCATTTAACTGATGAACTTTATCACACTGTTTTGTCAGGCCTTCAGAGTATGCAGACATGCACAGAAGATGATCTTTTGAAGCAGACAGTAAAGATGAGGCTTCAAACAAAGGCAGAAGAACGCTGTCTAGTAGTGAGGACCATAAATAACAGATACTTTTTCTGTATAGGATGTGTGTGTGCGCCCAGAAGCCCTCCATCAGCTGCTGCCGTGTGTGAAACGCAGCGCTCGTGTTATTGTAGACGTCATTGAGCTTACTGAGCACTTCATAACACTGGCCTTTGTCTGCAAACACCACAATACCACTGACTGTTTCAATGGAGCGCCATGTGTTTAATTTACTAAGTACAAATAAAACATGTATAGCATGTGTGACTACTCTGTAAAATATGGCGACTAGCAATTGTTACCTTAATAAGCTATTTCTACCTGATTTAACCCATAAGCTTTTTTTTTTTTTTGGTATAAATTAATGTATATCTTTTGATTCAGTGAAATAATAATGCTTGGGTGATTGCTAACTAGTCCTAATTGTGCTAACTGTGTTATAGTTAAAGTGCTGAATTATAATTCATTTTAATGTAATTTCGGTAACACTTTATTTTAAGGTGTCCGTGTTACACATGTTACATGTACTATTATAATAACACTTAATTATGCATAATTACATGCAAGTAACCCTAAACCAAACCCTAATAACCCTATATAGTAGGGTATATAGTTATATAGTATATAGTTAATTAATATTACTCAGTACTTAAATGTATAATTACACTGTAACAAGGACACCTCAATCTAAACTATATCCATCATTTCTATTGTAAAATATATTTGTAATTACACATTTGTACTGAAATTGCAATTTATCCCACTTTAAATGTAATTTCAAATAACACTACGGTTCAAATTATACAGTACTTTAAACACTCCGGGTGCAAATTGTAAGTTTTATCACTCAGAAAAGTAACATATCATCCAAGCTTATAGCAAAATACCAAACTTTAAGTACGAGCAATAGTAATAGAGCACCACTAACAATGTTTAATTTGCTAGTATCTAGCCATTTAAGATATAAGACCTAGTCATATTCTTTATTCGGATGTCCAGATGACATTTTATTGCAGTATGAGACCCATCTGTTTACATCACTCAAGTCTCTTTTACCTCTATTTATTCTATTTCTGCCCATTTCTACAAAGAGGCTGGTGTTCAGCGCTCCCTCACACGGCATTTCCTTCAACTTTAATTGCTTTTATACAGTTTATATCGGCAAGTCACGCAAGGCCCTGAAGTGACTTAAAAAAAATCACGGCTACAAAGAGACTTTTGTCTTTTGATGGCAGCTATCGGCAGAGAAGAAAGGGCCAGCCAGATGCAGCCCAGCCAACCAGCATCGCACGACTGGATCTTCATGACTTTCCAATTCATGCACTGGACAGGAAGTCCCTCCAGCCGTGCCACCAGAGTCCAGCATCTCCTCTCGAGCTCCAGACAGAGAGAATCTCCACAAACACATGTGTTATGTCTGCAGCGCAGATAGCACAGCCACAGATTCCATTACAGGCCGCTTTATGCCACTGCGGCCCAATAGCCATTGTTTCGCCGCTCACCCTGCCAAGCTAGAAGCATTGTCCTGACATTCCTTCAGCGTTGGCCCACGAAAAGGGGGATACATTTAATGATTTCTTTAGTAAACATTTCCTGCTGCCCTGACCCAACAGTAACTCTGCTAACAAGTGTTTTAAAACATAATGCTACTGAATAAAAAGCTGGGATTGATTCGCTGAGGGACGTTACCGCTCCTTGACACAGCACATCTGGATTTCAATAACAGTTGAGCAGGATTTTGTTTAATAAACCTCCAGTTGCTACAGCAGATGCGTTTAGTTTACAGAATGAGTTGGATCAAGTGAAATGTTCCTCTCTCTACATCACAGGCTTCCAACACAACTGTTATACATCAAACCCACAACTGCTCTGAGTTTATTTACCAATATAGCGTCGTCCCTGCCAGCCATATCAAACGCCAGTCAAACAACTGATAATAACCTCTGAATGCTAATAAAGAGTCGGTGTTTTCATTTATATGGGTGAATCTCACGAAACCTGTCAAGAACATGTCCTGGTTATATTTCTCTCCAAAAACAAAATAAAAAAAATGATGTTATTAGAAATTAGATATAATAAAAAAATATATAAACTATATAAAAATATATTTGTGTAGAAATGATATTTTGGATGATGACAATTAAGCATTTTAGGACCATTATAAGTTTTTGCACTCGGACATTATTTTCATAAAAACTGAATATTTTTTTTCCCAATGAATTCTCGTTGCTGTAATGTGAAAAATATTTGATTTGAATTGTAAAGTGAATACATCTCTGTTGTTTTTATTGTGCTGCCTTTGCGGAAAGCAAACAAAAAACAAAAACAAATAAAAAAGTAAACAAAACAAAGCAAAGCAAAGGAAAACGAAGCAAAGCGAAACGAAACGAAACGAAACGAAACAAAAAAACAAAACAAAACAAAAAGCAAAGCGAAGCGAAGCAAAGCGAAACTAAACAAAACTAAGCAAAGCGAAACTAAACGAAACGCAGCGAAGCGAAACTAAACTAAACTAAGCAAAGCGAAACGAAACGGAGCGAAACTAAACAAAACTAAGCAAAGCGAAACTAAACGAAACAGAGCGAAGCGAAACGGAGCGAAGCTAAGCAAAGCGAAACGAAACGGAGCGAAGCGAAACTAAACGAAACTAAGCAAAGCGAAACGAAACGGAGCGAAACTAAATAAAACTAAGCAAAGCGAAACTAAACGAAACGGAGCGAAGCGAAACTAAACGAAACTAAGCAAAGCAAAACGAAACGGAGCGAAACTAAACAAAACTAAGCAAAGTGAAAAGGAGCGAAACGAAACGGAGCGAAGCGAAAAAAAGCAAAGCAAAGTAAAGCAAAGCAAAACTAAGCAAAGCAAAGCAAAACAAAACAAAACAAACAAACAAAAAAACTGTAAAAACATTCTATTACAGAGTAATAGGAATTACAAAAAAGTCTGGATGATAATGGGATTTTTATGGACTACCATAAATGGAAAAAATGTTACAGTGCATTTTTTACATTTAAAATGTACTAAATATAATAATAAATCTAAAATAAGCTTAATTATCATTTCATTTATGATTTATTTTATTTTGGGTTAATATGTGAGATGCAGGCATGTTTTATGTATCTCATGTTTCCAGGCAATGAAGAATAAAAGAAATACAAAATTAAAGTTTCACACAAACAAAAGTGAATATTGTGTAAGATGCGAGCTGGCAGCAATAACAACTTATTCAATGCTTATCTTCAACATAACGGAGAAAAACGGGCATCAACAAAGCCTGAAGGCAAGACCGTCTCGTGCTTTACGTGGCATCAAAAGCAGGCATAATTACAGACTGCCTTTGCATAAAGAAAGAACTATAAACACTTAAATTCTTTTGCCTCACTTGTTTGGACTAAAGCTGCTTTGGTATCAGAACAAGAACGATAAAAAATAAACCAGCTGGAGGGCGATCCTTTAATTACCTCCTGGTTCATGAAGTTAGGCGAAGAAATGCAGGTTTGATTAAAAACGCACAAAAGCGTATGATTTTTAGCAAAAAGTAAGCAGGTCATACATACGAGATCATACAAATTCATATACGAGTTCAAACATAAAATAGGCATTCATAGTCTGCTCTTCGCTATCAATCAGCTCAATCATTTCTGCAGAAACAGTCGAGCTGTAGCGCCTTGAACTGCAAGTTGTAACAAAGATATCCAGAAAGATGTTGAAGCAGAAAGAGGGGGGTTGTGTGACGCTGGAAAGAGATACGTGTGCCCTAATAGTGGGGGCAAACGAACAGCTGCAACCATCCAAAGAAGAAGAGTCTCTCTCAGTATACAATATTCACTTCCTGAGCCTCAGCAAACTATTGTGTTTTCTTCTGTGCATTTCCTTCCAAAGCAAACAAGAAACGATCCTATAGACATGCGTGAGGTTAGCAGGAAGAGAGGAAGCACGTTTACTGACTGGATGTGAGCGCAGGCTGATCATTACTGACAGGCTTCTCCTGACTGTTTAATTGCAGGGCGGTGTGAAGCTTGAATCTGCTGCTTTGTTGGTGGCGGAGGTGTCCGCTGAATGTGTGGCAAGCCCTGGCATGCTTTCTTATGGCTTTCACACGAAGAGTTTCGGGTAAGAGAAGGAAGGGAGCATAAGAGAGAAGAGCTGTCCCAGTAAAGCCCGTTTGAAATGAGCCTCAGAATTAACAAACATCAAAGCATCCACGTGAATCTGTAAAGTTATGAAACTGCATTTTTAAGTATTACCCCATATAAAGTCTGATAAAAGAAGAACATGGGAATTCCCATACACTACCAGTCAAATGTTTGGGATAATTAATTTAATATTTTGTGTGTTTTTGAAGTGCTGCAGATTAAAAACTTAGCAAAAACAATAATATTGTGAAACAGAACTGTTGACTTGAATATATTTTGAAATATAATTTATTCCTGTGACACACAGCTGATGGAATCAATTTTGGAATCTTTGATGACTAAAATGTTCTAAAAAACAGCATTTATTTGAAATAGAAATCTTATGTATTTTCTCTCACTTTTGATCAATTTAATACATCCTTTCTGAATAAAAGTATTTATTTATTTACTTTTTTAAATCTTACACCAAACTTTTGAATGGCATGTCTCATGGTTTCCACAAAAATATTGGCCAGCACAACTGTTTTCAACATTGATAATAATCAGAAATATTTCTTGAGCAGCAAATCAGCATATTATTATGATTTCTGAAGACTGATGCTGAAAATTCAGCTGTGATCACAGCAATCCATTGCAGTTTACAATATATTCACATAGAAAACAGTTACTTTAAATTGTAATAATATTTCACAATATTACTGTTTTTATTTTTAATCAAATGATGAGCAGAAGAAGCTTCTTTCAAAAACATTTAAACCAGTAGTGTATATATATTTATTTTGCACAGTGTTTTTCAGCTAAACCATTATGACCCAAAAAATACAATATTAACCATATAATTGGGCACGTTATAACAATTAAACTAAATAGGTTAATCAACTTTTAAATATCATTTGTTGTGACATCAGTGTGTCCAAACAAGCTATTTTGATGCAAATTGATCTGCTACTTGGTGATATAGCTAATGCTAATACAATATTTAGCCCAGTGTTTATTTCACATGTTAAATGAATGCTATTTATGCATGCACAAAATTGTCAGTTTTCCTATTCAGCCATGTCATGTTAATATTTTTGCATTTTATCAGGCCTATGCGGAGTTAATAAAAGTTGTTTACTTTGAGCTGTGTCACGTGGTTTCCAGTGTAAAACTGAGATTGGAGAACCATCCATGTTTATCCACAAACAGGACAACTACAACCCAAAGAAGAGCCGAAGGCTTTCTAGTAGGAGAGATGTGGGCAACTAATTGTTTTAACTAGTAGGTGAGAATTGGCGTTGGTCTCTGGTGTCAGCAAATAAGATTTTGATACATTTAAGTGTTTATCATCTCAATGCAATCAGTGAGCTGCGGGGGCGAGACCCCACAGTCGCCGTCCCACCGAGGTGATCACAACCCTAGTGACTAATCAACCCACCCAAATCAGATAAGAGCAGAGTCTCCAGGGCCGCAGAAGAATACTCTGTCTCATTCCTACAGAGACACAAGTCAAAACACACATTTACATTGAGACGCGCTGAGATATGCTAAACACCTGCTTATCAAGGTGAGAAAGAGCCTTGATCATAGGCCTGCTGTGAGAAACGTGTGTTGCACACGACAGTAAGCAAGACCGGGTGTTTTTTGTCTTTCAGATCCACACCCAGATACTGTTTTGTGTGTTTCCGGCCCACGCCTTCCTCATGAGTGTGTTCATAGGTCAAACGTGACAGCAGAGATTTCATCAGTGTGAACACGCACTGATTCGGATCAGAAACCAGTTCAGAGATTATAACCTGTTTGGGACTTCTTGCTTTTAAAAACAATGTGGTGATGTTTCCAGATAAGTGTAAGTGAATAAAACACTTAAAAGTGAAATAAGAAAAACAAATTTAGTTTGTTGTTCGATGTTCACACTTAGTTCATTCACGAGTGAAATAAATAAGCAACGATTATGTTCACTCTTAGACTTATGATTGGTTTTGTGGTAAAGGGTCACAATTTCCTAACGTAAATATATCAAAACTTAATTTTTTTGATTAGTAATATGCATTGCTAAGAACTTAATTTGGACAACTTTAAAGGTGATTTTCTCTTCTTCTTTTTTTTTTTTGCACCCTCAGATTCCAGATTTTCAAATTGTTGTATCTTGGCCAAATATTGTCCTATCATAACAAACCATACATTAACGACAAGCTTATTTGTTTAGTTTTCAGATGCTGTATAAATCTCAATTTCACAAAATTGGCCCTTATGGCCGGTTTTGGGGTCACAATTAGCCCGTATGCATTACAGTAACTGATTTATGGCTCAGCTAATGTAGAGCCGTGCTGGAATGTCGCGATCCACAGATAATTAATGTAGCACTTACTTGAGGAAGTACTTCTGTCCGCTGGGGGTGTACGCCATCTCCCAGCCCGGCGGCAGCGGCAGGTCCTCGGCCACATCGAAGGACTGGTGGCGGGTGTGAGAGTGGTGTCTCCCGGGGCTCGGAGCGCCCAGCGCGGCCGCGGACAGCTGCAGCGACGCCGGGGAGGAGTGCGAGCGGACATGCGCCGCCTGGCAGTGCGGCGGGAGGCTGCCGGAGTCGGTGCTGGACTGTCGGGAGTGCGAGCCCGAGTCCGGCTCCCTGAAAAACGACTCGGGCAGATGCTTGTTCCTCCAGGAGCTGGGCTTGGGGCTCATCACCGAGTTAAACAGAGCCTCCAGATCCGTGTCGAGGTCTTTGGCGACATGGATCACCTGCTGGCCCGGTAACGGCTGGAGAGGGTTACTGCTCATTTTGTTCGATATAAAAATACACAAACCCCGAAAATCGTATGAAAATACTCGATTAAAAAAAAACAAATCCTGGAACTTGTAGTAAGTTCTTTGGCTGGGCCTGTTTTTTTTTTCTTTCTTTTTTTTTTCTTTCTTTGGTAAAAGTAGTTTCGGTCTATTTAAAAAGTCTTTCAAAAGTTGTCATAAAGTTGCAAAAGTGTATGTCATGTTGTCCCGCATTGAGAGTTTTGAGAGATATTCCTGCTCCGCTGACGGAGTTTGTGTCCCGATGGAAAGTTTGTAAACTCAAGCTTTTCTCTTTCTCTCTCCCTCTGCGTCTCTGAGCGGCTCCTGTGTCACTCATGAATATTAAGTGACTCCAGCCCTCATGAATATTAAGTGACTCCAGCCCTCATGAATATTCAGTTTATCAGTGCCATACAGTTTTGCTCATAAAAGCAACTAATATTATCTATGGATTATCCAGAATTGAGCAACTCAACAAATGTGGTGTTATTTTAAACTGAAGTGGTAGCCTACTCAAAACCAGATTGTCTTTGAATAAAAAGTTTAAGAAGAATCTGACACAATTATCTAAACATTTTATTTAAATTTATTAAATCTGGTTCATTTGAATGTGCTATTTTACTGAATGTGCTATTATACTGTACTATATTAAACATAGTAATATATTTATTATTATTACATATTAAATATTAATAATAGTAACAATTCTAATTTAATTTTAAACATAAAACAAAATACAACATAAACCAGAAACAGCCTGAGTAAACACATCATACATTTTTATTTATTTATTTCACTGAAGCCAATCACCCATGTGAAAAACCAACTGCCCCTATTACACATTTTAGGTCATGTAATCGGACAACTTTTAGATGACTTTTGAACCGTAAGTATGCAAATGTTACTTATTAAAAAAATAAAAAAATTGGGGTACCCTGCATTACATAAAAATAAGAAATAATGTGAACTTGTGCACTTTAGTGTGTTTGAAAGATAACTGGTCTTTGTGTGAATGTCCCCAAAACTGGAAGACTTTCTAAATGTTTATTAGTGGTAGGCAATTTTAGAAAATAATTTCAGACGTTTTTAGAAGAAATTCCAATTACTTTATTATACTTTTTGATTACTTTTCTAAATTTCTAATGTTTTCAACTGTTAATCATTTTCAAACATTTAAAGCAGGCAGGGTTAACCTTACAGTAGTCCTCAACACTGATTACTGTCAGACTTAGAAAAACTTCATTTTAAAGCACAGCCAAATCAGACTTTAGCACCGCTATTTATTATGAGATCATTCTGAGGCTAAAAACAGAATTAAAATATAACAGATTAAAGTTTAATGGCTATGATACTGTCAAGTCTTTGCATAGCTATGACAGGAAACACTGGCATAACAATGCCTGGGGAAAGTTCATCTTTAAAAAATAAAGCACATACATTAAACCAAATAGGAAATTAAAAAGTTATTGATGTGTCCTATTCTGTGTCCTAAACTCCTGAAGCATTGGTGTCTCATATTTTAGAGCATTCTTGCAATTTATGAAAGAAATCAATCAAACCTGTATGTGTGTGAAAATATTCTGATGTAACCACCTTTGTAATCGTTAACATTTTCATAAGTAACTGTAATTTAATTGCACATTTTTGCAATTAAATTACGCATTTTCATTACATGTAACTAATTACTCTCCAACACTGCATGTAATCATGAATCCTTAAACATCTTCAAGAATCGGCTAAAAACAAATCTTTTCCATCTTTGTTTGACCCTCTAACTCTTGCACTCTCTGTTCTAATTCTATTCTTAAAAAAAAAAAAAGTGTCCCTTTTAGACTTAAATACAAAAATAAAATAAACAAACAGAAACTACCCTGTAGGGGAAAACAGACTGGCACAAGGCTGGACAAGGGGATCACCAAACACAAGGAGAATAAATAGGGAGCAAATGAGGAGGGAAACGAGGGAACACAGGTGGGGCAAATTAACTAATAATCAGGTAACAAGATGGGTGGGGTCGAGACAATAGACATGAGAGCACATGGCACATAGAACCAAACAAGACAGGCCATGTGCTCACATAAAACAAAAACACAAGCACATGACCAGCAAAACAAAATCACCAGCCATGTGCAAAACGGGAAACGAACACGCAGCTAATGAGGAGACTCATAAGCCGTGTGTTCACACAAAACATGACTGCACGCAGCCAGTGAAAAGCACAAGATGCGTGCCTCACAGAACAAGACCAAACAAGAGAAAGCACGCAGCTGAAAAACGAGTTGCGTGCAACAAAACGAGACAACAGAAAAAGCATGCGGCCGAACCTGAACCGTGTGCCAAACAAAACACAACGCACACGGACAGAGGAGCGCACGGCCTGAGCAAACTCGGGACCACACGCTCCCACAGCAAGAACAAACCTGTAGCGTGAGTGTCTGAACCAAACCCCAGAACAGGGCCTGAACAAGACAGGAGTGCCGGGATCTGAACACCATGGCCCAACATGAAACAGAACCTGCAGACGAGAGAGCACGCGGCTTGAGCGCACTCGAAGCCACGCGCACTCGCCAGAAAACAAGACAAGAGGGGAGAGTCAGGGCTCTGTCACAAAACCACCAATAAACTAGACCGAAGTGACAGAACCCTGACATGTATTATAGTAAAAGTGTGGTAACCATGTTGTTTTGTTTTTGGCGTATTTACTGCCATTTGTATAACTACAGTTTTACTACAATATCAGGGTTAAACTAAGTTAGTGTAGCAAAACCATGGTTAATTTGAGGTTACCATGGTTTAACTAACTTATTTGGTTGTTTTGCGAGTATTTTTAGCGCTTTTCTGTATTTGTTTGTGTTGCAAGTAGGCTATTTGCAGTGCAATTTGTTTTTTTTTTGGCGTATTGATTACCATTTGTATAACCACAGTTACACAGTTAAACTATGGTTAGTGTAGCAAAATATATAGCAGGCTAACTTTTTTTTATTTATTTTTATATATATATATATATATATATATATATAGTAAAATGTTAATAAACCTTTTATTATATATATAGCGCTTTTAACGATACAGATTGTGTCAAAGCACTTAACAGTATTTCTGAATTTCTGAAATATCATTGTCTAGCTCAGTTTAGTTTAAATAGTATCTGTGAAATCAAATTGATGATAATAACTAGAAATTAAGTTCCCCAATGTTTAGGTTTATTTTTGTAAGGGAAGCCAGCTTACATAATTTTTCACAGTTACAGTAATTGTGTATTTCGTCAGCTTATTTAGGCTAATAATATCCCCCAAAAAAGCTAAGGAATCATATGATCAGGATATTAAAATAAACAAAAATCTCGCCTTTCAGAGTAGACATTGATAAGCATGTCCCAGCCAGGTTTGTCACTTGTTGTGGTTCCCTATAACATTTCAAATGTGGTCTGTGCATATTTGCAGCGCATTTTTGTATTTGGTTGCGTTGCGAGTATTTGCAGTGCATTTCTGTTTTTCAGAGCGTTTCTGTATTTAGTTGTGTTGCGAGTATTTACAGCATGTGCTGTCAAACTGATGAAGATGTTTTCTTAATTTGCTGGTGCTTTTTCTATTTGCATGTGTTTTCTTAAGTTGCAGCGCATTGAGCTCTCTTGTCCAATGTAAGGCAATGAATGAAATGATATTCTCTAACAGCAAAGGAGGAAGATTCCTTTTGGAGCTCAAAAATGTTTCAGCTTGCTAGTATCTTTTAGTGTGGAGCATGTATGGAAGGATGTTGTCAATCGCCAACTGCAGGCTAGAAATGTGGGTCAGATGTGTTGTAAAGCCGTTTATCAGGTCAACTGTGTAAATCCCAGTCACACCTCAGCGTCAGCGTACATGTCTAATGAACATGTTCATGTGTGGAGATGATTATATTCATCTGAAAGAACAATAAGTCAGTGATTCATATAATTGCAAGCTATTGTGACTTAATGTGGCTCGGACTAAACGTCTGGCCTATATCCCATGATGTGAGAGACGGAGAGAGTTCACACACACACATCCATCTGTGATGAGGAACAGTTGACATCAGCAGGAGCTGAGCTAATGTTAGCGCTGAGTTCAGATGGCCTTCATGGGAAACACACCTGTCATCAGCTCCTCCTGTCCTCACACAACTCACATCTTCAACAAATGCACACTCAACACACACAAAAGGTCCTTTTGTCCGGAATTAACGTATGTGTTTTTTCATATTCATCATCCAAACCTTGCACACAGTCAGATGCTTCAAAACGCCTCTTAAATTGCATGCTACGGATGTGAAAAGTGTACAAAATCAAACCCATTTCGCATTTTTTATGAGGGACAAAAGTTTTGAAGTGTGTAAATATGATTGACCTTGAGTGAGGTCGTATTTATTTTGTAACATGCGAAAATTTCGGACTCAGTGTGCAAGGGCTTTATACCTCAGTTTAAGATTTATGAATTGCTTATAAAATGCCCATCTATTAGGATTACAGTTTTAAGCATAATGTGATGCATATTCATATTCATATTCTGTCAGTCATATACAAATGAATCACCAATAAATCTACTATAGCTATTGAATATGACTTATTCTACAGCTTGCCATATTTTAACCATGTTCATACATTTAAATGGATAAATACAATTGTTTTCACAGTGAATGATTTATGCTGATTCACTTGAATAAATGCATTTTGAAAAAATAAATAAAATTAGATAATAAAAAAAAAAAAGTATGCCTGATTTTTCCTGATTTTAGCTATTTTTCTGATTGCATGATTTTCATTTCTGTACAACTGACAAATATGCATCACATTCAGTTATTAATTTGTTTATGTTAATACTGTGTAATCAAAATGGACAGAAAGCTGCATATAGGCTTTCATTCATTGTATAAGGACCATTTCTGTTTAATTAAAAAGAATCTGTTCAAATGTTTTCTTTAAAACTTAAACTCCACATCTATTAGTTTACATTCCTGGTCTTATTGCTTTTTTATATTTTATTTTCTAATCAACATGTAATAACTTGGTCAGCCTCTAAAAGGGCTTTTTTGTTGTCGTATGATGTCTCCAAATCCTATGATTTTTAACCCCTTTCATCTGTAATATAGAGACGCTTTTCACTATCCAATTAGTTCTGGATATCCCACCACACATCGTGTCCCGCTGAATATCCAGTTTCACTCCAAAATATAGAACAATGTGGAAGGTAAATGGGATACAAATGTTAACTACAAATAAAACTCTACATTTCTGGTAATTAAAATAAAGCTAAAATCAAATAAATATATTAGATTAAAAAATAAATAAATAAAAAATAGAGAAATACTGCCTTGGCAATGAACTGAAATAAATATGTGAAGTACTAAAATGTCTAAGACTAATTCTGAAATTAAAATAAACCAGAACAGGAATATAAAATTAAAAATTATGATAATAAAATGACAAGTGCATAAAAAAAAATGTTTTTATGTTATTGTAATGATAAAATCAAAGATATTGAACTGGCTAATATTATATATTTAATAAACATTTGAAAGTAAAAAGTAATTGAAATTAAAAAAAGTTAACAAATGGACAGAGCACTGGCAGAGACCCTACAATCCCTACAGCACTTCATAAATGCACTGTATCTCTGTAAAACTCTCATGTTTTTAACACTGTTAAAGTTACGCCACAACCTCGAGCATAAGGGAGTGGATGATTGCGCTAACATGTAGATTAAAAAGTTAGCAATTAGTACATTAATCATTATCCTGACACAAGGAAAGTTTCCCTGAAATTCAACAAAGCTTAAATGACTTGTGATCATGTTAAATCACTAACATAAAGAGCATGTGCTACAGGATTTTTTTGTTTGTTTGCTCAAAGTAAACCCCATATCCAAAAAAAAAAATCATACATGTTAAATTTGAAGGATTGTTTTATTATATGAACTGATGAAAAACAAAAGCACAAGAGCATCTATGAATACAGTTCAAATGTTAACAGTGCAATGAGGAAACAGGCCGTTTATTGGTCATCTTGGCCTCATTAAGTGGCAAATGCTGAATTTGCTACTGCGCTTTCAGCTTTATTTATTTAATTTTTTTTCAGATTCCCACTCAAAATATGTGCATAAAATGGAAAAGAAATCAGCATATTCAGCCTAGGCCTGATCATTACTCTATATGGACACCTTAAAAAAAGTGCAATCACTGATCAATATGACGTTCAATAAATTGGTCCAAAAGATGCATGTATTGCTGGGGATGTAAACCTTCGGCCCAAAAATACACACAAACACCCTTCAGTGCCATAAACTTAAAGATACTCCACCAAAACATGAACAATCTGCCATTATTTACTCACCCCTTTTTCTTCTGGGGAACATGAAGATATTTTGATGAATGTTGATAACCAAATGGTTCAGCACTATCTTACAACCAATTCGTACGTAATTTACGTGGTGGCTAATTTGTACAACTTCACTGTGCCTAGACTCAAATGACGGGTAGGTTTAGGGGTAGGTCATTCGTACAAATTCATACGAATTGGAGAACTCTTAAAATACGTACGATTTAGCAAAAATCGCACAAATTTGAATGAGTGAGGTTGTACAAATTTGTATGAATTCATACAAATTGGGGAACTCATAATATACATACAATTTAGCAAAAATCGCACAAATTCAAATGAATCCGGTTGTACGAATTCGTACGAATTGGGGAACTTGTAAAATAGATACGATTTAGCAAAAATCGCAGAAATTCAAATGAATGAGGTTATACAAATTCGTACAAATTGGGACCTCGTAAAATAAATACGTTTTAGCAAACATCGCACAAATTCAAATGAATGAGGTTATACAAATTCGTACAAATTGGGACCTCGTAAAATAAATACGTTTTAGCAAACATCGCACAAATTCGAATGAGTGAGGTTGTACAAATTTGTATGAATTCATACAAATTGGGGAACTCATAATATACATACAATTTAGCAAAAATCGCACAAATTCAAATGAATCCGGTTGTACGAATTCGTACGAATTGGGGAACTTGTAAAATAGATACGATTTAGCAAAAATCGCAGAAATTCAAATGAATGAGGTTATACAAATTCGTACAAATTGGGACCTCGTAAAATAAATACGTTTTAGCAAACATCGCACAAATTCAAATGAATGAGGTTATACAAATTCGTACAAATTGGGACCTCGTAAAATAAATACGTTTTAGCAAACATCGCACAAATTCGAATGAGTGAGGTTGTACAAATTTGTA